>NC_138032.1:11218319-11742859 GCF_964106645.2 Podarcis pityusensis | reverse complement strand
CCAGGGAAGAAGGAGAAGGAGAAGGAGAAGGAGAAGAAGAAGAAGAAGATCATCATCAGTCTCCAGGGAAGAAGAAGAAGAAGAAGAAGAAGAAGAAGAAGAAGAAGAAGAAGATCATCAGTCTCCAGGGAAGAAGAAGAAGAAGAAGAAGAAGAAGAAGAAGGGGTCTCCAGGGAAGAACAACAACAACATTGGTCTCCAGGGCCAAGGTACAGAGAATCAGCAGCTAACAAGAGCAGGATGTCTAGCCGGACATGCAGAACCAATCCTGAACTAGTACCAAAACCTATCCATCAGGAAACCCTCAAACCTGACAATGTACTGTGACCTCTAAAGAGAGTGCTCATTACCTCCGCATACTGACTCTGAGCCATATATCTGGAAGAAACTGGTACCCTACACACCAGGACCCTCACACTTTCTGGCGCCTACTTCCCAGAAAGAGCAGCACACTGAGTGAATATTGCACAGAACTGTGTTGGATACAAACCTGAGTAGGCATCCCATTGGGATTCCCCCCCCCCCCCCGGTACCTTAAAATCTGTTCTAGGCGTTCCTCCCACAGAGGGCACATGATTTAAGGAACGTAATGAAAACTGCCTATATGCTATGAAAAAAATCACTCTCAGAAAGCCATTCCCTGTGACAAGTCACAGTCACCTTAAGTCTCAGGCCGTGTTAGAAATTAGCCAGGAGCATTTTGCACCTGGCTATTGACCACTTGCAACCAAATGAAGATGCCTGGGTGCCGCGAGCAACACACCCTGTAGAATTCTATTCGTTATATTTTATCTGCATAATCAGAATGAATTTCAGGAACCAAATACAACTTTAGAGCCATCTGCCCCCAAAACGGCAACTAGACAGTCTGTTTTGGCGACTGTAAACCTGGTTTAAGGAGTTATTTGGCACCTAGCTTATATATTTGAGTTTCTAACACTGGTCTCAGGACAAGTAAAGCATCCCCCAAGAGGGGTGAGATTTGAGCCCAAAGTGCCAGGGGGTCAGTCCAGCATTTTAAAACTTGCTAAGCCATTCCAGCAAAAAAAGAAGCCATCACTCAAGCTTGATGAAGAAAAGTCAAGGTGAGCACAGCAGAGCTACAAGGCTCATATTTTGTTATCCCACCCATATTTCTCTCCACTTCATTCTTATTTAAAAACTTTGTAAAAAAAACTTAACACCACCACTGCTTAATTTGTTCTTTTCTTAGCCATGAAATTCTGATTAAATTCTGTGAACCAGAATCAAAACAAAATGCCTCTGGGGTTGGCAACAGAGGAAGGCCGCAAAGGTCGCAATGAAAGGAACGCAACTGCTACCACGAGTGCAAGGAAAAATGAAAATTGTGCCATCGACACTCCTACGTTCGGTAAAGACTCAGTTCTGACATTGGGAGGCAAAGAAGGCTGTCCACAAATACGCTTTAGAAGAAACCGAATGGAGACGAATTTGTCCTACTACTTTCTAGACAACCATAAAACTAGAAGCGGCAGTGGAAGCCACACATGTCCTGATTGACATAGCTACAGGGTAAACTTGAATAGAGAAAAATTGTTTGCATTTGTGAAGGCACAGCAATTACAGATGCGACGCAAAATACTCAAAAAATGTTTGTTTGTTTGAACGTTTGTTGGTTTGCAAGAAGCTCTGTGAATAATTAATATTAGAAATATTGTAAAAATGGGAAAAGGAGAGAGGAGAGGTTACTAATATAACGCAATATAAAATTAGGAAATGCGTAAGAAATGATCAAAACGGAGGATTATCAGAAGAGATGAGGGAAGTCCAAAAAGAATGTATTTGTGATAAAGTGTGTGTTATGTTTTTATAATTTTGTATTGTAAAATCAATAAAAATATTTACAAAAAAAAAAATGTTGGAAGGGAAAATATGTCACAGGGAGCCTTGCAAGTAGAAGCCTACGTGGATATAAACTGTGTGTTCAGGCCCAGAAACCTCCCGCCTAAATAAATTCACACAAGACTCAAAATTTTGCTTTGGTTTTTGGCAGAATTTAGGCCACAACTTTATTCATTACAGAAAGTGACTGGTTGCATAGGCTCTGGTTCGACTAGCTCCCTGCCATGCAGGTAGCGCTGACCCAGGACACCAGCATACATCAGCCAAGGGTGAACACCTGGATAAGCAGAAAGCCGGGAACAGGCTAACTCTGCCACCCAAATGTCCCCCTGGACTCAGGCACGGGCACAACCCCCTCTCAGGGGTTGACCAAACCATCAAGTCCCTGGATTCCTTTAACAGAATACCCTTCACATAGGGATGGCGAGAGCATTCTCCCATCCCTATCACCTGAACCAGAGCCTATCCGCAACCTTACAAGTTGTGACGATTTGCGATGCTGCAGGCGAAACCCAAATGGCAACAGCCAATCAGCCGAGTGGGCAAAATTCCTGCCGTGCCCCTGTCCCAACGACAGACGACACATGCAAGGTCAAGCACAAAGCCCTAAAAGTAGGGAGAGGTGGGCGGGTGTTCCGAATGCACGCGCCGAAAGAGGAAGCTCTGGGTCACGTGCATGGGCATAAATAGGTCCCTCGAACTGTTTGAACTGCATCCCATTGGCCAGATTGTACCCAGCTTCAAGGGACCTACCAATTGGGTGTTGCGGCTTACCAACTGTACCCACCCACAACACAGGGTGTCGGTTGTCCAGGTCTCACCACAATATGTGCCCTCTTTAACGGAGGACCCGATTTGCCACTGAATGTACCTGAAGAACATTTCAAGGTGTGACAGACTTCCTGGCTTTCACTGCAGTCTCAACAAAAACAGAAAAAAGAAAAAGCCTTAGTTATAACCAAGTTTCAGCTCCACGCTGTTCCAACTGATAAACAGCAACCATCCAAAATCCAAGCGGTGTCCCAGAATTCCTGCGTGCCAGAGCTTTTATCATCATCATCATCATCATCATCAATTATGGGGATTTCTGCCTTATCTGGGCCTTGACCCTGAAACAGACAAGTCCTTCCCAGAAGGGAAGAGGATCCCAAATACTAGCAGAGACAAAAACCCAAGTGGACACACATACAGCCAGCACCCCCCAGAACTTTAGGAGATAACACGGTTCCATGCAAAAATCTGGAACTGGAAACACAACGCTTGCCTGGCAGCCCAAAGTCTCCATTCCATCAGTTTCATTTGGAAGGGAGGGACAATGCCATCTGTTCTCGAGACTGTGGCCTTGCTGACACTGGGAATGGGCGGTGCTGCTGGGCCCAGAACAAAACCACTCAAAGACAAAAGGAAAAACTTTTTGACATTCCCTGTTGAAAATGTCAAAAAGAACCCACAAGGATTTTTTTTCCTTTTCTTTTAATTATTCAGTGTTCCATTTTACAGAATTCTCAAGACTAGACCTGGAAAAAGCACACACACAAAAACCAACAAACTGGAAAACAGATCCGTATAATCATTTCCAGAAGACCAAGAAAAAACAAGAGTGCAAAACGAGAGGGTCCTTTAAAAAGATCCGTCTGCCTTAAACACCCCACACACCTAAGTCGGCTGCAGGAGAAGCTTATTCGTCTAAGATGGCCCAGGTGGCAGACCCAACAGACAAGGCCACCCGCATGCGGACACCAAAAGGGGGCAGCCCCTTCTGCGTCAACAGAGCTGCCACTACAAAACAGTTCTGGAGGGGTGCAGAGCAGCTCAAGAACGCAACGCTGGTGCCAAAAGGACAAACATAGTGGCATGCGGGAACAGCTGGGGAAAGCGCTTCGTTTCTAAGAAGGGAGCAGTTATTTTCTTCAGTTAATTACAGCAAAAATTATAGCGTGTGAAAATGTGCGACCACAGCCAGCTCCTAGAGGCCGCTCTGTAATAGCTGTCAGGAAGCGCATTTGAACCTGCAATGTTCTTTTAAGGGAATTCAGCCTTTCCTCTGTGACTCATCCCCTAAGTGCACGCTCAACCCCAAAGGATTTCCTTTACTCTCGCAGCCCAAACCGCCCTCCGCAGGCACCAGCACAGATCTCCACTCCCTGTGCTTTGGAAGCCGTGCATGGGCTGCAGTGATAGAAACTGAAATATGAAAGCTAGGAGCAAAATGGCACCTTAAACCTAGGATACAGGCACAACAGCGGAATGTCTAGGCACACTTTTTAATAATAATAATAATAATAATAATAATAATAATTTTTATTTATACCCCGCCCTCCCCAGCCAAAGCCGGGTTCAGGGCGGCTAACAAGAATACTGTGCTAAAAATGAATGAACTGCAGCTAAAATATTATGTTCGTTTTTCATATGGTCTAGTCCATGGGTAGGCAAACTAAGGCCCGGGGGCCGGATCCGGCCCAAACGCCTTCTAAATCCAGTCGGCGGTCAGCGTGTTTTTACATGAGTAGAATGTGTCCTTTTATTTAAAATACATCTCTGGGTTATTTGTGGGGCCTGCCTGGTGTTTTTATGTGAATAGAATGTGTGCTTTTCTTTAAAATGCATTTCTGGGTTATTTGTGGGGCATTGGGATTCATTCATTTCTTTTTTTTCAAAATATAGTCCAGTCCCCCACAAGGTCTGAGGGACAGTGGACCGGCCCCCTGCTGAAAAAGTTTGCTGACCCCTGGTCTAGTCCTTCCCCTGCCCATCCCCCTAATATTCTTAAGAGGGTTTCTTCTCCAGTCTTCGGATAGTAGCTAGAAGTGGGGAGGCAGAAAAGGGCCCTCTTTTCCTTCCACTCTGCAGCTTTAATGTGAAATCTTAGGTGCAGTGCAGCGCCCAGAGCTCACAAACTGCTTGCCTCGATGAAATTCCCTGTCGCAAAATGCGCCTAGGACAACAGGAGTTTCGAACACTGATGCGCTGCCCAGCCCCACTTACAGAGGAAGGAGACATTGTTGGGTTAAAAAGAAACCCTGCCTTCTACCAAAACCCAGAGGGCCGGCAGCACGGCTCAAGCAGTACAGCATGAGACTCTTAATCTTGGGGTCGTGGGTTTGAGCCCCACGTCGGGCAAAAGTTGCAGGGGGTTGGCCTGGGTGACTTTTGTGGTCCCTTCCAAATCTACAATTCTACGATTCTAATTGCTCCTGTGTCCAAAGCTCCTGCTTCCTTCTTAGTATTCCCCCTTCTTGTTTGAAAGCGGCACGTGTTTAGCTGGTTCCTGACAAGGGGCATAGCTATACAGCACTCTTCATCCAAGGATTGCAAAGCTGGGTGTGCAGATCAGCTGTGCTGCAGGTGAAAGAGCCTCGAGGGTGCTTTGGCAAAGATGTGTTGCGCTGGCGTACATCTTGGTATATTACCTGCCCCCGGGGAGTGATGGTTAGCCACAGTGAGAACAGAATGGCCTGATCCAGCATGCTCTTCTTATATTCTTCCCCATCCACTGAAGGGAGTGTACGAAAGGACAATCCTACAAGATCAGCTATGCTGAAAGATGGCGGCTTGATCCCAAGGCCACCCCAATGAGCTTCATGTTGAGTGGAGGTCAAAACTTAAGTTTTCCCAGTCCAAGTCAAATGCTCCACCCACACCACCACTGGCTCTCTCTTTAAGTTACACTGAGTTCTCATGCAACTAACTTGTATGTCTTAATTTCTGCTGTTATATGGAAAAAAAGGTTTAGAAAATGCTATAAGGATTCCATATAGTTGCGTCCGCCACTGAAGTTCCAGGTGAAACTCAGAAGATGAAGTCTTTCTCAGGTTTTAGGATGGATGCAACCTCACAGCCACTCTTTTCTTTCCCTTAACCCCTACAATCGCAATGGGATCTTGAGCTTGGGCACCATGTACTTGAATTATGTTCAAATTATTGCAAGTTTGCATTTAACATCATTAATTGCTCGGCGCATTGTGTCTGCCCGGCTTATGTGCTTTTGGTGATGATTACAGAGTTGGAAACATTTGTTTGCTGATTTTTTAAAAGGCTTTGTTATTATTGCCGGCCGCTTTGAGCTCAACGTTGTTGTCAGAAAAGTGGCATATAAATATTAAACCAAACTGAATAATTTTCTAATAAGATTTCAGGTGCGGGAGTGAAAATGCGGGAGCACTTCCAAATCACCAAAATGCAAAAGGCATCCTGTGACATACCGTATTTTTTGCTCTATAGGACGCACCCGCCCATAGGACGCACCTTGTTTTAGAGGGGGAGAACAAGAAAAAAATTCTCCCCCTCTCTGCTCAGTGCCCCTTCAGCGAAGCGGCAGGACAAACGGAACCCCTTCCATTTCTCCTCCCGCTTGGCTGAAGGGGCGCTGCGCAGCTCTCCCTCTCTGCTGAAGCCAGGAGAGTCTTGCTCTCCCGGCTTCAGCAAAAGGAAGCTGAAGCCTCCAGCTATCCCTGAAGCCTTTGGAGAGCAGCACGAGTTCTCGCTGTGCTCCGCAGGCTTCAGGCGGCTATCCCTGAAGCCTGGAGAGCGAGAGGGGTCGGTGCGCACCGACCCCTCTCACTCTCCAGGCTTCAGCGAAAGCAACGCGAAGCCTCTGGAGCGCGGAGGGAGCGTGCTTCGGAGGCTTCGCGTTGCTATCGCTGAAGCCAAGGAGCCTGCATTCGCTCCATAGGATGCACACACATTTCCCCTTAATTTTTGGAGGGGAAAAAGTGCGTCCTATAGAGCGAAAAATACGGTATGTGGCTCCTGTGCAGCTCAGAATGGATACCAAGGCAGAGGAGAAACAAGATGGCTGGTATTCAGCAACAAGAGGTCTCTCTGTTGCTCAGTGAGAAACCCCAACTCAGAAGCAGCTGATGGGAGGCAGGAAACATGGCTAAGTCTCCTTTCGACACAAGCCAGGTTTGCTCAGTGGCCTTGGGGCTGTTTGTACAGCAAATCTCTCGCAGTTCATTTGTTTTGGCCTAAACTCATGAGGGGGGTGGGGATCACACTGGAAGAACCACAGTCTAGCATCTATGAAGCTGCCAGTTCAATACCTGCTGTGGGCTCAACTCAGGAGAGTGCAAACCTCCAAACTGAATCTTTGGCATTTCCATCTGAAAATGATTCTGCAAAGAATTCTGCTTCTTGCCTTTGGCACCCCAGGTTTCATGACAACAGGAATACGTTTCTAATACTTGCACATTTGCAACATACCAACAAAGTTTATTTGAAGGGGAGGGAATCAAACCTTTTTTTGGAAATGAAACCAGATAAATCAGAACATAAAACCAGATAAATCAGAACGCCCCTCAAATGAGCAGAAGAGCCGAGTGCCTAACATATGCTTAAATACCAATTTGTTACCAGTGCATGATCTATGGTTTATTTCCTTTTAGATTAGCAATTAGCCTCCTACTAGCAAAATGTCAACCGCAGATGAAATAGAAGCAGAGAAAAGTTGACTGGTAATAAGACAAGAGCCCCATTTCCAGCACATAACTCTGTGGTTAAATTAAATTGGTTATACATAATAAATATAGACAAATGAAGCTCTTTTTTAATGAAAATATCCCCTATGTATCAGTGCAATATAACTATATCTTTGTTGCTAAGATAACAAAATGAATGACTTTATATATTTCTTGGAGAGAGAGCAGGAAACAAACATTGCAGGCAAATTTTATTATAAGCTTCCAGTTGGGGCATTGAAGAAAGAATCAAATATTCACCTAGCTCCGCATGCATTTTCCCACAGTGGACAAACAGACCCTTTGGGGAAGTTTGTAATGGGGGGCATAGAGGCAACAGCCTTTCCCCACTCTTCTCCCTCTGCCCCCACCACCAGCAGGTATTCATTTAGCTAACAAGGACCCTCATCCTCCATGAATTTCTCTAATACCCATTTAAAGCGAGCCCAACTGCTGTCCGTCACCCCAAACTACCACAGCAAATTCCTTCAAGCAATTATGCCACGATTTAAGGAATTTTTGTCTGCCCTGAATCCCTCTTTGCCAGACAATTTTGTTGGATGCGTTCTCAAAGTTTTCAATTTGTGTTAACACGGGAGGAGGGGGCATGGCATGCATGGAGGGGGAGATCGGTGTTCGAAAATATGCAGGGAGTCTCCCTAGATCAGGGTGGGGGTGATCAGAATGGTAACAGGGGTCCGAGGTGGCACACACGCTCACCCCCTTGCAAGACCAAAGGCTCAAGACCAGCATGCTGCTCACAGTGGCTAGCCAGATAACTTGTACAACGCCCGCAAGACCCGACCGCAACACCACTGTCCCCACTCGTGATTCCCAGCAAAATGGGAATACGGAGCCATTTTTCTTGCGAGAATGGAGGTGTAACCTAACCATCATGGCTAGTGGCCACTGACGACTTTGTCCTCCATGAATCTGTCCAATCCTCTTTCAAAGCCGTCCAAGCTGGTGGCTGCCATTGCGTCTTGTGACAGCAAACTCCACAGTTCAACTGCGGGCTGCGTGAACCACAGAACTGTAGAGCTGGAAGGGATTGCGAGGGCCGTCTTGTCCACTGCCCTGCAAAGCAGGAATCTCAACTAAACCTCCCTTTTGACTGTCCTGAATCTTCTTCGCTGGATAGCCATGGAGGCTTCTAGTATTATGAGGAAAGGAGAAAACGCATCTCTGTCCACTCTCTCTACCCCCCGCACAATCTAATACACCTACACCACGTCCCTCCTTACTCGCTCTTTCTCTAATCTAAAAATCCCCCCAAATGTTGTGACATTTCCCCTTAGGAGGGTTGCTTAGTTGCCTTGCTTTCATGTTAAATCAGAGGGATTTCATGTTAAGGGTAGCTTCCCTTTTTAAAATTTGTAGGCTCTTTTTGGAAAAGGAAATGACGGGTGATGGCTTTTCTCTCTAACGATGCATGGCAGCCTTTGTTCATACATTATAAGTTATTGCAGACTTCCTTCAGTGTTGAAAGAGGCACCAATCCAGAGACTTTGTACCATGCAAACATACTGCAATGTGATTAAGTAAGAGGCTGAAAGGCAGGTGAATAATAAACTAAAATATGTGTTAAGTGGGTGACAACCCTAGTTTTTGGAGGGTAATAATAACAATAATTTATTATTTGTACCCTGTCCATCTGGCTGGGTCTCCCCAGCCACTCTGGGCGGCTTCCAACAAAGATTAAAAATTCATTAAAATGCCACACATTAAAAACTTCCCTAAATAGGGCTGCCTTCAGATGTCTTCTAAATGTCAGGTAGTTGTTTATCTCTTTCACATCTGATGGGAGGGTGTTCCACAGGGCGGGCGCCACTACCGAGAAGGCCCTCTGCCTGGTTCCCTGTAGCTTTGCTTCTCGTAGTGAGGGAACTGCCAGAAGGACCTTGGAGCTGGACCTCAGCGTCCGGGCAGAACGACGATGGGGATGGAGATACTCCTTCTGGTATACTGGGCCGAGGCTGTTTAGGGCTTTAAAGGTCAACACCAAAACTTTGAATTGTGCTGGGAAACATACTGGGAGCCAATGTAGGTCTTTCAGGACCGGTGTTATATGGTCTCGACGTTGTTGACTCAACCCTTGTTTACACAAGCAGGGAGCATCTTCGGGGATTCCAGGGCCACCTTCTTGTTCCCTGTCCTGAACTGCTTTTTGGTCATTCCACTTTCTCCTCCTCTCCACTTTTCATAACGACGGCACGGCAGCTAATGCAGACACGCCTTCCAGCCCTTCATTCAAGAAGGATGAGATGCATGTCCCAACATGCATAGTGCCCTCGGAGTAGTTCAGATTGCAAGGCAAACTCACAGATAAATTTAAATGACCAAGCTGCATGCCTGAAACTCCTTCATTGGAGAAATAGTAGATGGTGACAATTTGACTATAATTCACTCTTCAAAAGAACAACAACAAACCTATGTGCATATAAATACTTTAAAAACCTATATGGTGAGGGGCTAGTTCAATGGGGAATCAATTTTATTTAGATAGCCTGACCATATATTTTTTAAAAGCCCGTAGGCAGGACACTGCGTTCCCCCACTTTAAACACAACCCCACCTTTCCCCTGTCTCTGAACTGTGCATATGCCAGAAGTAGCAATTCTCCCGTTCTGATGATCCATCACTTTCAGCTACACCTCCAGTAAACAAGCTCTTTCCTTTCCCATCCCTCCCACAACTGTGAATTGCTGCTGCCCCCAACACACCCTGCCTCAGCCATTTGAGTCTTAAATCCGGCTTGATTGCTCATTAGCAAGAAATAATTTCTCAGCTGTTGCTTGCGGCCGCGGCCATTGTGAGCATTCGCACGCGGTGCGGGTCGCCGCTCGCAACTCGGGTAGAATTCCAACATTCTCAGAAGCAATTTCTTATGTGAGAGATGACATCGAGCGTTAGTTTCAGTTTGTTATTTTTCTGTTTATGCTATCAGTAATCAGGGGGTTTTGGCACAGCGCTCTACTCCAGTTCAATCGCTCAGCTGAATTGCTTGAACTTCTGATGAACTGCACCAAAAAAGGGAGGAAAATTAACTAATGCCTCATTTGATCTTGTGACTATTAAAGCTTGTGTTTTCATTCCCTTTTAACCTTTTGGCCATCTATTTTCTTCTTTAATTTGTCTGTTATGTACCTGATACTCCTGAATGTGTCCCTTGTTGTTTGCCATGAAAGGAAACTGCACAGGCAGTTTTTATTTGCCGTTTCTTTCATTGCCGTATTATTGTTATTATTTTAATGAGTACTCAAAAAGCCCGGTGGTTCACAACCAGTCAAACGTGCGGCTGCTTCGCACGCACACCCCAAAAAGAAGGGGGGGAGAGACAGAAAGGGAGGGACATTCTGCATTCCCACAGAAGGTTGGCCACATCTCGTTTCTGAGAGAAGAGAGCATTTGTGAGAAGGAACACGTTAGGAAGTTGCAACTTTCCCCTACAAATATTTTGGAAAATATATGGGTCAAAAAACACATTGTGGATGGAGCCTACCTATAGTTCGCAACCGTATTCTTAAAGATCTCTGTATATTGTGCATGCTTGTTCTCTCCATATATATTTTTAAAAATATAGTATAGAGCAGGAGTCAGCAACCTTCTTCAGCCATGGGCCGGTCCACTGTCCCTCAGACCATGTGGTGGGCCGGACTATATTTTTTTTTGGGGGGGGGGGTGAAAGAATTCCTATGCCCCACAAATAACCCAGAGAAAGCATTTTAAATAAAAGGACACATTCTACTCATGTAAAAACACACTGATTTCCGGACCATCCGAGGACCGGTTTTAGAAGGCGATTGGGCTGGATCCGGCCCCCGGGCCTTAGGTTGCCTACCCCTGGTACAGAGAATGAGACTGTTAATCTCTGGGTGATGGGTTCGAACCCCTCATTGGGCAAAGGATATCTGCATTGCAGAGGGGCTGGACTAGAAGATTCTCATGGTCCCTTCAAACTCTACAATTCGATGGATGGATGGATGGATGGATGGATGGATGGATGGATGGAAAAGGATTACAAGGTAGGGTATCTGCCTGTCATACTTGATGCACCAGCATGTTTGCCATTGTTTTCATCCAATCAACACATCAGAGCAAAGTCTATTTCAGAGTGTTTATTACAGATGCATGCCACTAAGCACTATAGCACTTCAGATTCCCCTTCCTCCTGGAATCCCGACTGAGGCAGCCATCGGGTGTCAGCAGCAGGTTCTTCAGCTGTCCACCCCTTACACCCTCTGAATGGCGGGTGATACCCAACATCTCCCATTTGCCCTTTGGGCTTGCCAATCTTGGAAGACTTTTGAAATGTGACCAGGAGCCCTGCAGCCAACAGCGATTCCAGTTTATAGTTATGTGCGCTCCTCACTAATGCCAACTTTGCACTAAGGCGCACCAAACTCTACCACCTGTATAAATTGTGCAAATATGGTGTGCAAATTTGCATACGTTTAGTCTGTGAAGCTTTCTATCTCACGTCATACAGTCTGGTCTTGCTGGTTTTGGGGAGATGCAAGGGGCAACACAGAAAGTTAAAGCCCTATCATCAATCACAGAATTGTAGAGTTGGAAGGGACCCCAAGGATCATCTAGTCCAACCCCCTTCAATGCAGAAATATGCAGCTGTCCCATGCAGGGATCGAACTCGCAACCTTGGCATTATCAGCACCACTCTCTAACCAACTGATCCAGGCTGATCAAAAAACAGTGGAGGTATGATTCATGAAATCCGTCCAGCTCTGGAGAATGAAACAGGCATGACTCCCACACATTACCCCAAAGAGCAAGGAACAAGTTAAAAGTGATGCCCAAAGTCATCTGGAATCATTTCGACGATTTTTCAGGAAATTGCACTCAAGCATTTAATTGCTTGAGCCTCAAGAATTTTTTCTATCTTTAACATTTGAAAAAGATCAAGCCGAACGAGGAACCGTGGAAGTTATTTTGCAAGCTCCACATTCTCTTCCAAATGCGTATTTTCAGCTTGTGTTTTGAGCTTGCTCCTTTGCCTATTATGGAGCTACGGTCCCATGTTATTGATCTCGGTCTGCAGCCATTCAATGACATTTCTTGTACGGTATACAGTTGCATAAATAGAAGTTATGACTCAATTCTGTTGCATTTCATTGGCTGCTTCTCTAGGGATGAGCTTCAAGCAATCACAATCTAAATGATGCTCTCTTCTCCTTTGTGCATTTTGTGAACTTTTAGCCACACCATGGTTGAAACCTCAAAACCCTTTTTCTTTAAATGAAAGCTGATACTGTACTCTAGGAAATATTAATTTTACATTCCAGACTACCTTTTTGTGTACCCTACCCTAAGAATTGCTAGAGAGAGAAAGAGAGTCCAGTCTACAATCTCTGTCAAATGGGCAATACGAACTGACATCTTATGAACAAGAGCCCAAACGCTGGAATAAATAATAATAACTGAATAAGAATCCTGCAGCAGGATTCTTGAGGCTGCGTATTATGCACCGTGTAGCTTCTGCTGTAGGCAAACGTAATAAAGTTGCTCCAGTGAGTGGGATCCCAATGTTCTAGCCCCACTGCCTACGGAATTGATTGGTTTCGCCTACCCCTCCTGAACTTTACCATTCAACACTATTATGTTCAGAGCAGCAATAACCACATATGCGTGCTCTGAATTGCTATGCGCGCCGACCTCACTCTCGCAGTCATTCTTCGGTGCACATGACTCATTGCCTTTATGCTCCAGACCTTTCCATTACAAAATATCTGTTGCTGTTTTTCACATGATTCTGCCACCTACATTAACCAGCTTCATGCTTGAATTTTATGCACAAAGGCACAAAGCTGCTGTTATAACGGAGCAAGTCAATCAGTCCATTTACCGCATAGAATCATAGAGTTGGAGAGCTGGAAGGGCTCCTAAGGGTCATCGAATCCAACCTGCCCCTCCCTTTCTCTAGTGTGGCTGCAAGGAGAGTTTGGAATCACTCGTTCCTGTTTTCCGTCACAGCCATTCCCTCTTGCAGGAATCCTAAAACCATGACTCATCTTAACCATGGTTTAGTGAAACAACTCAGCTTCATAAACTGTTGGAAGCTGGCTCGTTTCAGTAAACCGTAGCTAAGACTAACCACAGTTTACGTGGGTTCAGGGGCACTTAATTGTGTGGAATTAATTCTCATGGCCTTGGAGGAGACTGTGGGGAGAGGATTCAAGCCCAAGGCTTGCTTAGGCTCCCTCCTTGTGATGCTCAACTATCATTTAGCATTATGTCCAAACCATCTTCAGTATAAAGGCCTGGAAATTAAGAACTCATAAGCGAGGGAGGAATTTCGTAATCACCTTAGCTTGGTTTCCTTAGCTGTATTTCAAAACCACAAAGGAAACATAATTTTACCAGTGGCATTGGTAAACAAGGGGCAAGGCTGCTATGAGGCTTGTAGCAACCGCTGAAGGACAGCAGCCTCACAACAGCTCCTCTTCTGACCCTGGTATCACCTAGTGGTGCAAACTCAACAGGCAATGTCGCATCGCCGCTGTGCTTCATCCAATAAAGTCACAAGCCAATGACACCACATTTTTGCACAGAATCACAGAATTGTGGAGTTGTTAGGGGCCCCAAGGATCATCTGGTTCAACCCCCGGCAGTGCAGGAATCTTATACCTATCATGGGGCTCGAACCCATAGCCCTGAGAATAGGAGTCTCATGAGACTGTTGGAAGGGAAAGGAAGAGGCATAGGAGATGCAAGGCTGCTGTTTTGGGGTAGAAACCATGCCTCTAAATATCACACAATGCTTTATGCACATTACTGCCAAAACCAGCCAGAAGGTTTTGCGTCTAAACAGCGACATCTGGTCGGCAGAATACTGGACTGTCATTCTTCCATTTGATCCAGCACTGCTATCATTGGGTCATCATCTTTTCTTTCTTTCTCTTCTCAGCAGCTTGTACGTACAAAGCTTTAGTGGTCTTTAAAATACTAAAACGGCAAACCGAGAAATGTTGGGGGATTTTATGGGGATTCCCCATCTGCTCGTGGGGGAACAGCAAACCGCAAACACACCGCTGCGCCAGAATATTGCATCCATGACAGATTTTTGCAAGATGTGAGGAGGCGAAAAGGAGCCCCTCTGCAGTACATATGGATGGCTTATGTGGGCTAAAGCCTTGCAACCAAGTCACCTCCATATTTATTGGTGGCAGACCTTTATTCAGCCTAGGAACTCAAGCGAAGGGCTCAGCTGCTGGGCAAAGCAGGCATCAACAGAGAGGACATTTGCATCCTTCCTTTCAGAGAGGCAGCTTTTTAAAGTTTTTTTTTTGGGGGGGGGGTTAGCATGGGAATCAGGTCCGCAACCTTTGAGAGTCCTTTAGAACAGCATCCAATGCTCCTTCTCTCATAACACTAGAACTGGGAGGGGGCGGGGGTGAGGGTCTCGTGCCATCAAGATGAACGTTTGACGATTCGGGACCAGCAAAATAAAGTGTTTATTCACATAGGGGATAGTTAAGCTCTGGAATCTGCTACAAGATATAACGACGGCCACCAACTCTGATGGCTTTAAAAGGCGCTTAGAGAAATTAACAGGAAGCCATGGCTGTCAATGGCTGAGCAATGTCTGGTTTCCAGCATCGTGATGTATCGCCAGCTAAACATCGCAATATATACCGATACATCACAGCATCTGAAACCAGGATGGAAATATGCAGAGGCGAACGGGGTAATGTCCTGCCAACTGCTACTGCTTAGGGGGTCTAAAACTGATAAACTTACCTTTAACATATTGTTACAATTGTTATTTTATAATGCACAGCAAAGGGGCAGCAGGAATTGCAGGAGAACCTCACTTTTTTCCATCGCAATATTTTTTACACAGCATACGCACGCATTGCTATTCACGACATAACTCAATTCTCTCTTATACTGGACATACAGTGGTCCCACGGTTTTCAAGCGTCTTGGAGTCGGACGTTTCGGTTTTTGAACGCCAAGAATCTGGAAGTAAATAGTTCCGTTTTCAAACACGCCTCGGAAGTCGAACAGCTTCTGCTGAGTTTTTTTTTTATTTTCTCCATCAAAACTGTAGACCGCCCTTTGCGCCTCGGTTTTCAAACGTTTCGGAAGCCGGACGGTCTTCCGGAACAGATTACGTTTGAAAACCAAGGTACCACTGTATCTGTGCTGCTGTTCTCTCTGCCGCCACCATACTGGTAGGTTGGAGTAATCCAGCATGGCCTAGTGGTTACAGTCTCCCACCTGGAACTAGGGAGCTCCTGCGTCAAACCCTCACTCAGCCATGAAGCTGCCTACTGCAGCAATGGCCATTCACAGCCTAGCCTACGTCTCAAGAGGTGTTGCACAGACAAAAACCCACAGTGCGAACACCATGTACACTGCCCTAAGCATAAGGGAGTCGTGGGATAAAAGGGGCTGAAAAATATTGCTACCATTATTACTACCGTCAGCCATTAAGCAAGCAGTCGAACGGCATGAAAAGGTTAGGAAGGCGGTCTTCTGTTGACGCAACACAAAACAGCATTCTCATAGCACTATATACAAAATACAACCATAGGCGCGTTTGCCTGTCTTGCAAAAATAAAAACACCACAAGAACGAAGAACTTTCCTGCATGCCTCCTTATTAATCCCCATTTAACAGTTAACGTCTATAGTGCTCTTCCGTCTTCCCGCACCCCCCCCCCCAAAACAGGCTCGGTATTTCCAACACATGCCTATTGCCAATATCTGCGGTGAGACTGAGCAGAGGAATGGACCCCTCTGGGCTCTGCGTCGATAGCAATGGAAGCAGCAAAAACGGACCACTAAAAGCAATGATAGATTTCTGATGGGCCAATCCAGGGAAGGGAAGTGGGTACTTAAAGACAAGAGGCCAATGCTGGGCTCTTTAGGAGCCAGAGGAGGTTTTACAATGCCCCCGGCCCCCGTTTCTGGCACTGGCTCGGTAAACAGGAGCTTAAGCTGGAGTTTATGCTCCATAAGGAAGGATACGTGGAATCATAAAGGAGCAGCCACCCCAATTCTACCCACAAAAAAACCCTCAACCTTGAACCAAGGGAGGCCAATAAAGAAGCAGAACAGTAAAAAACCAGGCAGCATTAAAAAAGGAATGCTGTTTGCAAACCTCCTCCTTTCAAGAAATAGGAAAAGCCACAAAAGCACAAAACCAATTCATAGATCCTTAGAGTTGGAAGGGACCATGATGTCACCTGGTCCAACCCCCTGCAATGAAGGAATCTTTTTGCCCAAGGTAGGGCTCAAACCCACGACCCTGAGATTAAGAGTCTCTTGCTCGACCAACTGAGCTACGTGGGGATTGCGGTGATGCTCACGGTATTGGAGCCTGAAACAACCTGGTGACCAATCCCACCAGCTGCCAGGGGCTGATGGGATGGGGAAGCAGTCCAAAACACGTGGGAAGGGCTGCATCGTTCACCCCGGACACTGAGGTCCAGCTCTGAGGGCCTTATGGCGGTTCCCCCACTGCAAGAAGGGAACCAAGGAGAGGGCCTTCTTGGTAGCGTCGACCGCCCTGTGGAACGCCCTCCCGTCAGATGTCAAGGAAATAAACAACTATCTGACTTTTAGAATACATCTGAAGGCAGCCCAGTATTGGGAAATTGTTATTCACTGATGATTTACAATTTTTTATATATGCTGTAAGCCGCCCAGAGTGGCTGGGGAAACCCAGCCAGATGGGCAGGGTATAAATAATAAAGTAGTAGTAGTTGTTGTTGTTGTTGTTGTTGTTGTTGTTGTTGTTGTTGTTGTTAAAAACAAAGTTCCGTCCACAAATAATATAGTGCTTTCTGAGATTAAGCAGATAGACGTCCCACCCTTCGTGTCAAAAACTTCCCAGAAGGGGCCAGAGCACTAATGGAGGAAGGAGGGTCTTCAGCTCTAAGGCTCATTTCAATGCAAGTTTTTGCTTTACAGTGGTACCTCGGATTAAGTACTTAATTCGTTCCGGAGGTCCGTACTTAACCTGAAACTGTTCTTAACCTGAAGCACCACTTTAGGGGGGCCCCCGCTGCCGCCGCCGGAGCACGATTTCTGTTCTCATCCTGAAGCAAAGTTCTTAACCTGAGGTAATATTTCTGGGTTAGCGGGGTCTGTAACCTGAAGCGTATGTAACCCAAGGTACCACTGGATAACCAACCCTCAGTACTTGTTTTTATCCCTCTCTTCCATTTTACTTTTTAACTTCTTCTAGTGCATCCTCTAGTGCTGTGTCTTGTTGTTTTAACATTGTTTAACATTGTTTTATCTCATTATTTTAATGCTCTAACTCCCCCATATTGCGAGGCTGCAAGATGCTGGGCTGGGCTAGGTTGAGCACCTTGCCAGGCACTGCCGAACGAAAGGTTGTGTCAAACTTTATAAGATACAAGCTATAAATTAAGGAAGAGAAACACCCTAATCGTCAGAGTTGCCGGCGAGCCGAAGTGGCAGCTACAGTGAACCCTGAAAAAAATATTTTTTCTGCTGGATGGCAGTGACTCTGGCCCTCCAAATTCGAGGCCAACGTATTTGGAGATTATTGACTTCAGCAAACCGTCGCTAACCAACTATATTTACTATGGTACTTACTAGAAAGTCCAACGAAGCGAAAAGGAAGGACCTTCTTCACACAGCATGTGGTTAAAACTATGGAGCTGGCTACTACAAGGTGTAGCGATGGGCAACACTGCAGAGAGCTTAAAGAGGGAGTCAAGACAAACAAGATACACCACCAGGGCGGTGAATGTGCTACACAGGTCTGATTACGGAGTCATTCTGCAACAGAGCGCCCAGCGCAGACACAGGGTGACAGGTTGCTCATGCCATAGGTCTGAACCAGTAATTTATGAGGAGATTGTGAAATTAGGCCAAGGGCCGCCATGTGATTAAGCCGGGGGTCCACAGGTTGCCCACCGTGGCTTCAGGCGTCGCCCAAATACCACAAAGAAAGGGATAAAATTAAGCTGGTCTTACACGCAGATTAGATGTGGCTCTCCCAAGGCTTCGCCAAAAGGGCAGGAGATTGAAGAGTCCTAGCGCCAGAGGTTGAGCCTCTATTTGCCAGAAGACGGCTGGTTGCTCCGGAGCCACAGCCCTTCCGCAAGCCTGTCTTTTGTAGCCACAACGGAAACAAACTTCCATTTTAAATAAATGAATAAGGTAGAAGCGGACATTCTCACAACCGTGACTTTTTCATCCAGCACCGAATTCCATGCTAATGCAGGGCAAATGGCAAAATACACACAACCCCTGTGCACTATATTTTCCCCCCCACAGCCAGGCTCTTTCTACCGAAAGACTGAAAAAGAAAAGAAAAGTGAAAAGGCATCTCTCTCCTCCTGCTCCAAGCAGTAATTATGAATCAGTTATCACTACACCGAGTAACAGGCCCACAAGACTCTACAAATACTTATTTTCTGGCACAGCCTGTAGGGGGAAAATTAGGAGAAAACGCAGTAAGACTTCAAACAGCCTCTTCCTGGTATGTTAAAAATTAATGAAGTGTTGGGAGTAGTTTAATATGCAATGAGTCATGTTTTTTAAGAGAGGCAATAATGCAGAACAGTATTTCAATCTTGGCTAAGTCACAGTACGCAAGCATGAAGTAATATAGGGAAGGGGTTGTATTCTGCTGGAGAAAGCAACAGGCGAGAAATCAAACAATTAAAAAAATAAAAAAAGAGCAGAAGAATGCTACAAGGAAGGACTGGAAAGTTCTCAGTCTTGTGTCCAAACCCACACACTGCTTAGAATGAGAATTTTTCAGCCACCCACACTATTAGCCTTGCTGCAATGGGGAACCCAAATCAGAGGTCTCTTCTGAACAGTATCTGTGTGTTATGGAAAGCAGAACTCTAAGCAGCTGTTCAGAACTGCACATGTGGCTCAGGGTCATATGAATCCAACCTCCACAGGGCACACATACTCACCATCCTTGCCATCCCACAATTTATGTGTGCAATGGGGTCTACACCCAACACTCCATTAGGGGAAACACAGATCACACGGACGAGGTCCATCCATGCTGGGGTCAAGACATGGCAGCTGCAGGGCAAATGTTAAGACTAATGTACAAATGGTGCGTGGGGCAGAAATGGGCATGGTGGGTCAAGGAAACCTTGGTCGGCCTCCTTGAGTACAGTTTGAATATCTGCACGGGACTTATGCTACACTTAAGTGGGGGGCAGATGACGATGATGACCTTGTCATCATTTAGGCTTTTCGACGCAGGCGCCTGAAATTAAGCAATGGGAGTTGAATGGGACTTGCATCCAAGAGCCTAGGTCAGGCTTCCTCATCCTCGGCCCTCCAGATGTTTTGAGACTACAATGCCCATCATCCCTGACCACTGGTCCTGCTAGCTAGGGATCATGGGAGTTGTAGGCCAAAAACATCTGGAGGGCTGAGGTTGAGGAAGCCTGGCCTAGGTACATAGGACAGAACTTTGAATTCTGTGTAATTCCCTGAATCAGAAGTGCATTTCATAGTAATTAAATAGGGAAACACGAGAGGCCAAAACTTGTCCCTCCAGAAGCTGCGGAACTGATGGGACTCTCATCCAAAGATTAAAAACATCAGGTCTCCCATATGCTTGGAAGTACCATCAGTTTGCCAACATTGGCCTTCTCCCACACCCCAATTCTGTAATTTTCTTTGTGTATGTGTTTTGTGCTTTTTTTGCTCATGTAAGCAAAATCCTATGAAATGTGATTTAAAAACCCAGTTCAAAACCCCATGGTGGATTCCAATATTCACACGTGGCGAATCGTTGACGATTTCTCATGCCAACTCATGTAAATACAAAGTTGGCACAAAAGCATAGATCCCAGAATCTCTAGACTCAAGACAGGGAAAGTCAACTCTGCCCATTTCAGCGCTAACGGGCAATAGGAAGACCCACCTAGGAAGCCATTTATGAGTTTATCACACTGGCGAAGGTATGGAAACTGTTATACTGGGACAATGCTCATTCCATTCTTCTTCTCCCACTCTTCCCCCCATTTCTTCACTTCCTCCAGTTTTCTTGGCCAACCAACAGCATTCTGTGGCTAAGATGTCCCTGCCGTACACACATCCTCAAGTTTTGGGGATATTATTATTATTATTAGGGAGGTAATCCCCAGAGTATGCCAATACCTTCCTCTCCCATTTCTCAAAGACCATGTTTCTGTTGTCACCTGAGTTCACTATGAGAAGGAGTGATGCTCCAGCTTAGCCAGGGAAGAATTTTGTGATACCAATTGCACAGGTATCATCAAATGCAGCTGACAAAACGGACGCAGTTACTGTCAGATGGAGAAACAGGCCTCCACGTATGCAAAAATAATAGGATGCTTTTATAGAAAAAAGAATTCCTGAGCCTAGGAGCCCGTCTGCTTGCCTCTTCTCCTGCAGGCAGAAGGTTTTGTGTAAAGGCCACATCACAACACAATAAACTTTTGCAACGGGGGTTTCCCTGAACTTACCATTGGCAGTGCATTGATGGGTGGAAGGTGTCCTGTTAGGAGCCTCCCGTCACAGGAAGATGGTACTGGAAAAGAAAAGGGGGAGGGAAGGTTTACTATTTAAAAACCAAAAGGGATGTTAACACATCATAATACGACAGTGGATTGCTCAGGAGATTTTCTAAAGGGGAAAAACCTGGAATTTCTCACTGCTGGATTTGTAGAGAGGGCGAGCTGTTGTCATGTTTCCAAGGAGGCAAAGGTTAGTTAATATACGTTAACACATTTAGAATAGATGCATTGCAAGATCAGAGATGGGTATAAAAAGCAGCAATGTGGCAACACTTGGCCCACACACTGCTACACTGGGGGATGGGGCGGGGAAAGGAAAACAAGGGGGGGGGGATATTTAGCAGTGTCACAACTAAGTGACACTGCCTCCCCCAGTCCTGGAAAGCCCTGGGTCCAGGAAACTGCTTGGCTCGCACTGCTTTGCAAAGGGCACCCACCACACCGGGTCCATAAATTAGAACCTGCAAACCCCACAAGGCTCCCTCCGAATGCAAGATCTAATGCCCCTTTTAGTAACAGCAACCCTGCTGTTTGTTGCAGTTGCTGCAAGTGCCTGGGGACCACCATTAAGAGGAACAACGTGGACAGATGCAACCTACCCCAAAACAACTTCCCGCAAGCGAGGCTGCAACCCTACCATGTGCGTGCATTTGTTGCAGCTACGTCTTCGCACCAAGAGTTTACAAGGCGGCTTAACGTACCAATATAAAATGCAGCAAACGCAAAATGAAACAAAGCAGGAAACCCACAATGCTATCGGTATCAAAGTTAGCAATAGGGGGGGAAACCCAGACAGTTGCACAATTCCATCCCGCCAAAATCTCGAGAGAATAGGTCAGCTTTCAGCAGGCGTCCGGAAGATATTTTAGAAGCAGGAGACTGTTGGGCGAGGTGCTCCAGGACTGAGACAACATGAGAGAAGAGGTTCCTACCTAACCTCCGAAGAGTAGGGGGCTGTGGGGATATTCAGAACACGGCTTCCACTGACACACTTAATACGCGGGGAGGCACTGAATGCAAGGGCTATTTAATATAGAGAGTGCTGGCTTAGTAAACATGTGCTTGACACAAAGAAAGCAATCCTTCTCAGACAGCCCACCACAGGCGCCACTGACCCCCCACAATGATGCCAGGGTCCAGCCGTCACCTTAAGGGATTTTCCTTGAGATACTAATCTTGTTCCAGCATTTGCCTGGGCACAACACTCCTGCTATATAACCAGGAATGGAGGCAGGGAACTGGTATGCAAGTCCTACCCCAATGTCTAGCAGGCATAAGGACAGCTCTTCACACCTCCTCATGATCAGCACAAATAATAATTATTATTATTATTTATTTATTTATACCCCGCCCATCTGTCTGGGCTTCCCCAGCCACTCTGGGCAGCTTCCAACAAAGATTAAAAAATACATTAAAATGTATTTTAATGAGGGTCGTTTTAATTTTGAAGACGGTGGTTGGGGAAACCCAGCCAGATGTGTTACTGTCGTTATTGCTTTTTTGGAGGAGAATTTCCAAGCGTGTTCAACTGAATAAGCTCTTTAGCACAAATATACGATTGTGCGACGGTCTAAAGTGTTGTCTGTGTATCAGGGACAGTGTGGCGAGGGCCCGGATGTGCGGGGCTTCCACGTTTTTCATTTGGGCATCAGTTAGGAGAAAAAGTATGTAGCGTGCAAGGTTAGCGATGGCACCAGCGTCGGAAAAGGAGTAAATTAGGCATCCATGTGACATTGCTTAAAACATTGTTGTTGTTGTTGTTGTTATTAATAATAATTTTATACCCTGCCCATCTGGTTGGGTTTCCCCAGCCACTCTGGGCGGCTCCCAATAAAATATTAAAAACATGATAAATACATCAAACATTTAAAACTTCCCTAAACAGTTAAATTAGTTAAGCCAATCAAGGCAAATGGGCTTATTTCCCCCTCATTTTGCAAAATAAGCTATTTTCTATTTTACATGTTTTCTCTGTTTGAGTGGAAAGGGGACAACAAAGAGACTCAAACCCTGTGAATTATCCAACATTAGCCACATTCATAGTAAAGTAAAGGTAAAGGGACCCCTGACCATTAGGTCCAGCCATGACCAACTCTGGGATTGTGGCACTCATTTATTGGCCGAGGGAGCCAGCGTACAGCTTCTGGGTCATGTGGCCAGCATGACTAAGCCACTTCTGGCAAACCAGAGCAGCACACAGAAATGCCATTTACCTTCCTGCCAGAGTGGTACCTATTTACCTACTTGCACTGGCATGCTTTCGAACTGCTAGGTTGGCAGGAGCAGGGACCGAGCAACGGGAGCTCACCCCGTCGCGGAGATTCGAACTGCCGACCTTCTGATCGGCAAGTCCTAGGCTCTGTGGTTTAACCCACAGCGCCACCCGCGTCCCCATATTCATAGTAGACCCATTGAAAATAATGAATGTGCCCATTAATTCCAATGGGTGGCCTAAAACATAGGTAAAGGCTACACATCACCCCAGTGACTCCCATCAGCAGATGTCACACAGCACAAAATCAGAAGTGGGTGGGGAGGTAATGAAGCAGGATTGGGGCCTAGGGAAACCAGAGAGTAGGAATGGGTGACTCACTGGCCCTCTGGATCGGTTATCATGGATGGGGCTCCTGGGAGGTGGGAGTCCAGCAACAGCTGAATGGTCACACCCCTGCCACATAAAATGTGCACACTTTCCAGGGGTCTCCCAATGTTCTTATGTCCTTCAGGCTGCTACGCACCCTGAACAAGGCCTTGGGCCTTGGGAACCTGGCCCCAAGCAGCAATGTTAAGTTGCAATGAAGCATTTATGAAAGCCATCATGGGGATGGAGGAAGATACAGGTTGTTCACGCCCACCCAGGACCAGCAGCGACGCAGGTGTGCCGAGAGCAGACCAAAGCAAAACTCCCTGCTTCCAATCCCAAGCGACTGTTTCCCCCCATAGAACAGGCCAAGGAGGCAAGCCAAGAGGCTCCCTCTAATTTTTCTTGCTGTGCATTCAAGGCTTTGCGACACATGAAGACTGACCTACATTCAAAACCAGCATAAATGTAACCCAGATGTTTGGAACCACGAGCATGAAGATCTCTACCCCTCCCTACAACTGGAAAGAAAAGAAAAAAGAATGGCAGGAGGGAGCGGGTAGCAGGATGGATATATACAAACAATTCCTAGAATCAAAAGGCATCCCCAAGGACTGGGAGGGGACACTTTAGAGCAGGGGCAGGGGTTGCGGATCTACAACTCCCATCATCAGTCGTTTTGGATGTAAAAGCCCAACAATAGGTGGTTTTTTCCCCCAGCTAGGTGGCAATTAAAGACATGCCTATTCCCCCAGAATTTCTGTGCATCATGTAGACCAGTGTTTCCCAAACTTGGGTCTTCAGCTATTTTGGGACTACAATTCCCACAAAACCCTGCTGTAGACTGAAGGGCCTTACTAGCCTAGGGAGTCACTGCTGGCTTTTGCTGTTAGCTTAGCTGTTATAACGGACGGCATTTAATTATCATTCTTGCATTATGTGTCAACGCAGTACATGAATTATGTGCGCTGCCTTGGGCTCCGCGAGAGAAAGGGCAGCATATATAAATATAGCCACCGCCAGCATCAACATCTGTAGCGCCACAAGGTCCCTCGTCCTTGCTCCGCAGGCTCACGCTGTTGCAGAAGCCAACCTTCCCAGGACTTTCTCCAAGCTCAAAGCAAAATTCCTCGCACACATGGGCCTCAAGAGCATGACCCTGGTGGGAAGTGGAACATTCACACTTTTGCAAATGGAGACGGGGCGGGGATGGGAAGGTGACCTCCCAGTGAACAAACTGTAGTCACCTACTGCAGGTAGCCTTCAACATCCTACTACTGCAGGTAGCCTTCAACATCCTACATTTCTTGCCATCAACATATCCTTCTGCCCTGCAATCGTGGGTTAAGTAAGGTGGGGGGTGGCAGTAAAAGCCTGCAGTGAAAGACCCACCAAGGAAATGGCTTTCCCTTTTGCCAGGGTTAGGGCTGGCCTGGCCAGCAATTGCCCCAGTCCTGAACAGAGTTTGGATCTGGCACACTTTACGCTGGCTCAACTTAAAAAAGGTAAAGGTAAAGGACCCCCTGACAGTTAAGTCCAGTCGCGAACGACTCTGGGGTTGCGGCACTCATCTCGCTTTACTGGCCGAGGAGCCGACGTTTGTCTGCGGACAGTTTTTCCGGGTCATGTGGCCAGCATGACTAAGCTGCTTCTGGCGAACCAGAGCAGCGCACAGAAAAGCCGTTTACCTTCCCACTGGAGTGGTACCTATTTATCTACTTGCATTTTGACGTGCTCTCAAACTGCTAGGTTGGCAGGAGCTGGGACCCAGCAACGGGAGCTCACCCTGTTGCGGGGATTCGAACCGCTAACTTTCCGATCGGCAAGCCCTAGGCTCAGTGGTTTAGACCACAGCGCCACCCACGTCCCACTTGGCTTAACTTAAGACAGCGGAACTTATGCTGGCTTCGCATGCCTAAGATCGCTCCCTTGGCATGAAAACCTTACTGTGCCTTACTCAGAAGTCAGTCCATTGAATCCAGCATGGTTTGCTCCTGGGTAAATAAGAGTTAGCATTGCAACCTTAATCTGCTGTTGCTGGACTAGATTCTTTGGACCCCCACCCCATCCGTTTCCTATAGCTCAACGCTGGAGAGTCAAACTCTTTTGACTCAAACGGTTCTACACAGAAATCTGGAACTCTGATTGCTGCCATTTGGACTGTGCTTTCTTTATATTTTAGCCCATGGGTAGGCAAACTAAGGCCCAGGGGCCAAATCAGGCCCAATCACCTTCTCAATCCGGCCCAAGGACGGTCGGGAATCAGCGTGTTTTTACATGAGTAGAATGTGTCTTTTTATTTAAAATGCATCTCTGGGTTATTTGTGGGGCATAGGAATTCGTTCATTTATTTATTCTTTTCAAAATATAGTCCAGCCCACCACAAGGTCTGAGGGACAGTGGACCGGTCCCCTGCTGAAAAAGTTTGCTGAGCCCGGTCTTAGCCCCTCCTTTTGTTATTGTCTTCCTCTCCCATTCAATTCGAACGTTTGACGCTGGTTTATTACAGAATGCAACCATCGGTGCAGAATCTTCCGAGAACAGCGAAAGCAATACACAAAAGGCAGGCAGGCAATAAGAAATTACGCTACACATTAGCATTACTCGCTGACTTTACCTGTTTAATCTTTACGACTGCAAATTAATGTCTGTGATTTCCCCGAGGCAATCGGAACTTGAAAACAAAAAATGCAACTATTTGTAATCCGCTGCATATTAATGAATCACGCTTTAAATTTTTTTTTAAAAAGACTACCTTAACTGTAGGGGGGCACCAATTACTGCATCCAGTAGCTCACCACAAAATATTCCATAAATTTCCAACATCATGGATGAACGTCTACCTTGTCCAATGGCGAGACACCTCCTTCGCCAAAAACAATAAGCTCAAGTTTTTAACCGCGACTTTATTATTTTCGTTCAATTTCTACACCACCTTTTATCCAAAGATTGCAGGGTGGTGCGCGACATTAAAAACATAGTTTACATAGCATTATACATAATAAAAACATTTTTTTAAAAAAAAAATCATACCAACCGTCCCCTCCCACTTTTAAAAGACTCTAAAATCTAACACTGTATTCCTACAACCCACCTAAGAGGGTAAGAAATCTTACAAATAGATAACTTTTCTTTTAAGGGTGGAACGACGTGCTCTGTTTAAATCTGCTATGGTTGCCACCACCTTCGGGGAAGGACGACAGCAAAGTGATTGTACTTGTGTTTTATATTGCGGGGGGCCCAGAGTTCAATCCTTGGCACCTCCAGTTTCAAAAGTCTGGACAGAGGTGATGCCACAGAACGTGGATAGCTACAGCCATCCTAAAAAGACAATAGTGACCTAGACGAGCCCATAGTCTTGACCGGGCCTAAGGCAGCTTCTCATTACAGTGGTACCTCGGGTTAAGTACTTAATTCATTCCGGAGGTCCGTTCTTAACCTGGAACTGTTCTTAACCTGAAGCACCACTTTAGCTAATGGGGCCTCCTGCTGCCACTGCGCCACCACCGCGCTGTTTCTTTTCTCATCCTGAAGCAAAGTTCTTAACCCGAGGTACTATTTCTGGGTTAGCGGAGTCTGTAACCTGAAGTGTATGTAACCTGAAGCGTACGTAACCTGAGGTAGCACTGTATGTGGTTCTTGCAGTTTCATTTACTGCTTGTACATCATTTCCAAGCACTTCTTAATCAGTCACTTAAGTTTCGGAAATAGAGAACAAACTGTTTCTTTTGGTACTGTGTTTTAATATAAAAGGTTTATGTCCTGCTATTCGGCAAAAAGGGGAAGTGTCAAGAGTTGTGTGCAGATGTTGAAAAATAAAAGCAGTAAAGCGACAGATTTAAGCAATAAAGGAACGCTAACAAGTCCAGCAGCAAAATCTAGCCCAAGAAGTAAAGAAGAATCAGATGTAAGCAACATCAGCAGCTGACAAATGACCTTTTTAACACAAAGAACCCCATGAGGAAAGCATGTTTCTTCCTACCCCCTGGTTCATTTGCAATGAATCTTTTTTTTTGCAATGAATTTTTTTAATCCCTTTACTCCCTAAATCGAACAGTACATCTGCTCTTATTTTCAGCATGCCAAACGCTCACCCTGCAACATGTTGACACCACAAACATCTGGGTAGGTGAGGAACGTCAAGCTGGCAACAGGCACAATTTGCTCCACAAAATAGCAAGTCTACAGTTGGCATATACACATTGTGTTGGTATCTTCAGGAGGAGCATACAGGGTCCTTGCATTCTTGTGAATTGCTGCTTGCCACCAGCATGTTTCCTTTCTGAGAAGAGCCTGCCCTGCGGTGCATGTGGGCAGAAGGAGTTTTTTTCAAAAAATGCAGAAAAGACCACTCTGCCACCTTATACATTTAGCAAGTTGCAACAGCCTTGCTCCCTCAGCAGGAATTCTGACAATTTCTCTTCCCCCTGCCTTTTTTGAAGGCAACTTACATTTGCTCCTGCTACCCCTCTCCTTGATGGTGACAGCAGCCACGAAATTAAAAGATGCCTGCTTCTTGGGAGAAAAGCAATGACAAACCTAGACAGCATCTTAAAAAGTAGAGACATCACCTTGCCAACAAAGATCCGTATAGTAAAAGCTATGGTTTTCCCAGTAGTGATGTATGGAAGTGAGAGCTGGACCATCAAGAAGGCTGATTGCTGAAGAATGGATGCTTTTGAATTATGGTGCTGGAGGAGACTCTTGAGAGTCCCATGGACTGCAAGAAGATCAAACCTATCCATTCTGAAGGAAATCAGCCCTGAGCGCTCACTGGAAGGACAGATCCTGAAGCTGAGGCTCCAATACTTTGGCCACCTCATGAGAAGAGAAGACTCCCTGGAAAAGACCCTGATGTTGGGAAAGATTGAGGGCACAAGGAGAAGGGGACGACAGAGGATGAGATGGTTGGATAGTGTTCTCGAAGCTACCAGCATGAGTTTGACCAAACTGCGGAAGGCAGTGGAAGACAGGAGTGCCTGGCATGCTCTGGTCCATGGGGTCACGAAGAGTCGGACATGACTAAATGACTAAACAACAACAACCCCTCTCCTTTATCACTGAAAAAGACAGGGGAAAGGTTCAGCACATCACTAAGATCTACACGTGAGTGGACAGGGATAGACATAATTGCCAGCTTTGAAATATTGCATCTCCTCCTTCCTGCTCCACACTTAACTGGAAGAGGTTGGAAGAAAGTCTTCAAGTTTTCACACTTGCAGTGTGTCAAATGTAGGCTGGAGCTGATTAGATGCCGTCTCAGATTCGTATTTTTTCCAACTTGTTATTATTAAAATTTGTAGACCACCCTTCATCCAGAGATCACAGGGCAGCTCATAACGTAAGAATAAAAAATGAGAACACAAAACACATCAAACAAAATAACCCCACTTCCCACAAATACATTTTAAATGCCACAGAATGGACATAACCAAAGGCCTGGTTATAGAGAAATGTTTTCGCCTGGAGCCTGATGATACATAATGAAGGCACCAGGCAACCCTCTCCGGAAAGAGCATTCCACAAACAGGGAGCCGCTGCAGAAAAGGCCCTCTTACGGAGGAGGCACACAAAGAAGGGCCTCAGATTATGATTGAAGAGGGTCCAAATTGGTTCACATGGGGAGATACTGCAATCCTGAGTCATTTGAGCCATCAAATAGTAACCGTACAAACTTTGAACCAAATAATTCTAGCCTTTTGGCACTTGTCAAGAGGCTCCTTATACCATTTGAACAGCCAGACAGGCTACACCAAGATTGGCAAGTCGGCTAAAGTTTGCAAGCAACTGAATTGAAGAGGAAAAACCTTTCAAAAGCAAAACAAAAGGCACCGAAAGCCAGAACAGGGAATACTCAAACCAAAGTCCTAGCAGATCATATTCCTTTTTTCCCCCTATTATTTTTTACAACCATTTCTAGAGCAAGCTGAGTAACTAATAACCACTGCAAAAGTATATACAGTGGTACCTCTACTTGCATTCACCTCTGGTTATGTCTCCTTCAGGATACATACGTGGCAAACCCAGAAGTATTTTTCTGGGTTTCACCACACGCGCATGCGCAGAAGCGCTCTACGTGCCACATGCATGCGCAGAAGTGCTAAACTGCGCTGCGTGCATGCAGAGAAACAGCACCTCTGGTTGTGAATTCCTCAGGATGCGACCAGAGCTCTGGAATGGATCCAATTCACAGGTGGAGGTACCACTGTACATAAGGACACAACTGCAATATGCACCCTATGCATTGCCCAGACGTGATACATTTGAACTCAGTAGCAGCTGAGTGGGCCTATTGACCCTTTCAGCCATCTTGAGTGCCACATGTATATAAACTTAAATAGAAATAATTCCAACTAACAGCAAACTCAGGGGGCTGAGTGCCAAAAGAAATGAAGCCAAAATGGGGAGGTATGAGCATGCTGCTATCAACAGTAATAATAGTAATAATAATAAATAACAATAATATGTTCATTTAAAGTTGGAGGGCAAAATTTATTATTTATACTCTGCCCATCTGGCTGGGTTTCCCCAGCCACTCTGGGCGGCTTCCAACAAAATATTAAAATACAATAGTCTATTAAACATTAAAAGCTTCCCTAAACAGGGCTGCCTTCAGATGTCTTCTAAAAGTCTGGTTGTTGTTTTTCTCTTTGACCTCTGGTAGGAGGGGGTTCCACATGGCGGGTGCCACTACCGAGAAGGCCCTCTGCCTGGTTCCCTGCAACCTCACTTCTTGCAGCGAGGGAACTGCCAGAAGGCCCTCGGCACTGGATCTCAGTGTCCGGGCAGAATGATGGGGTTGGAGACGCTCCTTCAGGTATACTGGACTGATGCCGTTTAGGGCTTTAAAGGTAAGCCAACACTTTGAATTGTGCTCGGAAACATACTGGGAGCCAATGTAGGTCTTTCAAGACCGGTGTTATGTGGTCCCGGCGGCCACTCCCAGTCACCAGTCTAGCTGCCACATTCTGGATTAGTTGTAGTTTCCGGGTCACCTTCAAAGGTAGCCCCACGTAGAGCGCATTGCAGTAGTCCAAGTGAGAGATAACTAGACCATGCACCACTCTGGCAAGACAGTCTGCTGGCAGGTAGGGTCTCAGCCTGCATTCCAGGTGGAGCTGATGGGAATTGTAGTCCAAAACAAAAACAAAAACAGATACAGACCCAAGTTTGGGAAACCCTGGTCTTAAGTGATAGCAAGCTACTCCCTGTGTAACCACAGTCAGACGTGATTAAGAAATGTTAAGAGGGCTGATAAGCAATCGCAAGCAGGGAAACCAAGTTAGATTTTCAAGCACAGATAAGTGTGCTCTCAATCCAGCATGCACACACAGGACTGGAGGGGTACATGCACAGCCAGAATTTCATGAGCACAGATTTTACTAAAAAGTGCACACACGGGGACTGCTGCACTTGGAACTGGCAAGTTTCTCATCCAAGCTCCACAAGTTCCCTTCAACCAACCTGGGCTGGTTTACTATTTATAATTGCTGACTCCTTCGGCACCCACCAACTCCTCCTGAGCATTCAGTCAGAATGGGTGTTATGGAGAGAGTCAATTTTAGTCGTAACACTTCCTTACGACATTGAATTGTGCTATTTACAGGAGCGTTCCAGCACATACCATGGCATTTTAAATATATGCATGCACACACATCTAAAAATTTGTCAAATCCCAGACATTCTGGCTGACAGCATTTTTTTGTACGCAGCTATTTAAAATCTCTATTTTGGGGAGCTGGCAAGTGCAACTGTTCTTAACTTTTCTCGCTGTAACAGCCGCAGACCAGGGATTTGCAGAGGAATGTTTTCAAGCTGGCAGGTTGCAGGGTGGGGAACAGAGACAAGATGGGTGTCACTGGGGACTGCGGAGTCCAAAAAAATAATAATAATAATTCAGGCACCCTGGGGCAATTTCCTCTTCCTATTTCAGCTACCCAAAGTAACCTATTATGTCAACAAACTCTGCAAACTTTGGGCTGGTGAGACTAGAGTGGGAAATTTTTCCTAAAATTTTAAAACCATGGAGGGAAAGAATTTTCCTGTGAAGTGGGGGTGGTGTGTGTGTGTGTGTGAATGAGAGAGAGGAGGATGAACAGTTGTGTGGGTTTGTTGGAATTCAATATATTTAATACTTATTTTCAGATGGAAACCCGGACTTCTTCACCTGTGCCAGATTTAGGGTGGTGCGGGTGGTTCCCTCATGCAGGGTGCTAAGCCAAGAGGGAGATTAGATAGATAGATAGATAGACAGATAGATAGATAGATAGATAGACAGATAGATAGATGATAGATGATAGATATCGATAGACAGATAGACAGATATAGATGATAAGAGAGATAGAGAGATAGACAGATAGACAGATAGAGAGGGAATAGAGGTAGATAGATAATCTTATATCTAAAGAGAAAACCCATTAAAAAGCAACTGTACCAAAATGAATTATTGTGAAACGAAGTATTCAGGGAGGGTGCCAAATTTTGTCCTCGCTCACTATGCCGTATTTCCAAAGTTCACCCCTACCTTTCAGAAGAAAGAGTGGAATATAAATTGGATAGAAAATAATAATCAAATTTTTACTTACTGTGTTAACACGCAATGCACCATTTATAATACATCTTATACATTGGTACTGATTAGCTGATTGATGGCATTTATTACTGTGCGTGTTTACTCAGGAATGCCACTCACTTCCGTCAATGGTGCGTTACTCCCACGGACATGCACACAGGACTGCCAGCCATGTTCAACAGTATGAACATGGCCTAGGTCACAACCCAACACACACTGGCGTGTTTGAGCCAACAGGAGCCTTACAGTCCTGTGATGCACCACTAAAGACAAGACAAGCAGGCTTAGTTGGGGAGAAACCACTTCAGCGCCCTCCCAGTATTGCCCCAGCAGGAATCCCAAGGCCATCTTTCCAACACGTGCCCATTTCAAGAAGCCAAAAGTTCCTGCCTTTCCTCCTGGGCCTACGGAGTCTAGTTCCCATACCCCAATATACAGAATCATAGAATCATAGAGTTGGAAGAGACCACAAGGGCCATCGAGTCCAACCCCCTGCCAAGCAGGAAACACCATCAGAGCACTCCTGACATATGGTTGTCAAGCCTCTGCTTAAAGACCTCCAAAGAAGGAGACTCCACCACACTCCTTGGCAGCAAATTCCACTGTCGAACAGCTCTTACTGTCAGGAAGTTCTTCCTAATGTTTAGGTGGAATCTTCTTTCTTGTAGTTTGGATCCATTGTTCCGTGTCCGCTTCTCTGGAGCAGCAGAAAACAACCTTTCTCCCTCCTCTGTGTGACATCCTTTTATATATTTGAACATGGCTATCATATCACCCCTTAACCTCCTCTTCTCCAGGCTAAACATGCCCAGCTCCCTTAGCCGTTCCTCATAAGGCATCGTTTCCAGGCCTTTGACCATTTTGGTTGCCCTCCTCTGGACACGTTCCAGTTTGTCGGTGTCCTTCTTGAACTGTGGTGCCCAGAACTGGACACAGTACTCCAGGTGAGGTCTGACCAGAGCAGAATACAGCGGCACTATTACTTCCCTTGATCTATATATCACCTCTACTGCTCTAAAGGATGCATATCCAGCATATGGCAGAGGAACAGTGGAAATCAGTTTCTGCAAACAAGCAGACCAGAGGAAACAAAGCAAATATGCCTGCTTACAGTTGAGCCAGCTTGCAATACGGCACTTTCCACAAATATATTTCCACAATAGCCAACATTGAAGCCGAAATCCAGCATCACCTGAGTTCTGCGAGTGCGGCTTTCTCCCGATTGAAGTGCAGAGTGTTTGAGGACCGGGACATTCGCAGGGAAACCAAAATGCTTGTTTACAAAGCTATTGTACTACCAACCTTACTGTATGCTTCTGAAACATGGACCACTTATAAACGCCATCTCCAACTCCTCAAAGGATTCCATCAACAGTGTCTCCAAAAAATTTTACACATCACTTGGGAAGACAGGCAAACTAATACCAGTGTACTGGAAGAAGCAATGATTCTTCAACAACAACTTCGTTAGATTGGTCATGATGTGCAGATGCCTGATGATCGTCTTCCAAAGCAACTACTCCATTCAGAACTTAAAAATGGAAAGCGTAATGCTGGTAGTCAGCAAAAGAGGTTTAAAGGCTGTCTCAAGGCAAATCTTAAAAAATGTAGTATAAACACCGACAACTGGGAAACACTGGCCTGCGAGCGCTCCAGTTGGAGAACAGCCTTTACCAAAGGTGTTATGGGCTTTGAAGACACTCGAACTCTGGACGCAAGGGAGGAATGTGCTAAGAGGAAGGCATGCTTGACAAATCCACACCGTGATCAACTCCCGCCCGGAAACCAATGTTCCCACTGCGGAAGGACGCGTGGATCCAGAATTGGCCTCCACAGTCACTTACCGACTCATTGTTAAAACCGTGTTTATGGCAGACAATCTTACTCGGCTACGAGTGATCACCAAGGAAGACGACACTCTGAATTCACCTCAAAACATGCCGTTTCTCCCCAAAGAGTTCAGAAAGTGCATTATGCATTTCCTTGGCATGAAGGGACATTTTGCCACACACCACACTCCTAAAATATGATCTGGTATGTGCCGTGCTTTCTGAGTTACTCCCCTAGGTGAGCAGACAGTGCTGTGTCCCTGCTATCCATTTGGGGTTCAAGCCGATTAAAACTCCAACATTCTCCCTGTTTATTGGCAGCAAAGGAGCCTTTGCAACAATCTCTGTTTCAAATGTGTTTGGCCCTTCTCTGTTGATTTGATAATCCTGATTCTCGCACTGTCTTGGCTTATTTGATTTGTTTTGAGCTCTGTTGTGAGCTGTCTAAAGACCTGGGTTTGTAACAGGAGCACAAGGTATACTATAAAACATTTCAAATAAGCTAAGTATTTGGAACATATTTAACATTAATGCAACGGGTGGAAAATTGTGAATCTATCTATCTGCCTACGTACCTATCTACCTAGACACACACAAACACACCCAACCCAAAAAAATACCCATTTCTCTTTATTCTTTATCGCAGATATTCCTAAACTGCTCTGTGGACCACCAGTGTCATTCACATGGTCCACAACATGTCCACATTACATATTCAGATAGGTTTTCAATTGTATTTTTATCTCTGCTTCCATTTCTTGTATTACATTTTCTTGGGCAAGCTCTATTGCATTCAAATTTAATGCGATAAAATGACATGCAATATATAAACTCAGCAAGAAAAACACATTTTAAAACCTTACAGCACCTAGCACAGCATATTGCAACCACTGTAAGAGGCAGGCAGGGAAATGATTTAAGTGGTTCACCAAGACCATCAGCAACATGTGAGTGATCCACAGGGGGAGTCTGGGGAGCACTGCCCTATTGTATTTTGAAGGCAGCAAGACTCTAAAGTCTTTATCCCAGCTGATTCCAACAAGCCCTCTCTGCAAGATGCAAGACTGTGTCGCGATAGCAGTTATGTATTGCAATTGATGGGGTGCATGGGGCGTTAGGGGAGGGGTAGTACCTCTGGTGGGGGACGAGTTGTGCTCCTCCTGGGGTAGTCTGCCCACCTTTGGTCCCCACTCTGAATTCAACTCTCACCTGTGGCTCCTAGAATCTGTGAACATGCAACAGCTGCCACATCCCATGAATCGGATTTGAATGGCTGGCCAAACCAGGTGAGAGCAGCAGATAGGCCTCATCCATAGCTGTCAACTTTTTCCTTTTTTTAAGGGAAATCCTATTCGGAATAAGGAACTTTCCCTTTAAAAAAGGGAAACGTTGACAGCTATGGCCTCATCCCTTCAGTGAGTTAAGGACTTCCCCTGCATGTGAAGACAGACTCTGGCGGACTGAGCACCAATAGTGGGTCCAACAGTCAAGAAGGCGGTTTCTGAACGCACTGTAGAAGGAAGTGAGGGGCAGATGGGGCTCATCAACCTCGGAAGGTAGCCCATCTAGGACAGGGGTCAGCAAACTTTTTCAGCAGGGGGCTGGTCCACTGTCCCTTGGACCTTGTGGGGGGCCGAACTATATTGGGGGGGGGGGAGAGCGAATTCTGATGCCCCACAAATAACCCAGAGATGAATTTTAAATAATGGGTCTTGCCGTCTGGGCAGCCCAGGACCCCCATAGACAATACCCAGTCTTGCACCTTAGGGAGGTCTCTTCAGTGCTCCTAAGGCAGCAACTTGACTTCACCCCCCAGAGGTACATTCCATTGTCTCTCGAGAAAGATAGGTTCCAACAATTGCCACTGCCTTTTGAGCTCTGAAAGCAGGCAGGTTTTGTCCACCGGCACATGTTATGATTCCGTTGCATTAAGATATTATTATTATTATTATTGCCGGAGGGAAAATTCCCTACTTCCTACAAGTTTGCCTAGCTATATATTATATATTCATATATATATATATATATATATATATATATATATACATATATATATATATATATACACACACACACACACACACACACACATATATATATATATATATATATATATATATAAAGACTGAACAAAGCTAATATTTAAGCTGCATGAGAAAGGAGGGGTGTGTGACTGGGCCTGATAATTACGTAGGAAATCTGACACACACACACACACAAAAGAGAGGTTGAAACCATAACAGAACAAATCCTTTAAAAACGGAGCACAGCTAAAACGCACTTTCACTGAGATGTGTGCCTGAGTGGGGGCTGGGGTAACCCTATCAGATGCTTGCATGTGTGCTCAATAATATAATTACAACCCTGCCACTCAGATTCTACAGGATGTTTAGCAAATATTGGCCCACATATGGTAAATATTCATCTCCAAAGGCTCACACCTATGAAAAAGGAATTGGCAGTTCCATCGCTTGGGTGACGGCTGCTCCATCCCATATATCGTCGCCATGGTAACCTGACAGCCTGATCCCCCTCACATTCTCACCTTGCTTACTTTCTATTCTGGTTTCCATAGAGCAGCTCATCGGAAACAGCATTACACAACCTTTTTTGCTTTGTTTTGATTTTGATTTTTTTGCTGCGTGGTGTATGTTCCTACCGCTAATTGGTAGAAGGTGTACCAGATGCTACCATGAGGGACATTCTATTTTTCTAAACTCACTTAACCTGCAATTAATAACACAGCCAACCTTGGGATCGTCACGTTCCAAAGTGTTCTAGAAAAGCAAAACAGGAAAATACACAACCTGAGCAAGAAGAGGGACTTTGAGAGCTCTCTCTCTCTCTCTCTCACACACACACACACACAAATACACACAGACAGACACACACACAGTGCCCAGACAAAAATCAAGTTATCTGGTACAGAATTTTACTCGTATGCTTACACTCCCCTTAGGGGAAAAGTACATTATTATTTTTTTAGCACTATATACTGTTCTCTTTGATGTAAACAAACAAACAAAATACACTATTGAGAAATAAATTGAAAAGAAACAGAGAAAAGTGAGAGGAGAAATGATTGCAATTCCTGGATCCAGAAACAGGGAGACACACACAGTTGCCTGTTTCAGATGCCACACTAAGTCAACCCAGGCAGGTTGCTCAGTTTGCTGACAATACTAAAACATAAACACAAAATAAACAATGGGTGCAGATGATGCTGACAAGTGGCCTGCTATCAGGGCAATCAGTATTTAAAAATGCTGGCTCTGAATGTGTTTTTATTGTATCTTAAGTATTATTTGTAACTATTTTGTTTCTGTTACTTGGTATTTTAAAACGACGTTTTCGAAATACTGTAAGCCGCCTTGAATCCCAACTTGGGAGAAAGGCATGATATAAATACATTAAACAAATAAACAAAATAATATATTCCCCCCCCCCCCCAGTCGTTGTGCTGCTGCTGCACTAGAACCACGGCTGGGCTTAGCGTGTCCAATTTTGAGTTTGCGGTTAAGCTTTCTTCAGAAAAGCCATGAGAAGGAACCAAGGTTTGCTACTGACGGAGTCCATAAGATTCTACCTGATATCCCTGACTTCTAGCTAACAGGTTAGCCCAGTTCTCACTTAACGCTAAGCCATGGGTAGGAAAACTAAGGCCCGAGGGCCGGATCAGGCCCAATCGCCTTCTAAATCCGGCAAACGGACGGTCCGGGAATCAGCGTGTTTTTACATGAGTAGAATATGTCCTTCTATTTAAAATGCATCTCTGGGTTATTTGTGAGGCATAGGAATCCGTTCATTATTATTTTTCAAAATATAGTCCGGCCCCCCACAAGGTCTGAGGGACAGTGGACCGGCCCCGCGCTGAAAAAGTTAGCGATGTCTGCGCTAAGCTAACCACTTGGCTGTTGGGGGGGTTCCTAAAAACTCTCTGCACCCTTGCAAACTACAGTTTCCAGGCATCTTTGGGGAAAGCCATGACTGTTTTAAAGTGTCATGTCATGATCCTGCTTTAAATGAGGCCGTTCTCTGTCCACTATCCTAACACGACACCAGCTGCAGCCCATGGAGGGTCCCGTTCCACAGAATAACTAGGATACAGATTTAATAATAGCAATAATGGTAATAATAACAATAACAACAAATTTGAAACCCACCCTTCTCCCCAGATATTGTGCATGAATACAATCATGTCCTACTTTCTGCAACAATTCCTGCACTGCCGACATCTATGTAGAGGCGCATTCGTGACTGGAGTTAAATTTTGCTATTTTCTGTCACAAAGAAATTAAAATATGGTACACATCCAAGCACAGATGTCTAGTGCTTTGTGAAGAATGTTTTTTTTAAAAAAAATTAAAAGCTTGTCAAAAGTATCTCATATACAGTACATATATCATCAGTGCTTTGAATAATTATCACAATCACTAACCAGCGTTGCAACCCCAGCCAGCTGACTACAGTTCCACTAAATGGACCTAACAATACATTTTAAAGCTGATTTGCATCGTGAACTTTTATTATTGTAACTTTCTCTGGGGGCTTTGCACCTTTTGTTGCCTTGTGCGTCAAACACTGAGGATCAACAACCCAGATCCGCCATAAGACTACAAGGGGCTCTATTCTGTACTCACTACCTGAGAGAAAGTCTCATGGAACCAAATGCTACTTCTGAGTAGACCTGAATAGGATTGCACTGCAAGACACGTCCATAACCCGATCCATTCTTCTTTTCTTTTCTTTTTTTAAACTATACCCTACGTATTTTCCGCCAACATCTTTGTAACATTACGGATGTTCTTTATGGTGGGTGGAGAGAATAAGACAGAAAAGCTATCTCGAAGTGAACTTTTCTAATTTTGCAGAAGGAAAACTTAGGCGGAAGTTCAGTAGACATTTGATACTGTTCCTGAACTTTGCTTTCCTTAGCTTTATGTGGTATCTAACAATAAATAAATAAAAATCCCTGCGTCAGAGGGAACATACTGCACTCAAGTAGCCTTTGTAGTGAATACTTGGGCAATCACCCGCTTGCAGAAAGGGTGAGCGAGGCCCACGTTGTTGAATCCAGCTGGGGAGGAGGAGGAAGGAGGAGGGCTGAATTCTAGGAATCCTGCTTCCCCAGCCCAAGCCAAGGAAAGTTAACATCTGTGCAACACTAGCAGAGCTAAGAAAATCCTTGGAGATTTTTGCTGCAGGACGAGAACTCCCCAGGGGGAAAATGCAACGTGTAAACAAGGCAACTGGCATTTCATTTTTTCATTTTTTAAAAAAGCATCCTCCACCCACCACACCTGGGACTGGGCACCTGTATAATGTCGTAGTATATAAACTGATACAGTGGACGCTCAGGTTGTGAACATGATCCGTGCAGGAGGCACGTTCGCAACCCGCAGCATTCACAACCCGCAGTGGCGTGTCTGCGCATGCGCAGGTTGTGATTCGGCGCTTCTGCGCATGCGCAAAGCGCGGATTTAGCGCTTCTGCTCATGTGCGACCGCTGAAACCCAGAAGTAACCCGTTCCGGTACTTCCGAGTTTCAGCAGGTCTGTAACCAAAAAAAAAAAAAAAAATGCAACCTGAAGCATCTGTAACCCGAGGTATGACTGTACAGCCATGGCTGAACAAGTTGCTAATTTTCAGACTATATAAGAAGAAGAAGAAGTGTTTGGATTTAATATCCCACTTTATCACTAACCTAAGGAGCCTCAAAGCGGCTAAGATTCTCCTTTCCCTTCCTCCCCCACAACAAACACTCTGTGAGGTGAGTGGGGCTGAGAGACTTCAGAGAAGTGTGACTAGCCCAAGGTCACCCAGCAGCTGCATGTGGAGGAGCGGAGACGCGAACCCAGTTCACCAGATTAGGAGACTACCACTCTTAACCACTACACCACACCAGATCCATAGGTCCTCTCCAACCCCAATGGACACAACCACTAGCAGCACCAAATTCTTTGTGTCTGTTCCGCAGGGTTGCAAGTTCACACTCACGGGTACCTCCAACAAATAAACACAGTAAAACCCTCCCAGCAGTGAATGCGTCCATAAATTCAAACTTGCTGAAGCACAGATTGCTGCTGAAGGCTGTGTCTATCGTTTCGGAAGTGCGCTGTACAGTCATACCTCGGGATGAATACACTTCGGGTTAAGAATTTTCAGGTTGCGCTCCGCGGTGACACGGAAGTAATGGAGCGCGTTACTTCCGGGTTTCGCCACGCGCGCATGGGCAGACCATCAAAATGACGTCACGTGCATGCGCAGAAGCGCCGAAATGTGACCCACCCACGCACGCACAGACACGGGTTACGCTCAATTCAGGATGCAAACAGGGCTCTGGAACGGATCCCGTTCGCATCCCAAGGTACCACTGTATTACGCGCAAAGATTCCAGCATTAAAAGCACTGACTACTGTATCACGCTGCAAGAGAAATAATAATAAAAAATTGTGCTTTGTACATGGTTACTGAGCACCCGACATTTCTAAGGCAAATCAATAAGGCAAATCAAAACTACAGAAAGTCAACTGAATTAATCCTGCCCATGGCAAAGCCCTCCTCACTCTCCAGATGTTATTGTGTACATGGCTCCCGTCATCCCTAACCATCGGCCATACTGGCTACGACTGGTGGGGCTTGTAGTCCAAAGCATCTTAACAGAACCAGATTGGAGAAAGCTGTGCTAACCTGGTACCTCATCAACACCTTGCTTCCAAAACAAATTAATTTGTTATTGTTGTTGTTGTTTAGCTACCTGTACGAGGAAACTGAGAAAGGCTTGCTTTAATGTAGTGGTTCGCAATTGGTGGTCCGAGGACCACAGGGCGTCTGCCATGGGTGTGGTCAGGATTTTTGATGGGGGGGCAGGACTTTTATTAGGGGGGCAGAACTAACGTGATTGGTCTATTACTTAAGTATTTCTATTGCTTTACTTGATGGGGGGGGGCGTCCGCATAACCCACTCAAGGGGTCTGAGGCACCACAGAAAACTGATGAATCAGCGTATGGGGGGAGGTTCAAAAAGTATCTACATGGTGCTTAGAGAATATCTTCCACCTAAATATTAGCAAGACAAAGGAGATGGTGTTGGACTTTCGGAGGAAGAGGAACTAGTCCCGTTGTATATCGGGGGGGGGGGGGGGTTGTGTGGAGAGAGTCTCTTCCTCTAAATTCCTGGGAGTTTAGCTTAGTGAAGACCTCACTTGGAAAAACAATATAACTCAGGTGGTTAGGAAGGCCCAACAGAGACTCCATTTTTCTCAGGGTCTTGCGAAAGAACAATGTTAAACAACAGTAGATGACTTCCTTCTACTTGTCCACAATAGAAAGTGTCCTCTCATATTGTATCACAGTGTGGTACGTTGGCTTGACAGCCACAGACGAAAAGTCTTTACAGAGGGTAGTTAACACAGCGCATGATATCATGGGCTGTCCCCTGAGCCCGCTAGATGACATCGCACCTCTTTAATCTTCTACCTTCGGGCAGGAGATATAGAAATATAATTAGTCGTACCAAGAGGCTAAAAACCAGTTTCTATCCGTGGGCTGTTAGGCTGCTGAACAGAAAATAATATAGTGCCAACTGACTTTCGGGGTTGGTGTGTCATGCGACAAGCACACAGAGTGCAATGAGAGTGAGTGTTTGTGGGGAGGGGAGGGAGACTCAGTTAATTTCATTGTACACAGGTTGTACATTGACAATAAAGATAAAGGTATTATTATTGTTATTATTATTATTGCCATGGAGTTATCCCAGTTTTCAAAAGTAGGGGGGGTCCATGGTTTGGCTTGGGGAAAAACAAGGCGTCTGCAGGACTTAGCTAACTAGGAACCGCTGCTTTAAGGCATCTCTGTCAAGTCTTACATGCACAAGTACAAAACTAAGGTAAGAAAATAGCTGAGCATACAAGATCCCTGCAGGACTGGACCAAATGCCCTCCTAACCCAGCAGGCTGCCATCTCAGTGGCCATCCAGAAGCCTATGAGGAACCCACAAACAGGATCCAAGTGGCTTCACCTGAAAAGCAGTGGCAATGACACCACCACTCAGTGAAAAGATCTGGGGCTCTCTCTCAGGGGCATAGCAGCCCACTGACCTGCCTGGGCTCAGCTCCTTGAAGAAGGTGGAACTTCCACAAATGTCTCCTGTGTGGCAGCTGCTGGCTGTGCCGACTCCTCGCTAAAGGGAGGAGGCCATCGTATGCAGTCAGGTTGTGAGCAAAAACTTTAAGCACTTGATGTTGTTGTTGTTTAGTCGTGTCCAACTCTTCGTGACCCCATGGACCAGAGCATGCCAGGCACTCCTGTCTTCCACTGCCTCCCGCAGGTTGGTCAAACTCATACTGGTAGCTTCGAGAACACTGTCCAACCATCTCGTCCTCTGTCGTCCCCTTCTCCTTGTGCCCTCAATCTTTCCCAACATCAGGGTCTTTTCCAGGGAGTCTTCTCTTCTCATGAGGTAGCCAAAGTATTGGAGCCTCAGCTTCAGGATCTGTCCTTCCAGTGAACACTCAGGGCTGATTTCCTTCAGAATGGAGAGGTTTGATCTTCTTGCAGTCCATGGGACTCTCAAGAGTCTCCTCCAGCACCATAATTCAAAAGCATCAATTCTTCGGCGATCAGCCTTCTTTATGGTCCAGCTCTCACTTCCATAAATCACTACTGGGAAAACCATAGCTTTAACTATATGGACCTTTGTTGGCAAGGTGATTTCTCTGCTTTTTAAGATGCTGTCTAGGTTTGTCATTGCTTTTCTCCCAAGAAGCAGACATCTTTTAATCTCGTGACTGCTGTCACCATCTGCAGTGATCATGGAGCCCAAGAAAGTATTATCTCTCACTGCCTCCATTTTTTCCCCTTCTATTTGCCAGGAGGTGATGGGACCAGTGGCCATGATCTTAGTTTTTTTGATGTTGAGCACTTGATAGTATGGGGTAAAGAATTCTGCAGGCGCATTTAGCTTTTGGTAATACCGACTCCAAATCCCAGGAGCTGCAACCAGCAGGGCTTATGGCTAGGATGATGGGAGATGTGGTCCATCAAAGTTGGAGGGACGCAGGTCCCCCACCCCTCCCGTAAATGGAGCTGTCTTCTAAGAGTGTTCAGAAACTTCAACAGATGAAAAGTGTACAATAGGATTTGGAGCTGACTTTTTGCTGCTTTTTTTACTCCAATCTGAGCTCAACCGTACTAGGTCCCAGTTGCGATTCTGGTCCCAAATTATAAAACGCTGTGTGTTGCCTATTAAATATGGGGCCAGATGAACAACCTGGTTCCTCAATACTGCTTTGCAATGTGTCTCATCACCCTCAAGAGGCACAAATTGTCAAAAGAGGGGACGGGGACTTTTTCTAATGTGGCACGCAGGTTGCAAAACTCCCTTCCACAAGAGGTTCAGTTGGCTACAGGTCAGCTGCCTGGCAAGACTTTTTCCTCTGGTTTTGCCAAGCTTTCGCTTCTGTTTGCAGTTTTGCCCTCCCCTGCTGTTTTATTGCTTTGCCCGTTTTATCCTGCTCCTGGTTTTATTGAATTTTTAATTGTTGACTTTTTAGGACCAAAACAGCAGCTGAAAATGTTTATTAGTCAACAAAGGAGACGTGTCCTTTTTTATTTCCTGCAATTATTAGCTCAACGTTTCTCCCAAGGAGCTTTATGGTGGCATGCATCTCCCCGGGTCCTCATTTGATCCCCACAACAACCCTGTGAGGCAGCTTAGGTGGAGAAGTAGCGGTTAGCCCACTTTGACGACTACACAGTGCTTCCACTCAGCACACTATTTACATTGGACACATATCTACATAACTAAGCCTTATCACAGAAATGGCTTAATGGACATTCTAGATCAGCGGTTCTCAACCTGTGGGTCCCCAGATGTTGTTGGACTACAACTCCCATCATCCCTGAGCTCTGGCCTTGCTAGCTAGGGGTGATGGGAGTTGTAATTCAACAACATCTGGGGACCCACAGGTTGAGAACCACTGTTCTAGATGCTTTTAAGACTCCCAGCTCCATTCACTCTGGACCAATAACCATGTTTGGCTTGATGGGGTGTTCTACTTATCTGGAGGAGTCTCAGGTGAGTCATCCGTACTTTAGGACAACAGTTGTTTAAATTTTCTACGGGGATCAATTTAGCACTGAGAATCGGGAGGGTTTAATGAGTCCTTAACTCTTCTTGCACCTGCAACTTCTCCACTCCAAAGCACAGCATTCACACGAGTATGGTACAATCCCACTTTAACGTGGAATTCCAACCTTGCGCGGTTGAAAGCTGGCCGACTGAAATCCCGCAAATAAATTGCATGCAAAGCAGGGAGCTTAAAAGCTCATTTCAAGCCAGGTTTTCCCTGTGCGGAAAGAGTTTCTAACCAAGCCAGCTACCTCGCTTATTAGGCTCTGGAAGGTTCTAGGAGTTCTCAAAAGTCGTCGCGGGAACTCAAGTCAGCCTCGTGACTTGAAAGATGAGGATGATTTTGCAAAAGATGGTCCAATGGGTCAGTACAGGTATACATGCTTTTGTAGATAAGCTCCATCCCAGAACGTAGCTCCCGCCCAAGACACGATGGTGCTGAAGAGCTTTTACCTTTACGAAAGGAGCTACCAGAGTTTAGTTATAAGCATCTGCTTGTAAACACTAAGCTCGGCTCTGACTGACTGAACCAAAAACCACCCCCTAAATATCTTTGGCGTTTGACAATCTAAGCAGGCGTTCCTTTGTCTCTGCTCTCAAATCCCTAAGCAACTTCTACTACTGCTTCCGCACACATCAGGAGCCGTAACCCAGCTATGCAAAAAAAATAATAATAATAAAAATAACAAGATTGATGGATTCGGATTTCAATTACCTCTTTCTGCAGTTTCCCCATGCAAAATAACCTGCACAGAACTCTTGCATATACGAAGCCAATTATTTCCTAAGTACAGCTGACGCTGACAAAACAGCGTCAACCTGCACTCAGATTTTGGGCCTTCACACACAAGAACAAACCACCTCTTTAGACTGCGAATCTTGCGGTAATGTATGGCTTTCCCCTCACCTAAAACACTTACTCACCAACGACCTTTTAAAGTCTTTTTAAAGTCGTGGGCACCACAGTTCAAGAAGGACACTGACAAACTGGAACGTGTCCAGAGGAGGGCAACCAAAATGGTCAAAGGCCTGGAAACGATGCCTTATGAGGAACGGCTAAGGGAGCTGGGCATGTTTAGCCTGGAGAAGAGGAGGTTAAGGGCTGATATGATAGCCATGTTCAAATATATAAAAGGATGTCACATAGAGGAGGGAGAAAGGTTGTTTTCTGCTGCTCCAGAGAAGCGGACACGGAGCAATGGATCCAAACTACAAGAAAGAAGATTCCACCTAAACATTAGGAAGAACTTCCTGACAGTAAGAGCTGTTTGACAGTGGAATTTGCTGCCAAGGAGTGTGGTGGAGTCTCCTTCTTTGGAGGTCTTTAAGCAGAGGCTTGACAACCATATGTCAGGAGTGCTCTGATGGTGTTTCCTGCTTGGCAGGGGGTTGGACTCGATGGCCCTTGTGGTCTCTTCCAACTCTATGATTCTATGAATCTATGATAAAGCCTGGGGCCATGGTTGGAACTGGCCAAGATTTAAAAGGTTAAAAGCAATTGCTTCCCGCACTGACTCTCTCCTGCATAAACCCAAACATGGCGAAAGTGCATTTAAATAAGGCTGCCATACGCCTGCAATCTCCCAGACATAGCCGGGATGCAGTTAACAAACATGGATACATATGCTATGAGGTTATTTAGTTAAATAAATTGTTTAAATTGCTATTAAGGAAATGATTCTTTTTCTCCTTCCAATGAAGTACAGCAGAAAAGTTGTCAAAATATAAAAGTTAACTTATTACACCTCGCAATAATTTCATAATTATCTGCCAATGTATTTCTAATAGTAAAACCAAATCAGTAATTTTTGACTACTCTGAAAATTTATTGTTCCAAAAATGAAACCTCCATCTGGTTGTAAATATTAAGATTATACCAACAAGAATGAGTCTTTCTGTAAAAAAAAAATTGATTTAAATCAAGTCTTACTGACTAGTGATTTAAATCGTGATTTAAATCGATTTGATTTAAATCAAATCCACCCTGCTTCCAAGCAAGGAAACCAGCTATATATCTGCACACATGTAACACCTAGCTCACAAGAATCTGGGAAGTCGCTCCAAAGTCTTCATTAGCCATGGGCTGGAGCAAAGGTCGCCTTACCAAGGACTGAGAACCAGTGAACTTTACCACCAAGCGTTGTTTTCTCTGATCAACGGAGACCATAAATTCATTTTGGGATTTGCACTACAGAACCCTGAATCCCTGAAGCCTTGTCTTCTATGGCTGTAATTTGGAAGATAAAACTTCTCTTAAAAAGAAGGTGAGGGAGAGGGGGGTGGAATGGTCTCCAAACTTATTATTTCCATGAATTAATTTTGCTACTGTTTCCATAGGATAGCAGGTAAAATCTGCCTTCTAGCAACCCTGACATCTACAATTCTTTATAATCGCATTCTATGAAGACTCGGAATTCTGCTTTCTAAACATTTTACTAACAGTACTCATTTATTTTCTTTTTCCACTCTTTTCCCGGTAAAACCAGAATAACCTCAAAAAACAAACAAGCATGCTTTCAAATCTCAATCTCTGATTAAAATTGGGCCCCAACCCTTAAATTAACCAAAAATGTACATTATTTAATAGGGGTTAAAGTCAATTAAAGCATATGTTCCCAGCAACTGAAGTTAAATGTCCTCTTTATTTAAAGGCATTTTTAGGATTTAAACAGAGACACAGTCTCTCTCTCAATCTGGACATCTGACTTTAAACTTTGACCACATTTCACGTTTCAATTTTCAACAAAAGTTCTCCACTTACTGTGAACTAAAATTTGTCGATTTTCCACTTCCTCTTAAGCTGAGAATGAGTGCTAACATACGAATAACCAAGTTATTTAGTCAATCAGCTACCAAAACAGGAATTTCTAGACTTAGTGCAGCGTTTTGAGCATTGAACCAAAGTTCTTAAGGCCAAAAATTAAAAAACAGTACATAAACATCACTGCTGGTGGAGCAGTCAGCTTCACACATAAACAGAGTGGTAGCAGAGAGCCATTAATGGCTACTACAGTGGTACCTTGGTTCTCAAACTTAATCCGTTCCGGAAGTCTGTTCCAAAACCAAAGCGTTCCAAAACCAAGGTGCACTTTCCCATAGAAAGTAATGCAAAATGGATTAATCCATTCCAGGCTTCTAAAAACAACCCCTAAAACAGCAATTTAACATGAATTTTACTATCTAACAAGACCACTGATCCATAAAATGAAAGCAATAAACAACGTACTGCAGTCACGCAATCAATCGATCAGTAGCTGAACTGGGTTCCACACAGTCACCAAATCTTTATAAATATAATATATATATCTTTTTAAAAAGAGCCTCAAAAAGAAAAACGCAAAATAAAAAGCAAAAACAGACAGACCTCAGTGTAACACTCAAAACGGAAGCGTGGCACTCAAAACGGAAACGTTAACACTCAAAACGGAGCACATTTGGCTTCCAAAAAAAGTTCGCAAACCGGAACACTTACTTCTGGGTTTGCAGTGTTGCATTCCAAGCTGTTTGAGTAACAAGACATTTGAAAACCAAGGTACCACTAAAGCCATGGTGGCTACGTGCTCAGAAGCAATACGTCTCTGAATCCTTGGGAACCAACAAGACACTTATGCTAAGCCGGGAGACCTGCAGGATCAAACCACCTCTCATCCAACGTCCAGTTTCCCACAATCAGATGCCATGGGAAGACCGCAAGGAAGACATGAGGTTTGTGCATACCTCGATGCCACAGGAGCACAGAAAAAAAGCTCAGCTCCAGAAATCTCAACTTCCTTTCATTATAAGCCTTACTCAGCTCTAACCATTTTTTATTTTTTTGGAAAATGTGCATGGAAACATCCTCTGCCCTGGTTGGCAAGAAACAGCAGAAAGGCAGGATATAAAAGTATACGACACAATGTAATGCCCAGTTAAATTTCAGACGTCTGGTGTGGTGCTGGAGATTTGCAGAGGGTAAAGCCTCAAAGATATACTTATAAGCCTATGAAGTGGACTTAGACCATGTTGTTCCGACTATGCCGAGTTGGCGAAATTAACTGGGAAAATTTGGAACCAGCAAGACCAGACTTTCCTGAAAGATTGGAAGAAATTTATGATATATTTGAAAGACAACTGTAATCAATTGACATCGCTTGTAGGGTTGCAAGAAGTTTTGTAAGGAGAACTATATGAATTATTGCGAAAAAGGACTAAGGAGGAGTTTATTTAGGATTTAGGATTTTATAGCAACAACTATTAAAATAAAATGCAAAATCAGAAAGGAAGTTAGAAAACCATTAGTCGAGATTGATGGAAGTCCTAGGCTGTGATAGCCATGGGCCATCGGGCTCCGAACTGTTTACACCACCTGGCAATGGCTCTCTGGGGTTTCCAAGTGGGGTCTTACCCAGCCCCAGGGTTGTGTCGGGGTTTGCAAAGCAAGTGGTTTACCACTGAGGTTCAGTGTCCTCAACCCGGCAGACGCAGAATTATGGAAAATGCTTTTAAAGAAGCGCAAGAGGGGATTAGGGGTAAAATACCGCATTACAGGCAACTCCCTATTTACGCAGGAGTTACATTCCGAGGCACAGCAAACGTCAGTGAAATCATATTTATCTTCGAAATACCATTGGGAAAAGACCATTGTAAATACTTCCTCCCCCTCTGGTGACATTTCTGGGCCACCTCCAGGTTCAGCACGAGGCGCATATGTGCAGTCACGCACATATCGAATGTACATAAATGTGGGGCTTGCCTATAAATGTGTAATTTAAACAGGTGGCAGAATTTCAGTTACTTCCCCCCCAAAGTTTAGCTTCGCTTCTTAAGCGCATAGACCTAGAAGCAATTCCTCCTTAATCGCACACTATATATAGGCCACCGGTAGGCAACAAGGTCCGGGGGCCGGATGCGGCCCACTCGCCTTCTAAATCCGGCCTGTCGACGATCCGGGAATCAGCGTGTTTTTACATGAGTAGAATGTGTGCTTTTATTTAAAATGCATCTCTGGGTTATTTGTGGGGCATAGGAATTCGTTCATTATTATTTTTTCAAAATATAGTCCGGCCCACCACATGGTCAGAGGGATGGTAGACCGGCCCATGGCTGAAAAGGGTTGCTGACCCCTGATATAGGCCAAGAATCTGTGGCTCTGAATCATGCGCTAGGGCTGCACAATACAGCGTCCAAAAGCGGTTTGAAGTCCGTATCAGTCCAATCACAGGCATAACTAGCTGCCTTCGGAAGGCAGAAAGCAGCCACCCTTTCAGTACAGTCATACCTCGGGTTACAGACGCTTCAGGTTGCGTTTTTTCGGATTGCAGACCACCGAAACCCGGAAATGCCGGAACGGGTTACTTCCGGGTTTCGGCGGTCGTGCATGCGCAGAAGCGCTAAATCGCCCTTTGCGCATGCACAGAGGTGCTGAATCACAACCCGCATGTGTGCAGACGCGCTGCTTGGATCACCTTCGTAACCCAAGCGTCCACTGTATTTCCGGACAGCTGCCTCACCGTAGGGCCAAAGATATCATTTCAGACCAAGCAGAAACTCTGGGTGTTAGCGCATCACCAGGTCGCTGTGTCAGTCAAGCCCCCGCAGCGAAACGTGGCTGAAACACTCCACTGGAGCTGGCATTAAATTGCCACTTCTGCCCAGTCAAGAAGCTGTCAGGTCCGCTTCCTCAAAGCCTGGGAATTTCCCAAGAATGCTGAAGGAATCTGCCAAACAATGATAATGCCCACATCGCAACACGCATGCTTGCTAGGCGGACTGCAAGAATGCCACGCCGTCAGGTTGCAGCGGGGAGGAAGTGGGGATCATTGCAAAACAACTCATTAAGAGCACCCAGGAGAAAAACCCTTTTCTCGAAGACAGGCCTCGCGCCAGGTAACGGAAAGCACGATTCAGCAGAAACCGCCCGCTCCAAACAAATGCAGATAACGCTCCGAAAACAAGATGCTACAATGCACAGATAAAGAAGCGGAGTCTGAGAGAGGACAGAGCAGGAGGACTGAAGGATGTCGAGTTTGCAGTGTCACCAAAAATGAGGTGGGGGGGGAGAGGAGAATATGTCCTCTATCAAGCACTTGCTGCTGGTGAGCAGTTCTGATGAGACTGGCAGATCAGAGCCTTTCCTGCTGACTCAAGCTGCAAACTGTAAACAGCAGCCATCGACAAGGTGGCTGTGAGCACTTATCATCGCTCTCATTTATGACTTCCGGTTTGCTGCCTTCCAGAAGCCACTAGCTTCTACCCTAGAGAGCAAAACCTGAATTTAGGTCCTGCGTTTCTTGATATGTACTGCGTTGACTTTTTGCAATGTCCTTTCTAAAATTATTTCTATGGACCTTTATTATTGTAATTACTCAATTGCATTTGCATTTACTCAACTGCGTGTTGAGCTGCCATATTATTGCATTACGGTGTTAATAAAAGAACATTATGAGCTGCCCTGATGGATCAGACTAAGGACCCATACGGTCCAGAATCCTGTTCTCAAGAATGGCCAACCAGGTGTGCATGTAGGAAACTGCATCTCCCTCTCCTGTGGTTTCCAGAAATTGGCATTCAGAAACGTACCGCCTTTGATTGTAGCGGACCCGTCATGGCTACTAGCCATTTGTCTAATCTTCTTTCAAAGCCATCTAAATTGGTAGCCACCAAAAGGACTATTGTTCTCTTGGCATGTGTATATTGACTAACATGGTACTTACTTGGGGCCATATTACTTAAAAGGACTACCTAGGCCCCTATAAAATTCCACCAGGGATCCCAAATCCGTTGCGGAGGCCCTACAGGTGCTTTTGCCAGGCGGGTATTTTTATTCTGTTTTTCTTACAATTTTATGCTGTCTTTCTTCTGCTACAGGACCCAACCCAGAGTACATGTGGCATCCAGGCACTGGCCAAACCCGAACTGCTTTGGGTGGAATAGTGGAGCATGAAACTCTTCATCTCAGGGTCATGCGTTCCGAGTCCCACACTGGGCAAAAGATTCCTGCATTGCAGGGAGTTGGACTAGATGACCCTCGTGGCCCCATCGAATCCTCAATTCCATGATTCCAGTTTAGGGCCAGCAAGGTGATGGGCTTGTGTGTCTTCTGGCCATAAAGAGACCCAAGTAGGGTTGCCATATGTCCTCTTTTCCCAGGACATGTCCTCTTTTTCAAGTCAGCAAAGGTCTCCATCTTTTTTTGCTCTTCAAAATATGGCAACCCTAGAAAGGTCTTTCCCCCAGCTATGAAGCTTCCTCCCAAGATATACTATCAGCCACTTCCTTGGTAATGCTTAGGACAATTCATGATTACAGTGGTACCTTCGTTTATAACCAGAATCCGTTCCGGAGGTCCGCTTGTAAACCCAAACAGGCTGTAACCCAAGGAGCGCTTTCACCAACGGGGCCTCAAAAAAAAAAAATTGATCGTAATAAAAAAAATGGGTTGTAATCCAAAAAAAAAGGTTGCAAACCGGGACACGCACTTCCGGGTTTGACATGTTTGTAATCCAAAACGTATGCAAACCAAATGTATGCAAACCAAGGTACCACTGTACTTTTATCAAAACAAAAAAAATGAACTAAAAGGCAGGCGCTTCTGCTTTTGGATTTAATAATGGTATGGCTGGCTGCAATATATATTGATTTGAAATGTTTTTGATGTTTACTATTATTGTGATTGTGCTGTTTATAACAGCTTTGAATGTTGTGAACTGATGTGGAAAATGCCATAGTTTGAACAGTGGCAGGTATAATAAATGTTGATGCCTTGCTGTTGAGAGCCACATGGAGCTCAGCTTTCTTGCTGGCAAAACCTAACGCAAATGTGAAATCCAATCTACAGAGGCACTGGGACCCTACCGAGAAAGATTTCAAGCTCACTCCCCCTCTTCCCATCCTTCCAACAAAACGTGATGTCGCAATGGGTCCAGTGGAGGCAAAGACATTCCCAGCACCATCTAACTGAGCTCTGTTTTGCTACATGGGCAGGTGTATCTCTGATGGCCATTGGCTGAGCTGATCCAATCCAAGAGAGCAGCAGGACCAGGATCGAAGGAAAGCCGGGCGGAGGGACGGAGTTGGAGACTTGGGAAAAGGATGGCTGAAATAAAAGACCTTCCAGAGCAAGACAGATGAAAACTCTCAGAGTCTAGGGAAAACAGAGATTTGGGCACAAGAGGAACGCACATGGCCAGGAGGCTGGTGTTTACATATTGATTTGAAACCAGCAGCTGAGTCTTTGGCATCAGGCCTCTAGGTCAGTTTATACGGATTATATCCAAGTTGTAGAATTTAAGGTGCTGGTCTTCCAACTGCTGAGTGATAACCTGACCAAAAGCATCGCATGAGCAACACAACGGTCATTTTCCTTTCCTCCTTTTTTGCCACCCATTTGATTGGGGGTGAGGAAAAACCATGCACAAATGGGGGGGGGAGAGGGATGGGGGGTGGGTACCACGTCTACATAAACCACTCAACTGCCTGCTCTGGATGGGATCATACCCTCCCCCCTTCCAACTCTGGTTCGTTCCGGCAGCACACTTCCTATGCTATGAAAACTCAGAGCAAAATTTGGGGGAGGGGATATACTCTGTGCAAGTAAAATGCAAGAGTTCTGCAGGTGGATGAGCAGCAGAAGGGAAACGGTAATAACTGTAAGGGAGGAAATATATATTTGTTAAACGTATGCTATATAATGCAGCAGGAAAAGGAAATAAAAACAGCATGGAGGTAAGGGAACTCAAAAACGTTAAGGGAAATATGTGTTTAAATTGAAGTTAATTTGTTAAAAATTTCTGAAATTCAACAAAAGAGTAATACGGTGGTACCTCGGGTTACAGATACTTCAGGTTACAGACTCCACTAACTCAGAAATAGTACCTCGAGTTAAGAACTTTGCTTCAGGATGAGAACAGAAATCGCATGGTGGCCAGAGGCCCCATTAGCTAAAGTGGTAACTCAGGTTAAGAACAGTTTCAGGTTAAGAACGGACCTCCAGAACGAATTAAATTCTTTTACTGTATAAAGTAAAAAAAGAGTTATGCAGGTAAGGAAAAGAAATTTCTAGCTGCTGTACATTAGGCTACAGACTGCTCCCCTCCCTTCCTCCTTGTGTCAAGGAAAAACAAATCACCCCTGCTCACAAATGAACAGGAGCAGCAGCAACAAAAGGGCAGAAGGCTTCTGGGAAAGGACGAGAAGAGATGCATTAACCGAAGAGTGTTATGTAACCGCAGATCTTTGCACTCTCCAATATCGCGTATGCCACAGAGGGACTGGAAGTTTTCAGTCCAAACAATGAGAATCGAAACAATGCTTTGCTTTTCAAATGGCAGGGGTTGTGCTTAAAAGAATTCAAGGACTGTGCACCTACAGGAAAGTGGGGCGTGCCCAGAGGGAGTGCACTCTGTGACGAGCCCCGAGTTCAGATCTCAATGCAGCCAAAAAGGCAAAAAGGCAGGTGTCTTGGTCCCAGCCCCTTTAACCCTTCTTCCACACAATTAAAAAAAGCACAATTATTCATCTTCCAAGGTCATTATGAGAAGGGATACTGAGCGTTTAAGATACATTATCATTGAGGGCTTGGTAACCTGGGAAGGTAATCTCATCCAAGAGAATGAAAACTCTGATCCCAAACCTCCGCTGCCTTACAAGCTCTCTTTGGGAGAAGGGAAGGCTAAAGAGAAAACCCTTCACAAAACTGGTGTGGAGTTCCTAAGACAGTTCTATGCCTCCTCCCGGCAACTCCTGCAGCCAAGCTGCTGCCAAACATATTGCTCTCCTTTCCTTCGGTCCACATCAGCAAGGGCAAGGTGGGGAGTCTGGTCATCTAGGTGGCCCAGGACATCCACATACACTGCCCAGTCTTGTGCCACAGAGAGGTCATTTCAGTGCTGCTAACGCAGCAAAAAAACAATGAGGTTTGACTTTGCCCCCAGAGGTGCACTCCATTGTCTCTCAAGATGCCTTGCATCTTGTAATCACAATGTACAGAGGTCCCTCTGGTTAAGAACTTAATTCGTTCCGGAGGTCCATTCTTAACCTGAAACTGTTCTTAACCTGAGGTACCACTTTAGCTAATGGGGCCTCCTACTGCCGCGCGATTTCTGTTCTCATCCTGAAGCAAAGTTCTTAACCTGAGGTACTAATTCCGGGTTAGCAGAGTCTGTAACCTGGAGTGTCTGTAACCCGAGGTACCACTGTACTAGAAACCGCTCCCTCTGCAGCCTGCGGGGCAGGCCAGGAGGTGCATTTAACCAAGTCTCTGACATCCCTGTGTTTTCAAGTGTTCAGAGAGAGACGCGGAAAACTTCAGCTCACCACTCCACAAGCAACTGGATCCCCCTGTGGGGTGCATGCGGTACCCATGATTTTTTTCCACGAGTAACCTTTGCATGAGAAAATGTTCCTCTGCACCACCATTACCATTTTTAAAAATGGTGCCGTTGCGACGACCGTAACCCAGGTTTAAGGTGCCACTTGGCAATTATATATCCGAGTTTTGAACACGGTTACAAGAACAATGGATCAGAGGGGGAAATAAGCAAAGCTAACTAGCAACAGGCAATCAAGAGATATAATTAACGTGGAGGGGTTTTTTTAACGCAGGTTTTCGCACTGAGCAAAATAGAGAAGCTGCCATGCTGCAAGGAAAACCCTAATAAGAAAAAGGGTCATCTTCACACTGTCTTTTAATGCTTGTTTACAAAAAAAGACTGGGGAAGTGGTCAACCTGACGGTGGATTCCAAGTGATTAAAATTATGGCGAGTTCCAGGAAGTCAGTAGAAAGGTTGAAAAGAATCAACTCTCAGAGTGAGCTTTTTGCAGCCTTCACTCAGCATTCATATTTCCATCTACTATGAAATGTCAATTCTACTCATCAGTGGAAGCAAAATTCCCTGTCGCCCAAGTAATTAAGAAACAATGCAAAAACTTGCAATTTTCCGCAATGCAAGTAAACATGCAATCACGGTGGAAGTAGCATTTTCAGCATGGAAGACTGCAATCACACACTGAAGCTTTCAGGGCCCCTTGTTTAAAAGAAGAAGAAAGTATGTCCCGGACAAAGACAATGCATGCAAAAAAGGCTTTCATAATGGAAAAGGCTGTCAAAAGCAGTCCTCACATTGGACCATACTCCATGCATTTTACCCTCTGCCAAAGCTGGTGATAACACATCAGTAATCTGAGCCAACAGCGTTTAAAAAGAGGGGAAGGGAGGAAAGCCCAAAATACTACACAAACAGAACACTTTAATAAAAACAGTGGGTGTCCATAATGCAACAATATAGGTGAACTGACCCTTCCCTTGCCCGTGGTGCGATCCAGGACTTCAACAGCTCTCCTGGGCGCAAGCCTGAGCAATGCAGCTATTTGAATACTATTGAATGCCAACAACTACCATTTAGCAGTTGGCCACGTTCACAGTTCTCTTTGTATATTTTCACATGCAGTGGCTTTTCCCCACACAGAGAATCCTACCACAAGTGGCATGCCAATTTACATTACCAGACTGGCATGCGGAGAAGGGCCCATGAAGAAGTCTTAACTGCCCTTGATGGCTTTGCCACAAGGTTTCATATAATCCATAAACAGCCTCGGGAACTGCAAGACGTAATGCTAATCAGGTATTTGCAGAAGGCAGGTAGTTGCAGGCAGAATGTACACATACAGCAAGGTCCAATTTTATTGTATTTGAGCAACAGTGATGGTGTGACATCATGGGCCATTCCTGGGCTACCTCCAACCTTTAATGGATTTTAGGTTACATGAGTATCTGCCCTAGAGGCAAGTGTTCGAAATTTGCCAGGTGCCAGCAGCATTTTGCTCCCGGCTACCGGCCACTTGCAACCAAGCGATGACGTTCAGGAGCCAGGACAGTGGCTGATGTCTTCACCATCTGGAGATGAATGCCTGGGGATCCTTGTATTTTGACTGATTTCACACACCAGCAACGCATCCTGTAGAATTCTACCCACTATATTTTATCTGCACAATCAGAATGAATTTCAGAAACCAAAAAGTTCTATTGAAAAATACGGCTTTTGAGCCGCCTGGCCCGAAAATGGCAACTAGGCAGACTGTAAGGTTTAAGGAGCCACTTGATGCTTAGTTTGTGTATTTGAGTTTCTAACACTGCCTAGAGGTGTGGGTTAATGTAGGATCTCATCAGCTTGCTCCTACCAATCTGCTCTAATGCATATAGTGTGCTTGCAAGCACAATTCAGAAACAAGCAGGAATTCCAAATGCATGCAGATTATCTGCAACCAAAATAACAAGCTCGTGTTGCTAACATGAGTGATTAGCAAGGGGTGGGGGGAGGCCTTTATAGGCAACTAGCGTGGTTGCAAAGCTGTTATGTTTCAAAGCAAAACACATTGATCTTACGACTGCTCCAAATTACTCTGCATTTCTTGGCATCTCTGAAGAGGCAGGCTTCAAATTTTTAGATGCTCTCCACTAGGCAAGCATTTTGCTCAGCAAAGGCAAACAAGATTCAGAAAAAGAGGAGATGAAAAGGTCATCTGGTCTACTGGGTTTCACCTGGTGACTGCTGCAACAGACAACATCACCGTAACCAAGCATCTTAATGAGAGGGAAGAAAGGGAGAGGAGGAGGAGGAAGAGATCAAAGTTAAAATTGAGACCCACGTTGGAGGCACCTGCCACAAAACGCACAAATGAAACAGAAGTCAAGGATAACGCAGGGAAATGTGTTCTAAATGCCTGACACTCAAACAAGCACAGAATTAACGGCTGGGAAACTAATCGCCTAGAGGTCTAGATGACGACCGCCACCAAATATTTTCAGACACGTGTTTTCCAGCCATGTGTAAACTGCCACATGGAAATTAGTCAGGGGGTCCTGGAACTTTTATTCCGCTACCTAGGAATTTTAAATATAGTTCTATATATCAAGCATCTTCCCACCACCATGGAGCAAGAACACCACTCAAACACAACACAACATTTGTTGGATTCGTGTGTCATCGAGAGACTGGCAAATCAGACTACTTGTGCCACTGGCACCATTTAGAGATGAAGTTTAGCCTCCAAAAGATGCTAACTAGAGCAGCGAAGTTCTCAGGAAGTCTGCATAACTGGCACGCCTAAGATAGTAGTAGGGACGCGGGTGGCGCTGTGGGTTAAACCACAGAGTCTAGGACTTGCTGAGCAGAAGGTCGGCGGTTCGAATCCCCGCGACGGGGTGAGCTCCCGTTGCTCGGTCCCAGCTCCTGCCAACCTAGCAGTTCGAAAGCACGTCAAAGTGCAAGTAGATAAATAGGTACCGCTCCGGTGAGAAGGTAAACGGCATTTCCGTGCTTCTCTGGTTCGCCAGAAGCGGCTTAGTCATGCTGGCCACATGACCCGGAACTGTACACCGGCTCCCTCGGCCAATAAAGCGAGATGAGCGCCGCAACCCCAGAGTCGGTCACGACTGGACCTAGTGGTCAGGGGTCCCTTTACCTTTAAGATAGTAGTGGTTAATCTGTGACCCACAAACTCTTGTTGAGCTTCCAGCTCCCAAAAGGCCCAACCAGCATGTTCAATAGTCAGAGATGATGGGAGATGGAGTTGAACACCATTCAGAGGTCCACAGCTTAGGCAAATACACATCTTGGATCCCTGTATGCTACTTTTCCACCTCACCTGGTTTCCAAAAATACAAAAGTACATTCAAACAAGAGATTTGGGGAAGGAATATTACGCATGTATTTATTTATGTCACAAAAAAGCTTTCCATCATCTCAATTGACAATGGCGCTGCCTTACTAGATGTGTCTATGTGAGAATGTCTGGACGCACAAGCGCACGAACACACACACAAATATTAGAACTGCTAAACCGAAATAATGCAACGGGCAACCCATGAGAAGCCACCTTCAGTGAGGGACTTCCTTTTGTCTGCGACAGATAACCAAAGTGCAAAAAGCAACAACATCCGCCTCGCAGGATAGAGCGAAACCCTAACTGCAACCGCACATCCATCCTTGGCAATGTGTGCCGGTGTTATGAAGGTGTGCAGGCCGCTGGGAGGAAGTTTGAGGTCATTGCTGCAGTTCCTCAGAACACTGCAAGAGGTTGCGAAACAGCTTTTTTTTTTTATAAAAAAAAAAGGAATAAAAAGAACGAACTCTTCTTCTCTTATCTGCTAGGGATGAAAGGAAGTGCCTCGTTAAATCTGTAATGTGGGAACCAAAGCAACAGCTACAATGTGTGGCCTGGAGATTAGAATATGATTTACAAGTGACCTGTAGGCGTCTGCCCCCCGTCCTCCACAGTCTTTCAGCCGAGACGGAAGCAAGACTTAAAGCAGCGTACAACCGTCCAAAACTATGGTTCTGTAGGGCCTACAATCTACGTACGCCATCTGGCTGTACCTACCGCAGTGGCCAGAGGCCAAGCTTCTGTGCAAGCTGCAAAAAGTCAAGTCAGAAAGAGGAGGCGGCAGGTGGGCGACAGTGCATTTGTCACCCAACCCCATCAGAAGCAAGCAGCCGCACATTTGGGGGAAAGGAAGGAAAGCCCGACAGGCTTCGCCAACCTGGTGCCCTCCATCGGTGGGACTACAACATCCATCAGTCCCTGCCAGCTGGTGGGTGTTGTAGTCCCACAGCTGGAAGGCATTGTCTCGGATGCTTGCCCCACCTGAAGTGGCCATCCTGTACAGTGGTACCTCGGGTTAAGTACTTAATTCATTCCAGAGGTCTGTACTTAACCTGAAACTGTTCTTAACCTGAAGCACCACTTTAGCTAATGGGGCCTCCCGCTGCTGCCACACCGCCAGAGCACAATTTCTGTACTCATCCTGAAGCAAAGTTCTTAACCTGAAGCACTATTTCTGGGTTAGCGGAGTCTGTAACCTGAAGTGTATGTAACCTGAAGCATATGTGTAACCCGAGGTACCACTGTACTTGCCGCGAGACTCATTTGCTTCGGAGGTACCTCCATCGTTCCGAATGAAACGCGAAAAATGTCATCATAGTAAACTTCCTTTAAGTGAAGCGAGAAAGACTTCAGAGGAGGATCCGGCAATCTGCACGGCCTGTTTGAACAAGCTAAGTTTGGAACTTGTGAGATCCAGTTCTGAGTTAATACAAGGTGTTTCTAATCCCCTCTGCTGCAGAGAAAAAGCTGAGCCCAAGTTTACATCATACACTTTAAAAAGCAGGGGAGGGTGAGGGGGTGGGCTGAAAGCAGTGTAGTTCTACAGCACATCGGGCTCGTCAATCTGAAACCCAGAGAGCTTTTAAATTCCCACTAAATCTGAGTGACGAGTCAAGTCATGGCATCTTTCCTCTTGCCTCCAAAAACTAATATTTTCTGCCTCTTCTATTCCCCTATCTGCCAAAGCAAGTGGGTTTCCAAGTAAGATGCCAGTAAAAGTATATACACTGGGGTGGGGAGTAAAGAAAACAAAACAAAGGCAATAGAAGATGTTTTGACTGCCTCGTTTCCCAATTCAATGGGGGAATTGTGTGTGAGAAAAACAAAAAAGTAAACTGCACTTGTCTGCGTTACAGTACGGTAACTCTTAATTTCTTCTCTTCCTCAGACAACTCGACTTCAGACAGGTACATGTTTTGTATGAACTTTGTATGTATTTGTATGTATACAAATAATTACTATTCCTATTATTAATTTGCCACTAACTTATATGCAGGCTGGAATTCAGCTTCCAACTGAATTTTGTGCTGCTCTGAATTTTGCAACGCAGTTTTTCAATTTAGGGGGAAGTGCATGCAAAAAAATCCAATTTTAAGGACCAAGTGTATACACGATATGTAATATTAGGGGAAGTTAGTACAATTTAAATATAATTTTTGTGTTCTTTTTTAATCTGCATAAAACAAGAAAAAAGAGACTTATCTCTGAAATCACATACCATCAGCGCTTGAAGTGTTTAAAGCTAAACCCCAGCAGTTATTATATGGGGCGCAAATTTGGACAGGCGCTGACCTTGTATCTACAGTTGTTCAGTCTAAGTTCCAAAGGCATTTTTTATTCTATTCCATCCTGTGTTCCAAATGCTTCATTGTGTTTGGAGGCTAAACTCCCCTCTGTTGAATTACAGACTTGGTGTAGTAGGACATTTAATTATTGGCTTTGGCTAAATTTAAACCCCACTGGTCTACTACCCTTAGTATCGCAAGACTGTCGTGAGAGGGCTTGGAATAAAATTGTCAACCAATAGCTTTACTTTTCTCGTTTATTACCGCAACAGTTTTTAACAATGGGCTTCAGTAAAGCAAATAATTTAATTAGACAGCGCCTATACGATATCGAGCGACAGAATAATTTGGCCACGATAAGGAAATTTTGTTCACGGTATGATTCTTTTCCACCTAGTCATTTTGACGCATTGACACCCTATTTGCAAAATTTAACAATTCCAAAATACAGGTGAGCTTTCACTTACGCAAGATTAAATATACAGTGGGACCTCGGTTTTCGAACATTTCGGAAGCCAAACGTTTTGGTTTTCAAACGCCGGAAACCTGGAAGTAAATGCTTCCATTTTCAAACGCGCCTCGGAAGTCGAACGGCTTCCACTGAGGTTTTTTTTCAATTTTCTCCATTGAATTTTCAGGCTGCCCTTTGCAGGAAGTCAAGCGGTCTTTCGGAATGGAATACATTCAAAAAGTGAGGTACCACTGTACTGCCTTCAGCTGCCCTTGAGGGTCGGTTTCAAAAAAATTCTGCTGGAAAAACGGTTATCTCCATGTGGAGATGGCAGTATTGAATCAGTAGCTCATGTGCTTGCACTCTTTATAAAGATTTGAGGAGTGAAGTTATTACCCTTCTACTACTGTCCTTAACAGGTCACTCAACCATTGCTACTGTGTCCTATCTTCTAGCAGATCAAGATAATCAGGTGACAGCAAAAGCTACAAAAAAATTAGCAGGGGCAATTAGAATAGGATCTATTATTTGATTATTGATGTAAACCTACCAAATGTTATTTTGTAGAGTTAAGTTTTTGCCTCTGTCTTCAGTTCATTTTATTTTATTTTCTTGCTACGGCTAGTGGCTGATGCAAATAAAGATTCTTCTGATTCTGATTCTTTGAAATAGGTTGGCCCACCCATCCCTAGCCAGAATATGGCCTATAAACCCTGAGCTGCTAATCTGGTAGCCTGCAGCCACAGACAACCTCTAGAACGTTTTTTATATGGCTCTGTCAAACATGGTAGACCGTTTCCCCACAATTTTACTCCTGTGCCAAATTAAATGGTTTTCAGAAACTGCATGGAACATTCTCCAAGTTTTACAGTGTTACATGATTTCAGGTTTATATGGCCCAAGTACATCTGCTTCACATGCAAGAGCCTATTGTGCGAACCAATAATAGACTACAACTCCCATCACCCGACTACTGGGCAAGTTGATGGGAGTTGTAGTCCAACAACATGGCAGGATGCAGATGCCCTACTCCTATCTTACTACTACTCTGACATTACACTGCCTAGGAGTGGCTCGGTACAATTTGGAAGCCCAGATTCACATCCAGAGGATAAACCAGTCTGTGCGAACATATGTGGGAAATCTTGGGTCTAGATAATAGGAATCCTTCTCCAGGTGACCCCTCCTCTAGCTGAGCTGAAGCAGGTGACTGCGTTCATGAAGAGGAGCCTTTTCTGTGATGGCACCAAAACTGTTCAACGCTCTCCCCAGGAAGGCTTGCCTGGCACATACCTTGATGTCATTTTAGACATGCATAAACTCTTTAATATTCTGCACACTGTTTTCAATTCTGGCAGCTGCTTTTATGCTGCTTTTTGACATCATGATGCTTGAATTTGCTTTTTAAAATATATTGTTAAATAATTGTTTAAACTTTGCATGCACAACCTTGGGAATTTGTCCGGGGGTTGGACTTACATGACCCTTCGATTCCCTTCCAAGTCTACAATTCTGTGTTTCTATGAATTTGGTGAAGGGCAGGAAAAATAAAATATTCACTGTAGGCTGGAGAAAATACACTGGGGCTATAGCTTTAAGGCAAAGACTGGATCAGATTATATTGGAAGTACCTTTGGAGTGATTCTAAGGGATATTCTTTTGGACCAAATAGATTATTTTTTTTCTAAATACCAACACGGAACTATTTCAGAAATTCCTCAGCGAGTCAAAAACACCTACATAAGCAATGAACAAACAAATAATGAATACTTCAAAATGATATATACCGAAGTGTTGTTTTGTATGGCTATTAGCAGGCTGAAAAAATATGCATTTTTAAGTCAAGCTAACATTTGCTTATAGCATAACCTGCTACAATCAAGTTATTGGTGTTCTACCGCTCCCCCCCCCCCCAAGTCCTCAAGGATGCTTTGAAGTCTGTGTGACAAGAATGAATACTTGTTAGAAGTGTCAGAACAATTTACAGATTCTTCCGCTTCAGCCACTCTACCAAGTATTACATAATAATGTCAGCTACAAAAAGAAAAGAAGAAGTCATACAGATGTGTTTTGTAGGGGCAAACAGGGTCAAGCACTGATAATCATGAATTTGGTGTTATGAGAATACAGTTTCGGTACTCTGTAGTAACTTCCTCTCTGGTATGTGGCAGACAGGGTTGGCATCACACCTGAACTGGCAAACTATGGTTTACGCTCCTTTGCAATCCAGGACAGTAAACCGCGGCTTGCTCCGCTTTAAAATCACGCTCCTCGCATAAAATGCTCTGCTTAGTTGCCAACTGAAGACAAACTGGCTTTTGTGAATTATTAAAACCTTATTTACATGCGGATTTGTTCAGGGAATAGACATATAGTGGTACCTCTGGTTGCGAACGGGATCTGTTTCAGAGGCCCGTTCGCAACACGAGCAGAATGAAACCCGTGTCCGCATGTTGCGATTCGCCGCCTCTGCACATGCGCGTGATGTCATTTTGCACGTCTGCGCATGCGCGAGCAGCGAAACCCGGAAGTAACCCTTTCCAGTACTTCCGGGCCACCCCGGGACGCAACCTGAAAATGCTCAACCTGAAGCAAACGTAACATGAGGTATGACTGTATTACAAAAGTGGGAAACTTAACAAAATATCCAAATCCAACTTAATTTTCCCACTTTAGACACTTAGATCAGCTGGGGTTTAAACAACAGCCTGTCATGAACCGGCCAGACAACAGAGAGGAGGAAGAGGATTCCAGTGAGGAGGTTGTAGCCGCGACTGGGTCCCACCAGGGAAAACTGGGGTTGGAGGAGGAGAGGTTGGGAGCATGGAAAGTACTCACAGGGCGGCAGAGGATGGTGAGAGGATGGGGGTCTGTGCAGAAGAACCAGAGGAGCAGGACTCATCACCAGAGCCAGAAGGGCCTCTGTCCCCTCAAACACAGCAGGCTCTGAGGTGTAAAGAGTAGCAGGACATACAATCTAGGACATGCGTCGGCAAAGTTTTTGTGGCTTGGGCCAGTTCCCGGTCCCACAGACGCTGCGGTGGGCCAGAGTGCGCATGCACGCATGCGCAAACACTATTTCCAGTGCTCCTTCCGGTGTGGAAGAGGCGTGCGCAGCTTCCCATTGGCTGCAGGAGCTTCCTGGAGCCAATGGGAAGCCAGCCAGCATCGCAGAAGGCGGTCCCTGCTCTGCTTGGCACATGGGAGCCGACCGAGCGAGTGGTGGGGGTCCATGGGCTGGTTAAATGACCCCCCCATGGGCCGCTTGTGGCCCATGGGCCTTAGGTTGCCGACCCCTGATCTAGGAGGCTGAGGCAGGCAAGGGCCAACAGCCCAGCCGGCCAGGTGGGGCTTGCTAGCTCTGGGAGGTATGTGATTGCTCAGCTGGTTTACGCTCAGGACAGATGAGGGTCAAATGCCTCAGCAAGCCCAGATGCTGCAATCAACAGTCAGGGAATAAAAGGGAAGCAAGAGATACAGTGCTGTGTCTGCTCAACTTCCCATGGAAGTCGGAAATGCAGGGAGGCGGAAGGCACATTGATCCACATGTGGTGGAACTGTAAAAAGATCAGAGAATTTTGGGAGATGATCTCTAACGACCTTTTAAAAATGTTTAAATGCTCTTTGCCCAAGAAGCCCGAAGCCTTTCTGCTATGAATAATGAGTAATGAAATCTCAGAGAAATTCAGGAGAATTTTCATGTATGCTGCAGTAGCAGCCAGAATTTTAATCGCAAAAGGTTGGAAAGGAGAAACTACCCCATCCAAATTAGACTGGCAAAACAAACGGCGAGAATATGCAGAACTAGCCAGATTATCAGCAAGGTTCCAAGATGTTACCGATGAAAAATTCAATAGAGAGTGGGATGTATACAGAGTTTATTTAAAAGAACATTGCAAAAAGATAAATCCGCTGGCAGGTCTGGATTGACTTTCTGCGTCTAATAAGAGAATCTTACAAAATTAATGTAATTCAAATAACCAAGAGGAGACAAAGTTTAAAATCAATAAAGCATTAAAAAAAAAAATGGTGATGGACCGCGGCTTGCATGTCCTAGGAGCTCCACACAACTGAGCTACTGGTTCCCTGACCCTGGATCAGCTGCAGAGGTGGGAACCTGGCCTGACCATTGGACTTCACTTCCTGTATTGAACCTGGACTGCGTTTCAGGCCCCATCCACCCTGCACCTCCATCCAAACATCTGTTCTGCAGGTTACGGAACATCACAGGCCTCCAAAGGAGAGTCTTGCATCCCCCCAGCAGCCTGGGCCAGCATGGCTAATGGGCAGGGACGATGAGAGTAGTGAAAATGATGCACGTGTCCATGGCACGTGTGAAGCTTTCCTAGCACCGCCGCAACGTCTCATCCCCGCTGCCCGCAGCTATTTCAGCCCCAGTGGGGACACCTGGCTGTTCTGGTCTTCTTGCAAAAGGCTTACACAAGCCTAGGAAGCCCCACGCTAAGAACCCAATTAAAAGATCAGAACTGGCTGTTCTCCTCATTGTTAGTAAACTACATCATGAAGGACCCTCTCAGAGGCAGGCGGCCTAGTTATCTTTTGCGCTTTTGTGTCAAGAGAATCCAAGACTGCAGATGTTCAGATGCGGGGGGGATGTAATATATTATTTTGACGTAAAGCCTAGCGAAGCTATTTAAAAGCTAAAGGGGCCGGGGTGTGTGATTCCAACAAGAAGGAGGTTAACTACACTAAAGCGTCTCGTTGGCAGGATCTAGCTAGGGCCACGTGCGCAAAACAAAAAGGTGCTTTGGGGGGGAAGGGATGACTTTGGCGGTTTGTGGATTGATGCATGCTATTTCTACGACATTATTTGCTGTAGAGAAACTGAGAAACCACGGAAGGAAATGGGTGGGGGGTTCAGCTCGAGGCTGCAGCAACTCCTTCCGAAAACAATTACTCATGCACAATGGCAAGAGGCATTTTACATCTTCCCAACGCAGGTGGCCAAGTACGAGCAGAGGTGCAAAGATCCAGGTTCTCACACAACTATTTGGTGATGAACGGCACAATCCTAACCCTAGACCCGCTGGGATGAACGAGTTAGGATGCGGCGGGTCTCTAGCTCAGTCAGCTGGTTCCTGGCACACTCCTCAACCTGGCTGGAGATAGGTCAGCTTAACTCCCCCGCCTCCTGGCTTAGCCAGGGCCCAGCCAGCTGAACCAAGTCTGGCAGAGCTTACGCCGGTGTAAGCCCTGGAAAATGGGTATTTGGGGGTAGTGGCGAGGGCAGGGCCAGGCAGAGGGAAGAACTTGCAGTGGGTCCTGTGTTCAGCTCAGTCACATGCCCTGGCAAAAAGCATAGCATAAGTCAAACTATATTTTAAAGGCTTGTTAAGCCGGCTCAGCTGGCAGCAGGTGTACTCCTGTTTGGAGTTCGGAATAGAGATAACTTACGCCAGCTAAACTCCCGCTGGCTTCCCATATATAAGGACTGCTCCCTGACATACGGCAGCTGACAAAGCAGTGTGCCCAGTGGTGGGGAAAGATGAGCCACATCTTTGGTGAGGGACCACAGCTCAGTGCTCTGTATGCGCAAAAGCAGGTGGTTCTGCCTGAGACCTGGAGATCCACAGCCACTCAGAGTTAAGGCAGGAACCTGGGCTTGACAAGGTAATAGTCATCTTTGGTACAAAGAGGCTTCCCATGATCCTTTGCACAGAGAGGGAGCTATACATAAAGAGAGACTGTTTGAGAGAACTGGCCTATCTGCCCAGGAAATGTATGCACAGCTTCTGCAACTGAAGAAGCCCATTTTCACTTATGGAATGCTTGTGGGAGGGCTGCTATGCAGCCGTCAACGTTGAACATGTATGCGCCAGGGCAATTCTACAAAGGTTATGGGCTTTCCTCCTTCCTTTCAGCAAGCATGCATGTCAAAAAACAAAACATCAAGTTGTTTGTAGACAGTGGGCAGAATTCCACAGTTCTACAGGATGATCTAAAACTGTAATTGTTTCTGTAACCTTTACTGCCATTGTTACGGGATTGTTGACTTTTTTTGGTTCATGCAAAACAGAATAATACGAGAGACCACAACCACTTAGGAAGGGCCAATACACGCTGCATTCTTTACTCATATGGACTGGGGTGGGGGTGTTATCCTGAGAGAACAAGTTTTGAATTTGCAGTAATAACATTTGCATTTTCATTTCTTAAGCTAAAGGCGGGATCTGTACCATCAGAATCGAACACTGAAACTTTTACAAAAATATTGGACATACACACATTGGCTTGATTGTAGCGCTAAGCCATGGTTTAATGAACTATAGTCAGGCCTTGGCTTTGTATGAACCCTGTACCAAGCATTAACTATGGCTTGATTAATAACAAAGCATGATCTAAAACCATGGTTTACTGACGGCTTACAGAAATTAGTTTCATTATGACTGGGTATTATGCAAGAAACCAGCATCCTTCTTAACCACTGTTGGACCACTCTATCCCAGACACTTGCACTACAAAAGCATGAGGCGAGAACAGCTGGAAAACGTAACAAAAGTTGGAAAAATAAACCAGTTTAAGCACCTGTGAGTCAACTCATGGTTAACTCGTGGTTTGTTAAACAAACCATAGCCTAATGTTATGTGCTAACTAGACCACTAGCTCACCAATGAAAACACAATTTTTTCTCCCCTAATGATGGGACAAAGAGTGAGGACCGATGACACTGCTGCTCTCAAAAATCTCCTGGGGACATCATCATGCCACCTCACCACACCACATGGCCACCCCATTTTAAAAGTCAGGAATGGAAGATGACTACACAAGAAGGTGACACAAACATTGGCCAAAATGAACTTCAAAGTGACCATATAATGGTCTTTAAAGCTGCATTCTGCTACACAATTGCATAGGAGTAGGTGCCATGGTACCTAGTCGTGCTTCAGAGTAGACGTGCACAGGACTGCACTGTTAAGCGCATCACCAAATCTGCTCTGGGGGACAGGAAAATGCTATGTGCTGCATACTTTTCTGGGCTATGCACACACAGAGAGAGGGGCTTTCACAGGGTATCAACTATATATACAGTGGTACCTCAGATTAAGTAATTAATTCGTTCCGGAGGTCCGTACTTAACCTGAAACTGTTCTTAACCTGAAGCACCACTTTAGCTAATGGGGCCTCCTGCTGCTGCCGCGCCGCCGGAGCACTATTTCTGGGTTAGCGGAGTCTGTAACCTGAAGTGTATGTAACCTGAGGTACCACTGTATACAGTCATACCTCATGTTACGTTTGCTTCAGGTTGCACGTTTTCAGGTTGCGTCCCGCGGCAACCCGGAAGTACCGGAAAGGGTTACTTCCAGGTTTCACCGCTTGCGCATGCGCAGACGTGCAAAATTACATCACGCGCATGTGCAGAAGCGGCGAATCGCGACCAACGCACGCGCAGACACGGGTTGCGTTCTTTTCAGGTTGCGAATGGGCCTCCAGAACGGATCCCATTCGCAACCAGAGGTACCACTGTACATGAATCTTTGTATTGGGGGAAAGGGTTCTTGAAAGGCCCCTCCAAGGAGGGGGTGAAAAGCCACTGGAGAATGAGAGGCAAGGAGGCCCCAGCAGGCCCCCACCCCCGAAACAAATAATGTGTTCAGATTTAAACTCTACTGTGCCTCACAGCTCCGAAAAGTGGTAAACCAGCAGGATGCCTTGAGTATCTGTAATGAAAATGGCAATGTTCAACGCATTCATTAATGATCTGTGTAGTCTGAACTGGGCAACTGTAATATAAATGCATACAAATGCCTTACTTAACTAGATTACACTTCAACAAACCACTGCTCCTAATCACATCACCCATCTCAAGCTTCTCTTCGAACTAACAGTTGTGGCTGCGGTGCGTGTTTTGTGCATATGCGTGCATTTCCAGCAACGTTGCGGCAGGATTAACAACCCCCCCCCTTTCTCCACCTAATCTGCATCTCCCGCCAGTAGCTACGTAAGAATGTGCAGCCTTGCAAAATAATTACGGCCGAGAAACACACTTTGGATCCGCTGCGCAACTAGGATACGGAGAAGAGAGTGTTACGTCAGTGGAGACACAACTAAAAATAGCATTACTAATATGTTAGCTATTAATTTATAACCTATCACTCCGGAAAGATACACCATAGCCATTTTTCAAACACTTCCCTGTGCAGCAGTTGTCAAAAAGCACAACTGGAAACATCAAATATTGCGGGGGGGGGGGGGAGTTACATTATGATCCGCTATAGCAGGCTTTACTTCAATCAATACTGTCTCACACCTCCTACTTGTCTCTGGTCTCAGTCTCTCCCAACACCTCCGGTCTTCCTCCCCCTTCACACTCCTTGTTTCCCTTTCTCTTCTTTTGGTTTTCTAACTCCCGAGTACAGTTGTGGCACCTCGCTGCGGGGGGGGGGGGAGGAAGAAATGCACTCGGGCCTACAGAGCTTGTGACCCGTCAAACACAGTCCACCAACTTGCAAGAAAGTGTGTGTTTAGTGTGTGTTTGGTCACATTAGGGCCTGAGGTTATGCAGGCCTGGCACAGCACCCCTTGAACGTTCTGCAAACATCAGAACTGCAGCAAAGGAAATACAAGCAACAACCAATTTGTGCGCCTCCAGTCGATGCGCAACTGCGCCGAACCCAGAAGTGACTTTAAAAACAGCAAAAACGGCCCTGAAATAGCCCAGATAGGGCAAAAAAAATCACGAAAGGAGCACCTAGCAATCCCATGGGCCCTTGCACTGACTGTTGAGGCCTGTGGAGAGTCGGGAGTTGAGAAATATTGCAAAATTAAAGAATGTTAGAGTGATGTTGGATTGAAATTAAGTGGCTCCTAGCTGTACAGACTTTAAAGTTATATATAGATCAAGATTAAGGATTAGGATTAAAAAGGTTAAAAGAATGGAAAATTGGTTTTTAAAAGGTAAAAATTTAATGTTATATTATATTAAGATTAAGGATTGGGATTAAAAAGGAGGGAAAGGAATTGCTGGACAAACAAACTGAATTGGAATACAAAAGAGGGAGGTATGAGGAGGTCCGGGAAATAAGTAAATGTAAAAGTAGTGATGAAAAGATGGAATTGTTTTTAACTGTGTTTTCTTTTTTCTTTTTGTATTTTGTATCGTGTATTTTTCTTTTTCTTTTTAAATTCTTTTTTTTTATTAATGTGTATCTTTTCATGTGAAACTTTAATAAATATCATTTTTAAAAAAAGAGAGAGTCGGGAGTTGGAGCAAGGAGACCAAGACCCACCATTCATGACCATCTGGAAAGGGCTGCTAGTTGTTTTGGGGGGGGGTTAAGGGTTTTTCAACAGTTTCCAGAGGTCTAACGCATGGGTAGGCAAACTAAGGCCCGGGGGCCGCATCCGGCCCAAACACCTTCTCAATCCGGCCCCCGGACGGTCCTGGAATCAGCGTGTTTTTACATGAGTAGAATGTGTCCTTTTATTTAAAATGCATCTTTTGATTATTTGTGGGGATTGCCTGGTGTTTTTACATGAGTAGAATGTGTCCTTTTATTTAAAATGCATCTCTGGGTTATTTGTGGGGCATAGGAATTCGTTCATTCCCCCCCCCAAAAAAAAAAATAGTCCGCTCCCCCCCCCCCGACAAGGTCTGAGGGACAGCGGACCCGCCCCCTGCTGAAAAAGTTTGCTGACCCTTGATCTAATGTGTATTTGCAGGCTTTTCCAAAGGCGTTTCAAATATATGCTATTTCACTTAACATGCATGGTGCCTTGGAACATAGCCCCTGTGTAAACTGGGAGTTGCCTGTACACAAAAACGTGAGAAATACAGAAAGGTGAAGAGCTGGAGATTCGGCAGGAACATCCCCACGGATGTCTACAGTGTTTATTTCTTGCATGGAGACTCACCTCCAGTTCTGACTGCAGCCCCTTGTGCTGCATTAAAGACCACTCCAGAGCTCTGCTAAACTTTGCAAGTGGCTTTTGAGGAGCACAGAAGTTGTCCAACCCCATCGCGCCTTTCAATTTCTAACGTTGATCCCTTTACAGAAGCGATCTTTTTGGAATCAGAGGGGGGAAAGGAGGCGGAATGATGAGGAAGGAAGGAAATGACTCGAGAAAGAGAAGTTTTGCAGCATCGGGTGAGCTTGCCAGGGTCTGTCTTGAAAGGAAAGGGACTGCCAAGTCGATGCAGGCGAAAAGGCCTTTTAACACAAAGCTCGAAAATGGGCCCTTTCTCTCTATCCTTGTACTCAGGAATCAAGATCATCTTGGCTGTTGCATCGGCAGTGCCTCTCCTTACAAGTCATCAAACGGTGTGAAATAAGAAGCACCATTCTGCTAATACGACGTAAATGTAAAGAGAAAATAGGAGAACAAGGCACATCCTTGCGGAATTAACCTAGTTAGGAAACTACAAGAAAGCAATGATGGCCCTTAATGCAAGTATATTAGGGCAACATTAACACCTAGTCCATTCAGAGCTGCGTCTGCCAAGAAGCAAACACATACACATGCCCACTGGACTCTGCTTTTGTATTCACAACTTCTAAAGCTGCACCACTTTCCCACATGCTTTCTGCTTCCTTTGGCTTCTGGCTAACACCTTGTAAGTAAGTAAGTAAGTAAGTAAGTAAGTAAGTAAGTAAATAATAGCATGACCTTTCTTTGAACCACTGTGTAAAATGCATCCCCAAGTACAATTTGTGGCCTTCTACTGGTACCTGTAGAGGGACGTGGGTGGCGCTGTGGGTTAAACCACAGAGCCTAGGAATTGCCAATCAGAAGGTCGGCGGTTCGAATCCCCGCGACGGGGTGAGCTCCCGTTGCTCGGTCCCTGCTCCTGCCAACCTAGCAGTTCAAAAGCACGTCAAAGTGCAAGTAGATAAATAGGTACCGCTCTGGCAGGAAGGTAAACGGCGTTTCCGTGCACTGCTCTGGTTCGCCAGAAACGGCTTAGTCATGCTGGCCACATGACCCAGAAGCTGTACGCCCTCGGCCAATAAAGCGAGATGAGCGCCGCAACCCCAGAGTCAGCCACAACTGGACCTAATGGTCAGGGGTCCCTTTACCTTTACCAGTACCCGTAAGATTCCCTGCTTTCTTTTTAACAGAAGAACTGGCAAAACAATCTCATCAGTAAAAACCAGGGGATGGCTGTGAATTGCAAAGACATTTCTGGGGTGGGTTGCTTAGAAATTGTCTTTCTAAGCAATCACAACTTTTGCGCAATAGCCTCCCACTCGCCCACTCCTCCTGCAGGGTTTTCTGTATCACCCAACACTGGAGCAACAGGCCCGTTTTGCCAATACCTATGTTGCTGCTTTACTGCACAGAAGCAAGTTGTACCCATTTGCAAAGCTGCATCTGGGATCACGAACCTATCCCAAGTCCCGCCCCCAGCCCAGTATTTTGTATCCTAAACTTTGCTGCCTTAAACTTCCCTGCTGGACTAGAGAGTACATGATATGCTTCTGTGGGGTGATGTAAAACTTCAGTAGGCTGGCATCAGTGTTAGAAATTAGCCGGGCGCATTTTGCAACTGGCATGGGCCCAATCGCAACCTACCTGGAGATCTCTGGATGCCATGCTGGCGACTGGGGAAAGCAAATTGTCACTTAGAGAGGGATCTTTAAACAAATGTCCTTGAAGCTTCAGTTTGTTTTATTCCGGATTGTTCTATTTGATGTTTACAAGTGTTTACAAGTGCTTTTGAGACTTGTTCTTTAAAATACAAAGCAGTAAAGAAATGAAACTAATAGTAATAATAATGATGAGGATGAGGATAATTTCAATGCAAACAAAATGAAAACATTTCTAGGCAGAGAGGCTGCAAGAATGTGACTGGAAATCCAACATATGTGACCAAAATTTTTAAAAAAGTACAAGTACAAAAAATGAAACCCAAATAAATATATAAATTCGTCAAAATCCAACTGAAGACTGCAGACGCAACAGTTTTGAACAACAGGAGCACAGGAAGTTCCCTTCCACTGTCAAATCAGTGGTCTGCTTCACTCAGTATTAAACGACGCAGAAGCTCTCCAGGGTTTCAGCCAGCAGGAGGAGGGGGGGGAATATATTAATTTATAACTGTGTTAATCGAGAATCCTGATAAGGAGGAAGTCTGTATCAGCAGCTCTTTCAGAGAGCTGTTTTGAAATTTAGTTGAAAACGTAGAAACATTAAAGACTATACATACATTATGTCAAAATTCATTGTCACCGTTTGCGGAAGCTCTAAAAATGGTCTTTCATCTTCTAGACCATGTTGCCAAGGTATCTTCATAAAAACTCGGTGAACGGTAACAGCTTAAAATAAGGTTTTGCTCCTTTTATCTTTGAAGACTTCAATTGCACTCCAATTAGTCACGTCTGTTGCTAATTTAACTGTTAGGGCCACTTCAAAGGATAGTGTTCAAGATACAGAGATTAAGTCTTCACATCTTCACGTTGTGCAGGCATGTTTTTGAGAAGCAGCTATGGTTAAAGCAGAGGATGTATTGTGCTTTTTCTTATCGAGACCCACCTACATCCCACAACACAGCCATGACACGATACAGCCATGGGATGAGGGACATATCACAGCTAGCTAGATCTCTTCCCACTCATTTTCCAATTAAACCTCTAAAAGCACACACAATGCACTACGAAGGGTCTACAAGTATTGGGAGAAGTTTACAAAGCTATTGTACTACCAACCTTACTGTCTGCTTGTGAAACATGGACCACTTATAAACGCCATCTCCAACTCCTCAAAAGATTCCATCAACGGAGTCTCCAAAAAATTTTACACATCACTTGGGAAGACAGGCAAACCAATACCAGCATACTGGAAGAAGCAAAGCTCACCAGTGTTGAAGCCATAATTCTTCAACATCAACTTCGTTGGACTGGCCACATTGTGCGGATGCCTGATTATTGTCTTCCAAAGCAACTACTCTAGTCCAAACTTAAAAATGGAAAGCGTAATGATGGTGGTCAACAAAAGAGGTTTAAAGACTGTATCAAGGCAAATCTTTAAAAATGTAGTATAAACACCGACAACTGGGAAACACTGGTCTGCGAGCGCTCCAATTGGAGAACAGCCTTTACCAAAGGTGCCATAGGCTTTGAAGACACTCAAACTCAGGACGCAAGGGAGAAACGTGCTAAGAGGAAGGCACGCTTGGCAAACCCACACCGTGATCAACTTCCGCCCAGAAACCAATGTCCCCACTGTGGAAGGACGTGTGGATCCAGAATTGGCCTCCACAGTCACTTACGGACTCATTGTTAAAATGGAAGACAATCTTACTCAGCTGCGAGTGATGGCCAGAGAAAGAAGATGATGTGCAAGATCACCTTACCACACATATATCAGTGTTTGAAATTCCCCAGGAACTAAGTGCATTTTGCAACTGCTGCAAGTCCAATTGTGACCACATGGAGATCTCTGGTTGCCAGTTTAGTTACTAACATCTCCATCTAGCTGGCTCTTCCAGCTTTCTTAAGCAGATAAGCAGAAGAGCTTATCTATTGTGTTTATATCCCACCTTTTTCTCCAGGGAGTCCATAGCTCACCCCCTTCCTCAGTTAATCCCTACAACAACCCTGTGAAGTAGGTTAAGAGGCTGTGATTGACTCCAAGGCTACCCAGCAAACTTCGTGATGGAGTGGGGATTTGAACCCTGATCTCCCAGGTCCTAGTCCGACACTCTAACCACTACACCACACTAGCTTCCTAGAGTACTTCTGCTATGGGGCAGCTATAGATTTTAAGCGCCCACCTGAGAGGCGCTAGAACTGCACTCCGGCCGGAAAAAGCACTGGTTTTCCCCCAGCACATTGATCCAGAGGTGAATGCAAATCAGCATAGGGCTCTCCATTACAGAACCTGGCCTGAAGCTTACCTCTGGCCCTGTTAAAACTTCATCTATTCAAAATGCAGCATTGTTTTCCTAATCACACACTGTTCCTGAAGTGCACCAGTACAATGTATTTGTGCCTTGCAAGTAATCTAATTGGCATAATGGACCAGTACATCTCTGGCAGATTTTGCCTAGCAGCCTCCTTTTCGCTAAGGTATATCAATAATTCAAAGACAGGTTTATTTTCAACCAGAAGGCAAAGCTTTCCCTTGGAGATGGGGTGGCTTTTTGTCAAAATAATTCCAGATATTAATCTCAGAAGCCTTTGCAGCTGCTCTCATTAAGTGCTAAACGAACGCCCAAACTTGCAACAAGAGGTAAAGGTGTATAACATCTAGATCAGGTACACATCTAGATCAGGTTACAGGTACAAAGCTCAGGAGTTCAAAACAGAACTCTTGAGATAGGTGGCTAGACACAATCCAATCAAAGACGTTTGCGCTCTCTCTTCCCGAGCAGCGTTCGCCGAGTGCATTTTGCACCTGGCTATTGGACACTTGTGACCAAGTGAAGATGCCCGGCTGCCAAGTTGGCGCCCGACATCTCCACCACTTGGAGTTACATGCCTGGGGATCCTTGGATCTTGACTGTTTTCACACACTAGCAACACGTCCCGTAGAACTCTATCTGTTATATTTTATCTGCACAATCGGAATGAATTTCTGGAACCAAAATGCTTATTCTGTGCAGCCTCTATTAATAAGAACAGGTTGGAAAAGGCCAATATATATGTGGATAGTCCCTGGATCAAATGACTTGTCTTCTTTAAGGTTTCAAAGTTCTGAACCTAACTCAAGACTGTCATCTGAACTAGCCAGATGTTTAACTGAGAGTTGATCAATTTGAAAAATAAGACCTTAGAGCCGTCTTGCCCCAAAATGGCAACTAGACATTCCATTTTGGCGACTGTAACCTTGGTTTAAGGAGCCATTTAGCACCTAGATTATATATCAGAGTTTCTAACACTGGTTGGTACCTATACATTGGGTTTTAATTCAAAAGCTAACCTGAGATGGTTTTTACCCTATGAGGATTTTCAAGTAAATAAACAGAACCACAAGCATTCAGAACAAGTGCTCTACAGGTGAACTAGAGTACATGTACATCACTCAGTGCTCAAAGATTGCCATAGGAACAAAGCAAGCTGTCGCATGGTGAATTTAGCCAAGTATTGCCTAAACTGGATTCTCTCCAGCACTATATCCTGAGATACAGAGGACTGAAACTGGGCACTTCAGGATAGCTCAGTCAGTAGAGCATGAGACTCTTAATCTCTGGGTCATGAGTTCAAGCCCTACATTGGGCAAGAGATTCCTGCATTGCAGGGGGTTAGATTAGATGGCCTTTGTGGTCCTTTCCAACTCTGCAATTCTAGGATTTTGCATGCAAAACAGATGCTCCACCAACAACTATGGCCCTGTACCTGAACATGTGAAAACCATCTATTTAAAAGCATGTTCCGAGGCAACATGAAGGCTCCATCTGTGGTGTGCATTAAGGCCTCACCCTCGATTCACGCCAGCATAATGCTCAATAAATTTGCATCAGAAAATTCTCAGTTCTGCAAACAGCTCCCAAATTACAAAGCACAGCGAGACATGCAAAATAAAAGTGAGATTCGGGTTAGGAATTTCCCAGCAACTCTCAACCACCCAGAGACATGTAAGCAAGGCTTGGCACTGAACGCCCTTCAACCAGTATTTCACAAGACGGACTAGAAATCAACTCCTCGCTCCTTATGGGCTCGCCTGCTCTCTAGGACCTGGACTCACGTAATGAAAGAAAGTAGTTCATGAACACCCCCCTGCTGAGAGTTGTGCGGTTGTGCTGACCACATGTTATTATTGTACACACATGCACACAGCGAGAGTGCACTGCTTTATACTGTGCATGACTTTTCGGCCAAATTGTCAGTTATGGGGACAAAGCGGTCATGTGGAACTAACAGAAAGAGGAGAGATTGAGCAAGACGGAGAACTGAGACCGGCTAGACTGAATGAACCGTCACCGATTGCGCAAGATCCAATGTCGGCCATGTTCGAAAGCTGATCTGCTGAAAAATCAAGAGACTTAAAATAAGTGAAGTCAAATGATTTTCAGTGGCTCTAGTCTGTGGCTTAGTCGCATATCACCCCACTGGAGGAAAACCTGCGGTTGGTCAATACCTAGATATGTGCCTGCAAACATGAGTAATAGAGAAGTTTCCTCTGTTGCGCCACAACTTAAAACACAGCCAAACTCCGGAAACCCGGGAGGGGGAAGGGGGGGAAAGGGTTGAAGGGAAGAAAGTAAGATTTACAGGAGACAAAAGCGGCCCAAAAATAAATAAATAAAAATGTTTTCACAGAGTTATACATAAAGGTGGTTTTCTCTCCAGGTAAGGATGGGAAGGGCTCTACCACTGAGCCACACAGACAGCCCCCAAATGGAACAGAGTCGGAGCCCTGACAGAGTTTTGCGCTGCACATGCCTTTCAGAGGAGAACACTAAGCCGCCCCAGATAAGATGCCAACAAAAAGATTCCTGGCAGAACCGAAGCCAGCTCCAATTACGCCGTCCCATTGACTTTAATGCAAGCTGGCGCAAAGACTCGGTGCCCAAAGGCGTGCTTGTTTATTTTTATTAACTCAAAAAAGGAGTTGCCAAAAGTTACCAGCCTGTTCCCCTCCTGCGTAATTCAGTTCCCACAGCCACACACACAGCTCAGGAAGCGACAGAGGCCTCCGACAACCCTAACAGACAGAGGTCTGTTCTGCACCAAACACACGCGCAGAGAGAGAGAGAGAGAGAGGAGAGTTTTTAACAGGTTCAAGTGCAGACGCGATTGCAGAAGTAATTGCAATGCAAGCATCCAGATGCACAAACAGACCTCAAATTCTAGCGCAGCATGCAGGCCACGTTACGTGTAAGCTCCCCTCTGCATAACCCACACGTCATATCACGGCGTTGTACTTATTACAAACAGGAACAAACGTATGTCTTCTGACCTGCTTCACCAAACTATTTATTTATGCTCCTGTCAGATATGCTTCCTGAACCATCCTACTCTGCTCAAGGAACAAGATGTTGGGGGGGGGAGGGGGTAAAGGAAACTTTAACCACCCTCATAAAAGTAGGCCTCACCTCTTGGATACTAGGAATGGCCCATATTAAAATATATCATTGCTAGGACTGCCTCTCCCCGTTGCATCGTATATTATACTACAATGCATTAAAAGGTGCCAAACAATGCATTGCATTCAACTGGCTCTTACTCATACTAGACCCACCAAAATCAATGGCCAATATTAAAATTAATAAAAATAATTGCACCCCGCCTGACTGGGTTGCCCCAGCCAGATAAAGGCAGGTTCATTAAATTCAATGGATATAGCTTTGTGTAGAACTTAGTTCAATGCCACCCCATAACTTTTGCAACTGATTGATATAAAACTCAATTCTGAACAGGGCTTTACAGACCTGTGCGTTCAGCTGCCTTGCAAGCACAGAGCCTCTGGCAAAATTTGGGATCCAGGGGACGGGGACAACCCAAAGCCCAGTACTTAACACACACACAAAATCAATCAAGTTTTGCATCCTCCTTTGAAGAAAAGAAGCTAGAAGATAACTTGCTTCTTAAAGATTTCTGTGCATTGTCCCTCTTAAACTTTTCCCTATGATACAACTTTCTTGCCCCGTCCTGGTGAGCGATATGCAGGTCCAAGTGCAAGACATTTTGCTCCAAGGGGCTAAGGACAAAACAAGCGTCAGCTAATTTTTCAGCAGGGGGCCGGTCCACTGTCCCTCAGACCTTGTGGGGGGCCGGACTATATTTTGGGGAAAAAAATAAATGAATTCCTATGCCCCACAAATAACCCAACGATGCATTAAATAAAAGGACACATTCTACACATGTAAAAGCACCAGGCAGGCCCCACAAATAACACAGAGGTGCATTTTAAATAAAAGCACACATTCTCCTTGTGTAAAAACAACAGGCAGGCCCCACAAATAACCCAGAGATGCATTTTAAATAAAAAGACACGTTCTACTCATGTAAAAACACGCTGAATCCCAGACCGTCCACGGGCCGGATTGAGAAGGCGATTGGGCCAGATCCGGCCCCCGGGCCTTAGTTTGCCTACCCATGGACACGAAGGTACCTTCCCCGTTCCCTACACCTGACCTCAGCATCCTCCACTACACCTGAGGGCAGCAGGGGAGGATGCCGGACAGGCCGCAAGGCGCACACAGCTCCGACTTCCTGCTGCCTCTCAGCCTCTGCTGTCTGGAGGCAGCTGCTTCACTCTGCCCAATGGTAGAGCCAATCCCAGTAATATACAGACCTTTGCAGGGAGCATCCAGAATTTTGAGGTGGAGCAAATGGGGGATATTTGGGCTGGTGCTCGGCTAAGTTCTGCTCAGTGCGGCAAATGAGCACGACTAGGTTAGGTCCATGCATTTCTGCAGGTCTATTCTTTGCTTATTTGGGATCTGCGGCAACCTGTTTTCCCACCTTGCAAACAGCTTCTGAAGGACAGTGGAGGGGAGTTTCACACCACTTGCGACGCTCGGAGGATAAAAATGGCGCATTTCTGCGCCGGGCCCTCAAAAAGCAATGCGCAGCAAAAAGCAAACAGAGAAGCATGCCCCTTCCCTGTTTGAGGCAAAGCAGAATGAAGCATAATATGCCAACCACACAGAATCTACTCTGGTCATTTCTCCCTTGCTCTTTTAGTCGAGTGTAGCCTCAGGACTGCTGCATCATCTCCTGGCCAGGTGAAGACCTTTCTGTTCACCCAGGTCTTTTAAATAACTTACGTCGTCTGAGCTTCTCCGTTTCCAACGCTTGGGCTCTGAACTTTGCAGAGGTGCAGCGACTTTTGCTCCGGTTGGATTTTACGGAGTTTTGAACGGCATGTCCTATTTCGAATTTAAACTGCAGTGGTACCTCGCAAGACGAATGCCTCGCAAGACGGAAAACTCGCAAAACGAAAGGGTTTTTTGTTTTTTGAGTTGCTTCGCAAGACGATTTTCCCTATGGGCTTGCTTCGCAAGACGGAGACGTCTTGCAAGTTTGTTTCCTTTTTCTTAAAACCGTTAATACAGTTGCGACTTGACTTCGAGGAGCAACTCATAGCACGCGGTGTGGTGGCCTTTTTTGAGGTTTTTGAAGACTTTTGTGGTTTTTGAAGCTTTTCCAAAACTTTTCCGACACCGTGCTTCGCAAGACGAAAAAAACCGCAAGACGAAAAAACTCGCGGAACAAATTAATTTCGTCTTGCGAGGCACCACTGTGCTTTTCATTTTTATCACAAGCGGCCCGAGACCTTTACGTTCCAAAGCAGCACACAAATGGATCAAATAGGTAAGAAAAGTGGCCATTTCACAGTATCACAGAGGACTGAGGCTCAAGGTGCCTACCAACACATATTATTAATTTACCTGAAAATCAGAACAAAGCTTTTGCATAGTGTCCTAATTTTTTACTCGCGGGCTTGGAGAAAAACTTGATGGGTGGCAGCGGATTAAAGGTTAAGAACGGCTGGGCAAATCACCGCACAACCACAGCATACTTTCAAAGCGCATGGCCTCCCTTCAAGGATCATGGGAACTGCAGTTTAAAGGTGCTGGGAATTGTAGCTCTGTGAGGGCTCGGCTGCAGCTCCCAGAATTGCTTGTGGCAGAAGCCATGAGCTTTTGATATACAGTAAGGATGTGACCAGAGGCTGTGGTTCTATGTAGATTTTCTGGAAAGCAGGTCCCAACTGAACAGTTACCGTATTTTTCCGGGTATAAGACTAGGTTTTTTAACCAAAAACTTAGATTTAAAATTGGGGCTCGTCTTATACACGGGTAGTGCTGAGGGGTGTTTTCTTAATTTGGAGTCCCCAAAAATAGGGGGCATCTTATACATGGGGGGGGGGCATCTTATACACTGAAAAATACGGTACTTCTGAGTAAGCCTGCATAGAATTAGGCCGCAGGGGTTATTTTCAGAGGATGGTCCAAGCCCTAGGGTTCCTGCCCCTTCCCCATTTTGTACAATATTTTTTTATTATATTATACTTGGCTTACAGAGCATCAAGACCCCAGATTCCCACCGTATTCATTTGCTCAGAGGTCTAAATTTGCAGTCAAGAGAGACATCTGCATAATCATATTCGGGTGATGGGTGTGTCCCCCCCCCCACACACACCCCAACATGCACCTAGCTGTGCTCCTGTCAGGCTGCAAGTGCCATTAACAGGCTTCTTGCTGCTTCCACGGTTGGTAGACACTAAAGCAGCGTCCCTTGTAATGCTCTGGAACAGAACTCAAAGCACTTTTCAGCAGTTTGTGAGCTCAAGCAACCGATCCTTCTCCTGCCCGATGGCTTGGAACACAGCCTAGCTTTTCCTTAAAGGCTCTGCAACATAATTAAATGTGTTGAAGTCGCGCCGTTCTCTGAAGAGAGACTCCCGTATTTCTTACTATGGGGTCGCCAAACAGTCCACAGGCTAGATTTCCACTGTAAATCAATGTATAGCCAGTAAAAGCACTCACTCAGGGTGAGGAAGTGTTGTGTGTGTTTTTAATTGGACTTATTACTTTCTGTACTTAATACGTTTCTTCAATATATGGCTGTGTTACATGCCCCTTAAATATAACTTACTTTTCTTATTAATTAAACTGCTCCACCATTCTTCATCGGAAGATCACAGGGCGGTTTACAATATAAAAACACAAAAATGCATGCCGCAAATACAAACAAAATAGTCACATTAGGACATTAGGATTCTCCTAACCACAGTTTGGCAGGTTTGGAATGCACCGCTACATGAGTATGCAAGAATTTGAAATAGGTTTGCAATAGTTTAGAGGTTAGCACTAACCACTGTTTCTCTAACCCCGATATCCCAGCAATGCAAATTTCATTTTCTTGCGAAGTAGGTTATTATTAATAATACACTATGTGTGCACATTCACATAATCTTCTGATCTTTTTTTACTACTGTTTATTCCATAAGCACCTTTGAGCTGATTAAATAATCTTTTTTTGGAGGAGGAGAAGAAGAAGAGGAAGAAAAGAAGAGTGCTTAGAACAAACCAGAATGGATCAGCATCTAAGAGGGGAAAATATAAGCATACAACATTGTAAACTCCTGACCCTCTAAACCATGGTTGGAAAATTACCCAAACTGAGCCATCAAAATAAACCCTGCTATTCTATTTAAAGGAATAAATTAGGGGCAGGTGATAGATAGATAGATAGATAGATAGATAGATAGATAGATAGATACCGTATTTTTCGCTCCATAGGACGCACTTTTTCCCCTCCAAAAATGAAGGGGAAATGTGTGTGCGTCCTATGGGGCGAATGCAGGCTTTCGCTGAAGCCTGGAGAGCGAGAGGCATCGGTGCGCACCGACCCCTCTCGCTCTCCAGGCTTCAGGAAGCTATCCGCAAGCCTTGCAAGCCCGGTGGGAGTTCCCGCGGGCTCACAAGGCTTGCAGGCAGCAGCCTGCAGCCCCGGCGAGTGTCCGCAAGCCTTGTGCGCCCGGCAGGAGATCTCGCCGAGCGCGCGAGGCTTGGGGCGGCAGCCTGTCGCCCGAAGCACGGGGAGCCCTCCGGAGGGCTCCCCGTGCTTCGGGCGAGTGTCCGCAAGCCTTGCGCGCCCGGCAGGAGGTCCCGCCGAACGCGCGAGGCTTGGGGCTGCAGCCTGTCGCCCGAAGCACGGGGAGCCCTCCGGAGGGCTCCCCGTGCTTCGGGCGAGTGTCCGCAAGCCTTGCGCACCCGGCAGGAGGTCCCGCCGAGCGCGCGAGGCTTGGGGCGGCAGCCTGTCGCCCGAAGCACGGGGAGCCCTCCGGAGGGCTCCCCGTGCTTCGGGGGAGTGTCTGCAAGCCTTGCGCACCCGGCAGGAGGTCCCGCCGAGCGCGCAAGGCTTGGGGCGGCAGCCTGTCGCCCAAAGCACGGGGAGCCCTCCGGAGGGCTCCCCGTGCTTCGGGCGAGTGTCTGCAAGCCTTGCGCGCCCGGCAGGAGGTCCCGCCGAGCGCGCGAGGCTTGGGGCTGCAGCCTGTCGCCCGAAGCACGGGGAGCCCTCCGGAGGGCTCCCCGTGCTTCGGGCGAGTGTCTGCAAGCCTTGCGCGCCCGGCAGGAGGTCCCGCCGAGCGCGCGAGGCTTGGGGCTGCAGCCTGTCGCCCGAAGCACGGGGAGCCCTCCGGAGGGCTCCCCGTGCTTCGGGCGAGTGTCTGCAAGCCTTGCGCGCCCGGCAGGAGGTCCCGCCGAACGCGCGAGGCTTGGGGCTGCAGCCTGTCGCCCGAAGCACGGGGAGCCCTCCGGAGGGCTCCCCGTGCTTCGGGCGAGTGTCTGCAAGCCTTGCGCGCCCGGCAGGAGGTCCCGCCGAACGCGCGAGGCTTGGGGCTGCAGCCTGTCGCCCGAAGCACGGGGAGCCCTCCGGAGGGCTCCCCGTGCTTCGGGCGAGTGTCTGCAAGCCTTGCGCGCCCGGCAGGAGGTCCCGCCGAGCGCGCAAGGCTTGGGGCGGCAGCCTGTCGCCCGAAGCACGGGGAGCCCTCCGGAGGACTCCCCGTGCTTCGGGCGAGTGTCTGCAAGCCTCGCACGCGAGGCTTGGGGCGGTAGCCTGCAGCCCGAAGCACGCGAGGCTTGGGGCGGCAGCTGGGGGGGGGGGATAATTTTTTTTATTCATTTCCCCCCCCAAAAAAAACGAAGTGCGTCCTATGGGCCGGTGCGTCCTATAGAACGAAAAATACGGTAGATAGATGATAGATAGATAGATGGTTGCTAGATACAGATGATAGTGAGTATTGATTATTGTGCGAATGTGTATCACTTAAATTTGATGTAGCACGGGCACATACTTCCTATACCAGGGCAAAACACCGTCCTGCCCAATAAGCATCACTAACTTCTAGAAAGTTCTGGACACTTGGTGTTCAAATAAACAACCTTGAACAAACATTGTGGTGTCACCTTGCATACGCATAGGGAGGCAAAGAAAATTCCTCAATTCCACAAGTTCTCAAGGAATTACAAATTCAACTGTTTAGAGAACCTGTAGTTTTGGTGCCACGTGGAGAGCACCAACACCCATCATCCTTGACCATTGGGTCACGCTGTCTGGGCCTGATGGGAAGTGGAGCCCAACAACATCCGGATAGACACAGGATCCCTACCCCTCCGGAAGCACCAAAGGAATTGGTTTGGAAGTATGGAGATGGGGTTGCAAAATGACCCGACATATATATTGTTTAATTGCAAACAGATATGATTTAATTGCCGTAGTAGTCAATAGGCATGCGTGCTTGCTCGGGAATTAATACTTAAGAACTAAAAACTTGCCGATAGTCACTTTGATTAAGAACCAAATCTTGGCCGCAGCTTGTGGTTTCTCTGGACTGAGGCAAACCACAAGCCGGGTTTGATGTAGTAGTGGAACCATGTCTTAGCCCAGGGCAAGGTGGCACCAGGAGAACCTGAGAGGAGCTCTGCGGCCATGATCTCCTTTTCAGGAACCCTCATGCATGCAAGAAGCCATGGTGTGGCTTAGCATTACATGGGAACTGGGTCTCAGAAACACGCAAATCATGGGCAGAAGAAGCATCCAGCTCTTCAGATTGTGAGGGCCATTGGCACGCTAGAAACAATTTGAAATATGCTCAAGCTCACCACGGCCAGAGTATGACCCAAGGTTTTGTTTTGTTCCCCTAGGACATGGCAGGTTGAGCGATCTTCATGCCTGAGCAAGCAGAAGATCACATAACCGCAACGGCGTTACTGGAAGAGAAGGGATCAACTTTGCGAAGGTAGGGTCCCTTCCTCCAGAGCTGGAGAAGTCTGCTCCAAAACCATAAGCCTCCACTCACGAGTAATAAAAGCAAAATAGAAGAAGGAAAGAATAAACGCTTAGCTATTTATATCATGCTTTCCTGTTGAGTTCTCATCGCATTTCATACACATTATCCCCACAGGCAGGACAACACTAACCACGTAAAACAAAGGGAAGGAGTGAGTGAGTAGTCAGTCACCAAGTTCACTGCCTATCTAAAACTGAAAGAGGGGATTTCTGGTTGTTACCTCTTCCTCTTTATACACAAAGTGAATCTACCACCAAATTTGGAGTTAAAACCTGAATGTAATCAAAGAGCCAATCATTAGCTCTTGTTATGCATGCAAAGTTGAGAACCAGCGTAGGGAGGAATCCACATAGTGCTATGGCCGCACGTTGTTTTAATTATTGTTGTTGTTGTTGTTGTTGTTATATTTGTACACTCTGGGTGGCTGTTCTGGGGGTTGCACTAGCAAAAGTCTTTCCATGAGCTACTGCTAGTGGGACTTGCTCACTGAATCCTGCCCACATACCCTAACTTCATGTCCACAAAACAGGCCGCTGAGCTTTCTAACATCTGGCAATTACAGGGAAGACAGGCTACATTCAACTACAAGGACTGAGCAGTTATGTTTTGGCCACATATCTTGTGCTATCTGCTCTCCAGCCGAGATGTTCCTGAAAGCAGCCTTCCAGAATCGGATGTCCTCCAGATGTTTGGAGCTACAGTTCCCATCATCGCTGCCCACTGGCCAGGCTCTCGGAGAGCGATGGAAGATGCAATCCAGCAACATCTGGATAACACCAAGCTGGGGAAGTTTAGGTAGCCCTCGAGGATTGGCCGTACACGTTTGCTACCTGGCTGTCCGCCTCAGTCAACAAACAGAATCCATTTTTATTTCTACGCTCTCCCAGCTGTCGGACGCAAAGCAGTTTTCATATTAGGGTTTTATACCAAAGGAAAGTATGAGGAAACAGTGTGATGTTGTCGTTCATGTTGTTCTATTTATTAAATCTGTATACCGCTCTATACCCGCAGGCCTCAGGATGGTTCACAAGATAAAATCACAACATAAAAACGTAAAATATATAATAAAAATTAAAACAAGAACAGATTAAACGGTGTGTTGAACTGGCTGGAGCTTGGCGCGTTGTGCGTGTTGTTAAAATACAAATCCTATCAGCCCCAGCCAGAAAGATCAATGGGCAGGGGTGATGGGAGTTATAGTCAAAACCATATTTAGGGCTGGGATAAGAATGATGGACCTTCAAACCCCCACTTTTGCATAAAGCTACCTGGGTGACCTTGATTCAATTGGCCTGAATATAAGCCTCACCTTTTTCCCAAATTCCAACTGTGAAAAGTTCATGTGTGGCTTATATTCGCAACCTTACGGTACGCAGCCAGGAGCATGGGGCAAACAGCGCCACAAGAGCGGCTAATAATAATAATAATAATATTTATTATTTATACCCTGCCCATCTGGCTGGGCTTCCCCAGCCACTCTGGGCGGCTTTAAACAAAATATTAAAATACCGTAATACATCAAACATTAAAAGCTTCCCTAAACAGGGCTGCCTTCAGATGTCTTCTAAAAGTCTGGTAGATGTTGTTCTCTTTGACATCTGGTGGGAGGGCGTTCCACAGGGCGGGTGCCACTACCTAGAAGGCCCTCTGCCTGGTTCCCTGTAACTTGGCTTCTCCCCTTCCCCGTCCCCCTCACGGAAGCTGGAGGGTTTTCTCCAGACTGATTTTACACATGTGTACATTTTTATTTAGAAAGGAGCAGGAAGGTATGGCCCGCACCTTACTGCTAGACATCTATCATAGCCGAGTTCGCTCAGCTGCAAAATGGAGGAGGAAAATCACAACAGATTAAATGCAAAATGTCAAGCCGCAGAGCTGTGGGGTATTCTTTTGCAAGCACGACTTCCTGGAAAGATTTGCAGTTTGAACAAAAGTTCATCAAAGAGCATTTAGGGAGCAGATGCCGACTGCTCGCTTACTACAATAACCTCTAAAGCTTTACCAAAATAACAAAAAGAAAAAGAAAGGGGGGAGGGGGAGGAGAACACTGTTTGGATAATCGCTGGGTTTAATTAGAATAAAAATAAAAATTGCTTAAGCAGCTGAACGGTCGAGCTAAGTGTCCCCACTCAACAGATGCCGTAACTCAGGAGGATCTCAAACTCGGGTCCCCAGCTGTTGCTGGACCACAGCACCCATCACACCTGACCACTGGTTCTGCAAGCCCTAACGCACATTCGCCATCTATTGCCAGGTCAAAAGTTATGAAACCAATAGCATGATATGGACTTCAAACCAGCTTTGGACAATATATCAATATATCGCCCAGGCCTGACGGGAACTACAGTCCAACAACGTCTTGAGGGCTGCCCTGGGCAGCAACTCCACCCAGGTTGGCCATCATCACTCCTCAATAGAAAGGTCTACAGAAGCTTCTTCTTTAAGCTGTAGAAAAGCTTGTCCTCTGATCTCGATACCCCTTCAAGCTGTGCATCTGCAATGACAGCAGCAGTTTCACCAGCCATTTCCATAAGAACAGCCCTGCAGCTCCAAAGACCTATCTAGTCCAGTATCCTCTTGCACCACAGCCGCCAGATCTATCTGGGGCAACAGGAACTCAAATCTGCAAAGCTGGGCACTCAACCAGAGGCCAAAGCTGTAATCCTGGACTAAATTTAACAGCACAAGATATGGAGAATGACTGGACAGTGATAGCTACCTTGCATATTTTACATCTTATTAACGTTTCTCGCTTCCATAACCAATCTCCCCCCAAAGGCTTCTGCAATACATTTCAATGCTACCTGCACGTATTTCTCATGAATTCAGCAGGATAAACTACTACACCATCCTTACTTGGAAACTTACTCTCAAAATCATTCAGGGAGCAAGGAATGCATGGACCTAGAAATAATGAGAGGTGAAATATAATGTAGGTTTCTTCTTTTTTTTTCCCTTTTCTTTGCATGCCTCCAACTTCCATCTTTCAACATTAAAAAAAAGTCACATTCTGTGTGAAACAGTGCAAAAGAGACACGCAAACATAAGCCGATATTGTAGCCTTAGGATTTGAAAATGCACCTACAATTTCAAAAGAACCTACAATCTGTATAAGTTAAGAGATGGGCAGATTGGCCTGTTTCCTAATTCTGTGCCCATTTCGCATGGACAGTCATACAACTGTTCTGCCCCACTTTTATTTTTATTTTGCAGATCTACATAAGTCTGAAAAGGCTGTGGTTCGATTGTACGCGTTTACCCCCTCAAATACATTTCTGTATGCTTTCCAATGCTTTTTTCTGCAAAATACGCAATTTTTGTTTATCGCTTGAACCCCTGCAAAAATCAGAGAAATGCATAATCCAATGTATAGCCGTAATCCAATCTTCATATAACTCAATGACAGAGAATTAGGCCAGCATGCTTTAAAATATGGGCCAAATGAATTTCTCCTCCAGCCTTGGAAATTTACGCTGCTTCTCTTTTATTTGCGTGCTGTCAATCACCTCCTCGTCTGCACTAATTTTTCATCTCCCAATCTTTTTGCCAGCAATGGCTAAATCCCACCGTGCCTTAATCAGAATACATGGGTCGGACGGATGCTTCTTTCTAGTATGAAATATTTTTTTAGCCACTTCATTTTCCAGGCTGGGTTGGACTTAAATAGATTTTTCACTGAATTCACCTCAATCCATTCCTTAGATGCTATCGACACAGCACTAGCTTCCACCAAGGTGCTCTGCAGAAGTTGCTGACTCTTCCAACGCCACGCGATATTTAGCAAAAAAAGGCTGCTACTGGAAACCGGAAACCCTACTGGGATAATGCTTCTATGTAGTTCCAAGTCGTTCATGGAATGCACTTCATGTCAATGCACGCTTTCATAACCTCTACGCAATACTTCTGTAGAACACACTACAGGTGGCTTCCCTTAAAGAACGGCAGCGATGTCAAACAGAACAATTTCCAGTGATTCATTTCAGTGGTAGAAACTCAATATATATAAGCTAGGCACCAAATGGCTCCTTAAACCAGGGCTTACAGTCGCCAAAACAAAAATGCCTAGTTGCCATTTTCGGAACAGGCGGTTCGAAAGTCGCATTTTTGAACTCGACGTTTTGATCCCTGAAATTCGTTCTGACTGTGCAGATAAAATATAAAGGATAGAATTCTATAGGATGTGTTGCTAGTGTGTGGAAATAGTCAAGATCCGAGGATTCCCCCAGGCATGCACCTTCATAGAATCATAGAATTGGAAGAGACCACAAGGGCCATCGAGTCCAACCCCCTGCCAAGCAGGAAACACCATCAGAGTGGTGGAGACTTCAGGCTCCATCTTGGCGCCTGGGCATCTTCACTTGGTCGCAACTGGCCCTTAGCTCCTTGCACCTAGCGAATTTTGAACGCTGCTTTATTTTCTGGCGGCAAAGAAAAATATTAAGTTCATTTGCAACAATGAATGGACACCAACTGCAAATAAACACTGGGCAAGTTCTGCAGTTTCAATGTTTTCAGCTTTGCCGAAAATCAAAATAAGTACGCTAAGTTCGATAACACTAAGGCCTCAGAAACTTTTCCAATACCATTTTTGAAGATTTCTGATACGTATTACCCTGATTTGCATAGGAAAAGGTTCCAATGCAAAAACAAAATTCCAGAAAACCCATACCACCTAAGAGTGTTTGCATTTCCTCAGGAGCGAAGCACATTTTGTGACCACGTCGAGATCTCTGGTTGCCCGATTGGCAACTCACATCTCCATCTGGCTGGCCCCTCCAGCTTTCTCAAGCAGGTAAGCAGAAGTCCAATTGTGACCACATGGAGATCTCTGGTTGCCAGTTTAGTTACTAACATCTCCATCTAGCTGGCTCCTCCAGCTTTCTCAAGCAGGTAAGCAGAAGAGCATTATATCTCACCTTTTTTCCCAAGGAGTACATGGTAGAACCCCCTCCTCAGTTAATCCCGACAATGACCCTGTGACGTAGGTTAAGAGGCTGTGATTGACTCCAAGGTCACCCAGTGACTGAGTGGAGATCTGAACCCCAATCTCCCAGGTCCTAGTCCGACACTCTCACCATTATACCACGCTGGCTCCCTAGAGCACCTCTGTATGGAGGAAGAAAATGTCAGAGAAGGATCTGAAATATTTTGCCTGAAGCTTGAATTCTTTTATTCTGAGTTGTTTTATTTGATGCTTAAATGTGTTGTAAACCGCTCTGAGATTCCCCCCCCCCTTAAAATATAAAGCTGTATAAAACTGATGATAATAATAATAATAATAATAATAATAATAAATAATAATAATAATAATAATAAAAGCCCACTGCAAAAAAGGCACCTAGACATTCCGTTGTGGCGACTGCAACCTAGGTTTAAGGTGCCATTTGGCGATTACCTTCTATATCTGATTTTATAACATTGCCACCTTAGAATTAACGCTTTAGCTGGTGCAGAATGAAGTAATCAACCTCCCCACCCCACCCAAAAAACCCACGGGTGAGTGAGGTAGGGAGGGGGATGAATGAACATCAGATAAACATGAACCAAGACAATTCAAGGGGCTGCTGGGATGAGCACCATTTCATGGGTTTGAGCATACTACACTGACCCTGACCTGACTGCACCGGTTGCCAATTAGTTTCCGTGCCCAATTAAAAGTGCTGGTTTTGACCTGTGAAACCTTAAATGGCTCAGGACCACAATACCTCAAGGACTGCCTCTCCCCATATGAACCGACCTGGACTCTGTGTTCATCATCTAAGGCCCTTCTTCGTGTGCCTCCTCCTCGAGAGGTCCAGAGGGTGGCAACACAAGAACAGGGCCTTCTCTGCGGTGGCTCCCTGTCTGTGGAATGCTCTCCCCAGGGAGGCTCGCCTGGTGCCTTCATTGTATATTTTTAGGTGCCAGGCAAAAGCATTCCTGTTCAACTAGGCCTTTGGCTGATTGAGATTCTACAGCGTTTTAAATGTGCCTGTGGGAAAGAGAGGTTATTGCTTTGCTGCTTTGATTTACTTATTTACTTCTATTTATCCTGTATTTTATTCTGTGAACCGCCCTGAAACCTTATGATGAAGAGTAGTATATAAATCTAACAAATAAATAATAAGTGGGTGTCCACGAAATCGGAGTGTTGGACTCCAGGATCTCGTGCAGCATTGCAAATAATCAGGACGCTCACCTTGGACCGTGTGTGGCAGAGCCGCTTGGGGACAGGAAAAGTCCTGGTGGCAGCATCCATGCCGCCTGCCTTCTGGGCACAACAGAACTTGCTGACACTTTTTGACTAATAAGGCCTTAAACTGCCAAATGCCCAAGACGTCAGACGTATTTATTGTACTTGTACCCAGCTTTTCTGACAATTAAAAAAAGGGAAAAAAATCTGTATCCCAAAGTGTCTCACACCAATTAAAACTGAATACACGATGTTTCTGGTGAGCACCACGTAAATGAAAACAAGACGTGCCTTGCCCTCAGGCCTGCAAAATAGAAATCAAGACAAAGGGAGGAAAGAGAGGAAGGAAAAAACTCCTTTTGTGCTTTTATCATCTCTCAGAGCAACAAAGCATCCTCTTGGAACATTCCATCCATGCGCCATTTCTGAGAGCAAGGGCAGACCGGGAGACTGGGGCGCCTCGCTGCTCTGTGGGGGCCCTTCGTCTGGAGAACGATGGCTAGGACATCTTTTGGACGTGCTGCCAATACCTTTTAGGGCAAGCTGGCTTTCAGAGGCCAGAGTAGAACTTCAAGAGGATAGACCCACACCCTGCCCAATATAGGCCACCCAAAACGACTATGAACACAGGGCTTCAGGAAGGGGTTTTTCCTAGCCCTACATGGAGATGCTGAGGACTGAACCTGGGACCTTCAGCATGAAGATGTCTATACTGTTGGCTGCTCTGACATTCTGGTTCCGTACGCAGCTCTGAGAACTTGGATGGGAAACAAGCAGCGCTCAGAATTCGCCAGGTGAATTTTACACCTGGATATCGGCCACTTGCAACCAAGTGATGACACTCAGGCGCCAAGATGGTGCCGGACGTCTCCACCATCTAGAGGTGCATGCCTGGGGATCCTTGGATCTTGACTGTTTTCACACACCAGCAACACGTCCTGTAGAATTCTACGCGTTAGATTTTATCAGCACAATCAGAACAGATTTCAGGAACCCAAAAGTCGACTTCAAAAATACGACTTTCGAGCCGCCTGGCCCGAAAGGGGCAATTAGGGATTCCGTTTTGGCGACTGTAACCCTGGTTCAAAGAGCCATTTGGTGCCTAGCTTGTATATTCGAATTGCTAGCACTGCCTACAAGACCCCAATGAACTTTATGATTATAGATTATGATTACAGAGTGACAGACAGTCCCTAAACATCCGTTCAAAGCTGGATGCAGTGACAACCCCTAAAAAAAATAATTAAGCATTGAGAACCACCGAACCATCCTTAAAAAGAACTGGACTCACATTATCCTCAGTACATCATCAATGCCTCACACTGACAGAAGGGGTGAGGTGGCCGCCAACTTGCTGGTGCTCGAGAAAAAGTTCTGGAAGGAACAAAGGGAACAAACGAAACCTTTCTCACAACAGCAGATGCTGTTAATATGAACCGTCATTTGAAGTTAAGAGCAGGCGATGGGTGTTAGGAAAGTGAGTAGCGAGAAGGTTTGTTTTCCCTCAAATACATGGTCTTCAGCTACCATTTACCCAGAGCAGATCCGAAGAAGTTAGTGGATTTAACTTAGTCGTGTTCATGAACTGCAAACGGGTCTACACTCAATAAAACTTAGCCAAACAGTACACCTAACAATTATGTCCGCTTATTGGACTTATTAACACTGTTACTCCTTTAAGTGTATTCCTCCCGGTTATAATGTCCACTAAAATAATCAGGCCTCCTGGTCATTCATCAACCTACAAATTTAATGCCAGGCCCTAGGAATTTGAAATATTTATTCAGTGCTATAAATAGATGACACTGAAGAATGTGACACTGGTCAACACAAAACAGATACTGGTGGCGAGGAATTTGAGGTGACACAGACTAATTAGGCCTAGAATTCAACACCACCACAAACGAGTCGCAAGCCAGCATTACAACAAAACAAATCTCTTGAGTCCAAGATTTGTACAATCAGAGAGACATGCCATATTTTGAAAGAAAAATGGGCAGACAAATTTCTCCAATTCGGATTTAAAGCCATCTAAGCTAGCAGCCATCTCTACACTCTGTGGCAGGTCTTCCAAGCATGAATCTCACATAATCCAAGCGTTGGAAGGTCACGCAACACGACACAACATCCTGCCAATGCAGGAATTCACAGACCACAGCATCCCCAATAGCTGACTGTCCAGCCTCTGTTTAGAAACCCCAGTAGATAGATTAAAGTCCACGCTTACCAAGGCAATCTGTTCTACTGTTGAACGAGGACCGCCAGGGAATTTCCCTAACATTTAAGTAAAAACAAACCACCTTGTTCAACACCAAGTTCTGCTGAAACAGCAAGATGCTCTGTAGCCTTCTTGACGGGAATGGACCACAGCTCAGCAACGGAGGGAATGCTTTATATTCAGAAGTTCCCGCGTTCGATCCCTGGCATCACCAGTTAAGAGGATCAGAGAGCAGGTGATGTGAAATGCCGCTCTCCCAGAGATTCGGGAGAGCTGCTGCCAATCAAAACAGAGAAAGTGCCAGGCTAGATAGACAAATGGTCTGCTAAGAGCAAAATCAACATCAAAGCAGTGCTTTACCGCACATCCGAATCGTCAGTCAACACACCGAGGAGCAGAAATATTCAGGAGGAATACAGTGGTACCTCAGGTTACATACGCTTCAGGTTACAGACTCCACTAACCCAGAAATAGTACCTCGGGTTAAGAACGTTGCTTCAGGGTAGAACAGAAATTGCGCAGCAGCGGCGCAGCGGGCCCCGTTAGGTAAAGTGGGGCTTCAGGTTAACAACAGTTTCAGGTTAAGAACGGACCTCCGGAACGAATTAAGTACTTAACCCAAGGTACCACTGTACCAGGTTCTGAAGTACAACAAAGCCCCAGAACAGGGGGAATAAATATGGGCAAAGCTGGTTGCATCCTGCCACTCTCAAGTTTCTGAAAGACACTAATCTGCGCACAGTTATGTAGTCAAATTGTAAGGATGCCCCTACATCACAGGAACATTAAAAAAATTCCACAAGTGTTCCTCAGTCATTACATGAAAACCGCTTCACACATGACCCTAAGCAGGTATCACTGGGTTTTCTATTTTCTTCTTTTACAGGGAAGAGATGCTCCATGCAGAAAAACTGTCACAAGTGCCTTCTACTTTAGGAGGTACGCAATTCAAAACTTTGCTGAGTCTTCCTTAACTTGGTGCCCTCCATCCATTTCGGACTTCAACACCCATCAGCCCAGTCCGGTCAGTGATGGCTGATGGAAATTGTAGTCCAAAATAGCTGGAAGAATTGGGGGAAGCTGACCTATGCCTTTGTATTCCTCCGCAACAGCCGACATCTAGCAAAGACATGATTGCTCTGGAAGTTTTGTAATTTATTGCTCACTTGGCATTGAAATGTTCATGATGTTTATCTCCATTACTGGTTGTTGTTTTTTGCTGTGCTATATCACATTTATTTATTGTAAGGTCGGCAATAGATGTAAGCCACTCTGAATTTATTTTTGGTGTTTTTTTTAAAAAAAGTACGATATAAATGTTTTACATAAACAAGATGTGGCTCTTTCAGAAGAGGAGGTAAAAGTTAAAGACTAATTCTTCCACCTGCTTCACGAGGACCATTTACGGCCACTACATACTAAGTTTATTCACATTCAGGCAATTAAAATATGTATTTCAGTATTAGGTAACATTTATGAATCATCTTTCTGCAAGCAGACAAATGATGTACAATAATTGTTTTCAATTGAAAATCCAATTACATTTTTTCTTAATCCAACAAATACTCAGGTGCTGCAACATTGGAAAGCAGTGTTTTTAGGCCAACACTTAACTGGAGCAAGAAGATGAAAGAGAAGGGGTGTGGCAGGTGTTCTTGGAGAAGCTGTCCTATAGCTGTGGTGCCACAACTGAGAAGACCACGCTCAGAGCACCACAAAAAGCACATTAGCCAAAAATAGGGTCTCAAGAGGAAAACACAGTTGACTCCAGCACCTAAGAGGAAGCCGAATAGATAAGCAAGTAAACGGGTAGTTGGCTTGTGTACTAACTGGAGCTTCTAACCCATTTTATAGGTGCTACAGGGAAAGATTCTGCACATACAGAGACTAGCTGGTTCATGGAGGTTGTATTATACACTGATCTCAAGAGCTCGTTGAGAAGCATGTTATTATAACACTCCTGCTGTGCACAAAATACCCATTCTCTACATTTGATATAGAGCAGCTGTACTCTTGTTTTACATCCTTAGACTCAACAGCGGGTTTGGAGATTGTCAACAGGTTCACCTGGACAGTCACGTCCCCTTAAAAAAATCCCCACCATGTGTAACTGTGCTCTTGAGCATTCCAGCAACACAGATAGGGCATATTTCAAGAACTGGAGGAGTTGGAAGGGATCACAACGGTCATTTATTCCAACCAGCCCCATGCTATGCAAGAATCTTTTGCCCAGTGCGGGGCTCAAACCCACGACCCTGAGATTAAGAGTCACATGCTCTACAGACTGAGCTATCCAACCTGCTACTCCTAAACAACTTAGTAACAATGCTTAGTGCTTTTTTTTTTTTTTAAGCATTTTGAGTGTTCATATACGTATCTCACAGTAATCCTCTAACCCTGGACACTAAGGACACTTTATTATAAATAAACACCCCCAGTGGGGGATGGGGAGTGAAGACAAGACAAATGTATATTCCTGCATTGCAGGGGGCTTCCAACTCTGCAATTCCACGATTCTGTGAATCTAAGAAAGTGGTCCTAGACCTCACCACGTTTATACAGAATGTCCACCAGTTTCAAATGACTTTTAAAAAAGGTAAAGGACCCCAGAAAGTTAAGTCCAGTTCCAAACGACTCTGGGGTTGCAGCGGTCATCTTGCTTTACTGGCCGAGGGAGCTGACGTTTGTCCGCACAGTTTTTCCAGGTCATGTGGCCAGCATGACTAAGCCGCTTCTGGCAAAACCAGAGCAGCGCAGGGAAACGCCGTTTACTTTCCCGCCGGAGTGGTACCTATTTATCTACTTGCACTCTATGACATGCTTTTGAACTGCTAGGTTGGCAGGAGCAAGGACTGAGCAACAGCTCACCCCGTTGCGGGGATTTGAAACGCCGACCTTCCGATCGGCAAGCCCTAGGCTCTATGGTTTAGACCACAGCACCACCCATGTTACTTCCATGTAAAAAGCAAGACAGGCTAGCATTCTACATAAGACTATTTACAACAGCTGGCACAGCATCATGGCTGACTCATGTGAGTGACAAGGTCCAGAGTTCAAGTCTCACCCTAAAACATACTTCACACAATCCCACTTATACCATGGAGACGCTGAGACTTTTTGAGAGCTATGTCGCCCTCAAGGACTACAGCATCATGTTACCATTGCTTATCAGCTTCTCCCTGCAGCATATTCCAGATGTTGGAGCAAAATTTCACAGCCTTGTGCCAAATGAAGTCATTCTGTATGCTTAATTTTTACTTGCTCAAACAAGCACGTGTGCGAACACATACACACACAGTTCTGGACTTTTAAGCAATTCTTGCGAGTCGGCCATACATGCCCCACCAGCTACCACCTGAGGTGTCTGAAGAAATAACTACAAAGCCAGAATCAAAGTTTTACAATGCTTTTTGCACTTACAGTTTTACAGCAACGCCTTAGAACTTCAAAGCAACTACACAAGGCATTCATCATTACCGCCACATAGAGGAATCCACGGCCTTGTAAAACAGTTGGCCTTTTGAGAAGTTGCCCTAAAACTCTGGGATGAGTAGCAAATGCACCCAACTGTTCCAGAATCCCCGTATGTTTCCTCCACGTAATTTAAGGCACCCACTTCCCAAACACACGTGTTGTGCTAGGCCTCAAGGTACCTCTCTGAACCGAACAGCCACCTAAGGCCCAAACACGTCCCGCTAATATTTCCCTTACTCCTATACCTACGCATTCAGAAGGGAAGAATACTAAACACTTTCCAGGTGTTCTTCATAATCATCTGGGAGCCTACCCAAGATGCAAAAATCACATGCATGCCTTCAATTTTTACAGCGTTAACCTTGCACTTCTATAACTAACGTAAGTTACTAGGAAGGGGAAAGAGCACACATAGCTCAGGATTCTTGGGCAAACAATGAACAATACCTGAAACTGAATATTATTGGGGGGGGGGGGTAGTGGCAGACTAAATGGATGGGGAGGAGGAAATATGTACCACATTTAGTTATTACAGCGGTTTATCCAAATCAGAAATCGTATTCCAATGTTTTATTCTTCCCAGGGGAAGCTTTGTTGTTATTTTAACTGTTGTGAACTGCCTTCTGTTGAAAGGCAGCCTTTAAATATTGTAAGTAAGCAAGATGGGAGCGTGGTCATTCTTGTCAAACTCTTCGTTTCCAACAGTGGTTGACCATTTGCCTTCTGGATGCTCACAAACAAATAATATGTGAAGTTTACTTTCCCCTCTCACCCCCGGTTTAATGCCCCCAGCATCCGAGCATTCAGAGGTAGACTGCTCTGTGCATGGGGGTTCTACTTAGTTATCATGGCCATTCGGCCATCTCAAAGAATTGCTGCAATTCTTTAAAAATGCTATTCAAAACCCTTGTCTCCTAACGTCCCAAGTTTTGTTGAAATCATTCCCTGGGGAATGTACGATCTTATGCCTCTGGGGAGAATGAGTGTATTCGCCAATTATGTGGGGGGGGGGGCAGGTGTCAACTGGGTGGGAACAAGCCACTCCATCAGCCCCACCTATAATATATTCAAAACACACTTTCTGGACGCATAGGATCACCCTGCACTTCCGCAAACGGAACACCCCACTGGTAAAATAAACGTCAGTCAAGACCGAATTCATTACTCCAGAGCCCTTCTTTTTTCTTTTAAAGGAAGAATAAGGTGGTCCTAAATATGCTTTCACTGGAAGAAAATGAACTGAATGTTATCCTCCCCCAAATACACTTTTAAATTCAAGTAACAGTACGACCCAATTACAAAGAGTGCTAACAGTAATATCTATCTAAGTTGCCAATGGCCTCATTCGCATGCCACAGTAAGCAACAAACCATAGTTTAGAGAGCACAAGGAAATCACACACCCTTTAGTCCAGGAGTGTAGGGAGAGAGAAAAACAAGCCAAGATTCCTAAGTTGGCATTCCTAAGTTAGGATTTGGTTTGGTTTAACTGGTAAGGCAGCAGCAAACCTTGGTTTGTTTGCAGCAAAACAAACCACACTTCCTGGTCTGGATGCAACACTAAACCACGGATTGAGGTTGGTTTCCTCCCAGTGTAAGCAGGGAGGATCAGAGTGGCACTTGTGGGTGTTAAACCGTGGTTCATGCGATGCGCAAATATGACCAAAATGTCCAGGTCGTTTCGTAACTATATACACGAATAGCATCCCAGATACTTGTTCAGCATTCAGGAATGACATGCCCCTTGTTTACAACCACATGCGTTCCGACAAAATTTCCCAAGTTTCTTAGCGGACAATGCTGTCAACATCTATTTACTTATTTGTTCTGTTTATGGCAACACCCTATAAAATTCTCTAGGCGCCGTACAAATAAAAGAGAATGCAAACATAAAACGATAAACCCGTACTACTATAAAAACCACAATATGCTTAAGAATGAATAATCTTCAAACAGTTTTTTATTCAAATGAGTAGTGCCACCAACAAATCAGCAACCTGTCCAACTTTTACCCAGAATCCACCGCTCAGTTAACGCAAAATTCACGCCAACAGCCCCATGGATATCTCCAAAAACGCACTCGCCTCTGTTTACACACGTCTGGCCTAAAATGCGCACTCCTGTGCATGTTTACTCAGAAGTAAGGCCTACAAAGTTCCATGGGGTTTACTCCCTAGTGAGATGAGGGTCGCAGTCAAACCCAACAGGAAGCCTCACACAGGCACAGATTTAAGTTTATGAAAATTCTACCAAAATTGCCAATAAGGCCCCGACACGTGGCCTAGCTTGAAAACACAAATTTAAGTTTGAAAACTGAACTTTTTCTTAAACTTTGGTTGGTGCAGGTGTCTTCAAACTTCAAGGAGACACTAGAAATCACCAGAAATTATAGAATTTAGAGTTGCAGTACCCTCAAATATTCACTGCAACAGACCACAGGTGCAAGGGGGGGGGAAATAATTAAGCCCCCTTTTCTTCCTGCTCCCTCCCCTCCCCCAATATTGCTAGAAAATGAGAATTGTGTGGTGCCTTATATAAATCAGCTATAACTTCCTTTACACAAGGGTGGAAAAAAATTGAGGAAGTAAAAGCACGTGCGAGAGAGTCAGCAAGCCCAGTAGGCAAAACTCAGGGACACAGTGCAAAATAAAAAAGTTCTCCACACCAATCTACTGTCCAAAACTTCTGTGAGAGTTTCCTTAAACTTTTATACACGTGTGTGTGTGTGTGTGTGTGTGTGTGTCTCGCTGGCTTTATTTCTGTATTTTGCCCTAACCCAACCTCCAAAGTCATTTGACAAGCCACGCTGCCCAACATTTCTCTGATACGTTCCTCCCCATGGCTGTGGAATAATAATAATAAACAGGGATATTTTGTCTTTGCTGAAAGAAGGCGAAACCACACCCTGATAATAAGTAGCCTTGGAAACACATCTCTTCCCCCCCCCCCCACTTTTTTTAAGCTGGGCAAAGGAAAGAAAATAAAAGATGTAAAAGGAGGAGAGAAAAAAACACCAGCTTCACACGCCTTCTTCCAGTTTCCTGAGGCAGCTATTTTGCACGTGGACCTCCAAAAAAATAACTGGTGAAAAATACCGAATGCACAAATGGGGGGGGGGCTTTAGACACATTAAAGCAGATGCACCCATGTGCTTTGTCCACCAAATAAAATAAAATACTAATGCAAGGGATCTCCCCAGAACTTAAAACCCAGGAAATCTGTCCACAACAACTTTGGAGGAGTTTTTAAAGGCACCTCCCCTCCCCCAGTTTCCAAAGCAGGTGAAGCAGAGCACAGAACCCTCCTTAATCTAATCGCCCCCAATAGGAATAAATGCAAAAAGCAAAAGGCAGAACCTGTTTGGTGTTTTTCATCGCTTGCAAAGCCGCTCCAGAGCAAAGCGCCAGGCAAGGCCCTCTTTTCACACCAGTCCCTTCCCCCGCTTTCAGCCTGGCTTCAGCTACAAGCCCAGCTTCCCTTCCCCCAACCTCTCCTTTTGCAAACAGGCATTTCAGGCGCAAAAACCTTTCCAAAGAAAACTTTCACCTCCCTCCCAGACCCGGCCCGCTTTCCAGCAAACCCAAATCCCCACTGACCTTTTTTGCATTTTATTTTAATAATAGTAATAATAAACATAAACCACACTTCCGATCTTTGTATTATACAAAAGGCGTGCGTCTTCTTCGAGCAGTAAAGAAATGCACGGAAATCATCAACTCTCCAGCTTTGCAAAAAAAAAAGGGGGGAAATCGGTCTAAAAATAGGCTATAAAACCAGCTTGCTTCATAATGGCTGCTGGCTTGCATTTATTTGTGTGCAAATCCCTTCCTGGTTCTTTTTTATTTTATTTCTTTCCTTTTCCTGCGCCCCCACCCCCACCCAACCCAACCTTGTGCTTCCAAAACGAGGCGAATCAACACTTTGCGCCCCCAGCCATGGGAGGGGGGGGAGAGACGCGAGGGGGGGGAAGAAATATTTAAAGTTAAAAGACCCAGGTTTCCCAGTGGGGTGGGGGGGGAAGGGAAGCGAGAGGGCCAAGTTGAAAAATGCATGTTACACTCCTGCCCATCCCCCACTCTCCCTCCTCCAACTCTCTACAAACACAGCCGCCCTTCCCCCCACCCCACCCCCAGCCTCTGGTCTCAACACGCCCCCCCCCCTTTCAAATCCTGCTCTCCAAGCCCCCCAACCCCCACCCGGGCATAATAAGGCTTTTGCATTTACTTTATGCGAGGCTTTGCTTCCACCAACCAACCAACCCCCCCTCCCCACGGCGCACCGCCCCAGATATTCTGCTTTTGCAAAGGGTACATTTAAAGCAGCAAAGATTAAAACACACGCGCAAAAAAAAAACACACACACAACACACAACAAAACCACTCTCTCCTTACCTTGCAAATTGATGGCTCTCCGTTAAAGCTCGTTCTCACCCCCTCCTTTTGCAATGGAGGCAGAAGAGGGAGAGGAAAAAAAACATAGAGAGAGATGTGGAAATGCAGTTTCCCCCTTGGCTTTTAATACAAATATATATTTAGGTAAGGCATGTAGGAACAAAAAAAAAAAAAAGACGGGTCTGCAGTTGCAGGAGCAGCTCCGGGCGCGCCCCCCCCTTCTTCCCCGCCTCCAAAAAAAGAAAAAAAATAGAGACCGCAAAAAAGCCACCCAAAAAATGCAATGTGTTCAATTATATCCCGAGCCTCTGTGTATGTGTGTGTGTGTCTGTGTGTGTGTATTGGGGGGTGGGGATTTAAGAAAAGGGGGGGTGGTTGTTGGAGGAGGGGGGGTGGAGAGATTACAGATCACAGTCCCAGGGAAGGAGGAGGAAGGAGGAGGTAATAATACTACTAATATTAATAATAAGCAATCTCTCTCTGTGTGTGTGAGTGTGAGTGTGATTTAGATGGAAGAGGAATTGAGGCAGAATGTTAAAGCTGTTACTAAGGGAAGGAGCCAAAACGGTTCAGAGCAGCTAACGGCTCTCAGACACTCAGCACTTGGGGGGGGGGGGAGAGAGAGAGAGAAAGAGAAATGTGGCCAGCCATACAGAAATGAGCAGGAGAAGAGAGACACATACACACACGCACAGACACACACATATACACAGAGAAGGGGGAAGGGAGCGAGGCGAGGCCTGGCTGTGTTTTCTGTTGCTTTTGCTTCCTGCAAAAAAACAACACCACACAAACAAACCCGAGGTTTGCATGCATGCATGCAAAAAAACCAAAAACCAGGAGGAAGCAGAGCAAGAGAGAGTGAAATGGAATTGCATTTTTTTTCCTCTGTCTTTTTTTTGGGGGGGGGGGAAGGTTCCCAGCCAGCCCTGTGGAAAGGTGGGGGAGGCGCAAAGATGAGAAATAAAATTCATGAGCCATTGGGGAGGAGAGGGAAAGCACCTGCAAGAGGTGCGTGGCAGGGGCCTGTTTTTGGGGGTGTTTCACTGTTTCTGAGAGGTCTGCCAAACACCACCCTAAAAGGCGGGGGAGTGGGTGGAATAAGCATATATGGAGCCCAGCGGTTTTTTTGGTGGGGGGTGGGGAGTGGAGGAGATCCCCTCTGCAAATATGCCACCATCAGAATACTGGAAAAGAAGAGTTTGCACAGGGGTAGGTTAAATGGGGGTTGCAGAGCAGGTAGGGATAAAAGTGGGGAGGGGGGATTTCCCCCCCCCCCCCCGCTTCCAAATGCTCTAGCGCCATCCCCAAAGGAGAAGAGAAACCCCTCTAAATGGAAGGAACTATGAAGGGGTTATCTGTTAATTGGAATTAAAAGTTCCCTGGCCAGATGGGCGGGGTGTGAATAATAATAAAAACTGTTATTATTTTTATACCAGTGTGGGGAAAACAGCCTATTCTGACATGCACTGGTAGAAAAACCAGCATTCTCGAAAACAGAGAAGGCATGGTCTAGAGTGTGCCAGGTTCAAGTCCCGGTTAACTATTGAGGAATTCCCAGTGAGTTTTTGGGAGCCAGCATGGTTAGAGCGTCGGACTAGCCCATGGGTAGGCAAACTAAGGCCCAGGGGCCGGATCCGGCCCAATCGCCTTCTAAATCCGGCCCATGGATGGTCTGGGAATCAGTGTGTTTTTACGTGAGTAGAATGTGTCCTTTTACAGTCATACCTCATCCTGCAATAAACCCAGATGCCAACTTTGCTGCCACATACACCCGGACAACACCATTACTGGCCCCAACAACATCACACATACCATCTCGGGACTATTTAATTGCTCCTCGTCTAACATTGTGTATGCCATCAAATGCCAACAGTGTCCTTCAGCTCTCTATATTGGACAAACAGGCCAAACCTTACGCCAAAGAATAAACGGACATAAATCTGACATCAAGAATCACAAAACAGAGAAACCAGTAGGAGAACACTTCAATCTCCCAGGACATTCTATACAAGATCTCAGAGTAGCTGTTTTACTACAAAGGAATTTCAGAAATAGACTGGAAAGAGAAGCTGCTGAATTACAACTCATTACCAAACTTAAAACAATGGAGAAACCTGGTTTGAACAAAGACATTGGATTCTTATCTCATTATACATGACTAAGCCATTTCTCACCTTCTCACCCCTTGCCTTTTCCTGTAAGACCTATTACAGTCGTTAAGAGTCGTCAACAGGCTCATCTCAGCTATCTGCCAATCTCCGATTCCCACCACCCTTCTAAGTAATACCCCTCCCCACCTTCTCAATATATAGAAGGATCTGGTAACTTCTGTTTCAGTGTATCTGAAGAAGTGTGCTTGCACACGAAAGCTTATACCAAGAACTAACTTAGTTGGTCTTTAAGGTGCTACAGGAAGGAATTTTTCTATTTCGACTATGGCAGACCAACACGGCTACCCATCTGTAACTGGAACCTCATATTATGTTTGCTTCAGGTTGAGCGTTTTCAGGTTGCGTCCCGCGGCAACCTGGAAGTACCGGAAAGGGTTACTTCTGGGTTTCGCCGCTCGCGCATGCACAGAGGCGCAAAATGACGTCACATGCATGCGCAGAAGCGGCGAATCGCGACCCGCGCAGATGCAGGTTGCGTTCTTTTCAGGTTGCGAACGGGCCTCTCTGGGTTATTTGTGAGGACTGTCTGGTGTTTTTACATGAGTAGAATGTGTGCTTTTATTTAAAATGCATCTCTGGGTTATTTGTGGGGCATAGGAATTCTTTCATTTCTTTTTTTCAAAATATAGTCCAGCCCCCCACTGTCTGAGGGACAGTGGACCGGCCCCCTGCTGAAAAAGTTTGCTGACCTTGAAGGGAAAGGTGGGGTAGAAATGCAATAGAAAGATAAAAATCTTGGTGCCTTCAATTTAAATAAGATCAGGAGGAAGGAGATTGGGGAGGGAACCTTCTCTGATGCCTTTGGGGGGCTCTGCCAGCCAGAATTGACAGTACTGATAACAGAAAGACACAAGATTTACCCACCCGGGAAGAATGGCAGATGAAGCTGATGGACTACATGGAACTGGCGGAAATGACTGGCAGAATCCGAGACCAGGGAGAAGAGTCGGTGGAAGAAGATTGGAAAAAATTTAAAGACTATTTACAGAAACACTGTAAAATTAATGAATGTTAGAAGGATGCTGGAATGAAGTTATATGGCTTTAGCAGAAATGTTATAAAGAATTAAGTAAAAATAGACTGTTAATGGGCTAAAGGGGGAAAAAATAAGGTTAGATTGTGTTAAGATAAATTATGGGACAAAAACTGAGAAAGATGGAAAGGATTTGCTGAAATAGCTAATTGAACTAGAATACAAAAAAGGGAGGTGTGAGGAGGTCGTCGAAACAAGTAAATGAAAGATAAGATATGGAAATATTGGATGTGTTTTAAATTGTTTCTGTTTTTGTTTTGTTAAGATAAGTAGTGTTTTCTGTTTTATATGTATTGTATTGTATTGTTTTGCTTTGTTTAACTTCTTTCTGTAATTCCTAAACTCTTAATAAACATTATTTTTTTAAAAAAAAAAAGAAAAACAAAAAAAAACTGACAGTACTGATAACAGCAGCCATCAAAAAGAGTAAAAACTTTCTTAAGTGCTGGAAGGAAAAGCAACACTCCAGAAACTGTCCCAAGCTTCAACAGAGGCCTAATTCTGGATCTGAATGTTTGCTTGCGTATGCGGGGAAATATGCAGAAAGAGAAAGGCAGGGTGGGGGTGGGGAGTAAAAACAAAAAACGTGTCCAGAGGATGCAGCATTGTCTCTAAACCCTCAACTGAAATATACAAATAATCAAAGCAGGAGCCTTCAGAAAGGGGAGACAGCAGGAGTGGAGGAAAGAGCGGGTGGGGGATGGGAACTCCCATTACTGTCAGAGGGAGGAGGAGGGAGAAAGAGGGAACCAGGAAATTGCATTAAGCAGATCAAGTCATTATTTGGTGTTCTGCACATTTGAAATGAAATGTGCAAACCAGCCACAGAGCATGTAGGAGGGCAAGGAAGGATAAAGAACCACGGAGGGTGGGGGGAGGGGGCAGTTCTAACAGGAAAAACACGCCCCATCTGCGAAATGCAGATTTGAGAAACAAACCAAGGGCAGAGGATTTGGCTGTACAGCTAAATGTGACACAACAGGGAAGGTGGGGGCTCCCTCCTTGCCCACTCCCCACAGGAAACCAAACTGGAGGGAGCACGAAACACAGTTTGGGGAAGAGAGCTTTTCCCGTCGTGTTTCGCACGAGCCACTCGGAACACTGTGGACAATTTTCGAATACACGCATGGACTTAGGGAGCGGCATACCCTCCAACATTTCTCTGATGAAAATAGGGACGTCCTATTCCACTATTATTATTATTATTATTATTATTATTATTCCCCACCCATCTGACTGGGTTCCTCCAGCCACTCTGCTGGGCAGCTTCCTGCATTTATGAAAACATAATAAAACATTAAACATTAAACATTAAAAAAAACCTTCCTTATACAGGGCTGTCTTCAGATGTCTTCTAAAAGTTGTATAGTTTTTCAGCTCCTTGGCTCGGGGGTCGCATAACTTTGATGCAAACATCTATACAGTGGTACCTCGGGTTACAGACGCTTCAGGTTACATACGCTTCAGGTTACAGACTCCGCTAACCCAGAAATATTACCTCGGGTTAAGAACTTTGCTTCAGGATGAGAACAGAAATCGCGCAGCGGCGGCAGTGGGAGGCCCCATTGGCTAAAGTGGTGCTTCAGGTTATGAACAGTTTCAGGTTAAGAATGGACCTCCAGAACAAATTAAGTTCTTAACCCGAGGTACCGCTGTAATGTTCCCCTCTGGAAATGTAGAGAGAGAACTAAACATGAGTTCCATCTTTGAAAGTCAAAGATCTAGAAGCAGGACTCCTGTTGTTGTTGCTTAAACCTAGGAAGGTGCCTTACAGCAAGTCAGGCCGCTGGCACGACTAGCTCCGTATTATGTACATCAGCATTCCCCAACGTGGTGCCCTCCAAATGTGTTGGGGTACAGCTCCCACCATCCTACAGACCTACATTGGCTCCCAGTACGTTTCCGAGCACAATTCAAAGTGTTGGTGCTGACCTTTAAAGCCCTAAACGTCCTCTTCCCAGTATATCTGAAGGAGCGTCTCCACCCCCATCATTCTGCCCGGACACTGAGGTCCAGCGCTGAGGGCCTTCTGGCGAGGTTCCCTTCCTGCGAGAAGCCAAGTTACAGGGAACCAGGCAGAGGGCCTTCTCGGTAGTGGCACCTGCCCTGTGGAACGTCCTCCCGCCAGATGTCAAAGAGAACAACTACTACCAGATTTTTAGAAGACATCTGAAGGCAGCCCTGTTTAGGGAAACTTTTAATGTTTGATGCATTACTGTATTTTAATATTTTGTTGGAAGCCGCCCAGAGTGGCTGGGGAAGCCCAGCCAGCTAGGCGGGGTATAAATTATTATTATTATTATTATTATTATTATTATCCCTGCCTGGAGATGCCAGGGACTGAATCCAGGAATTTTTGCATGCCAAACAGATGCTCTACGCATGGAGCTACAGCCCAGACATTTTGCTCTCCATCCTTTGCACCACTCAGACTGAAGGGGCACAACTCTCAAATGTCTTAATCGATACCCCTTGAACCCTGATACATCTGGGCTGCTTGTGCAAGTGGGTCTACAGCCCACTCTCTTCTTCCTTCCCCGCCCTGCACTCAGGAGGAGGAGAACAATTATTTACTCTTGAACACTAGGGGCATTGTATGGCAGTTGCCCTCAGCTGCTAGGAAAACACAGGTATCTGGTAGGACTGCATTTCTTATCTCTAGCTGCCGTTCTGGAATTTGCTGCCTAACCCTGACACACATTTGTAACAATTAAGGGCTTGTAAAGAAGATCCTTTCTTTCTTTTTCAGGGGTTGTTCAAAACCATTTGGCTGTATACGGACATCTTCCCCTAGGGGTTTTGCCATGGTTGCAAAAGATTTTTCTGTCTTTATATTACTAGTTTTTCTTTGAAGAGGGTAGGCTTTTCTCCTCCCCTCTCTCTACCCTAGGGATTAGTGTGTTTGTGTGTTCATGTGCTTGTTTAGAAGAGCAAACAAACCTTGCCTCTTCAACAACTCTAGTCCCCTCTCTACAGGAAGAATTCTCCCCTACAATTAAAGTTGAGCAATCATTTCAAACAAACAAACAAAAAATCCTTCCAGTAGCACCTTAGAGACCAGCTAAGTTTGTTATTGGTATGAGCTTTAGTGTGCATGCACACTTCTTCAGATACTTGTTTGTTTGTTTGTTTGTTTGTTTGTTTGTTTGGACTATGGCAGACCAACATGGCTACCTACCTGTAACTAGAATCATCATTTCAATATTGTTCATCTGGGGCAGTGGCGAGGGGCAGGCAGGAACAGAGTTGAGCCCTCTTAAGGTAGGCAAAGGGACCCCTGACCATTAGGTTCAGTCATGGCCGACTCTGGGGTTGCGGTGTTCATCTCGCTTTATGGGCTGAGGGAGCCGGCGTACAGCTTTCGGGTCATGTGGCCAGCATGACTAAGCTGCTTCTGGCAAACCAGAGCAGCGCACAGAAACGCCATTTACCTTCCAGCTGGAGCGGTACCTATTTATCTACTTGCACTTTGACATGCTTTTGAACTGCTACGTTGGCAGGAGCAGGAACTGAGCAACGGGAGCTCACCCTGTCACAGGGATTCGAACTGCCGACCTTCCGATCGGCAAGCCCTAGGCTCTGTGGTTTTACCCACAGCACTACCCACGTCCCCTCTTAAGGTAGGGGCCAGTGAATCCGTCGACTTTGACTCCATTCAGTTTCTCTCTTTTCCAAACTTCAGTTCAGCTCTACATTCCACCTCTGCTTGCATTGAAAAAGAAAAAACAAGTCCTCATGAAATCTCATCAGCATTTTAGTGTGAGTATCTCCCAATACACACAGTTTTGTATTCTGTTTTGTCTAATATGCTGTCCTGGACTGGTTTGACACAGAGGAATGGTGGGAACCCCCAAGTGAAGAAGACTCAGATCTTGGGGGTTGGTGGTGGGACGACCAAGAGGGGTCAGAGAGAGGAGGCAGAGCAGACCAGGAGGAGGAGGTGTCAGAAGCTGAAGAGGCAACAGGGTTTAGTGAGCCGGAAGAGACTGTGGCTGAGAGAAGTCCAGAATCAGAAGCTGGAGAGGAGGGGGATCAAGAGGCAGAGATGAGTCAGGCTGGTGAAGAAGCCAGATGTCTCCCCCTCCTGCTGCGACCATAATAATAATAGTAGTAATAATAATAATTTATTATTTATACCCCGCCCATCTGGCTGGGCCTCCCCAGCCACTCTGGGCGGCTTCCAAAAAAATATTAAAATACTGTAATACATCAAACATTAAAAGCTTCCCTAAACAGGGCTGCCTTCAGATGTCTTCTAAAAGTCTGGTAGTTGTTGTTCTCTTTGACATCTGGTGGGAGGGCGTTCCACAGGGAGGGTGCCACTACCGAGAAGGCCCTCTGCCTGGTTCCCTGTAACTTGGCGAGATAGTCCGCAGGCAGATAGGGTCTCAGCCTACGTACCAGATGGAGCTGGCAAACAGCTGCCCTGGACACAGATTTGACCTGTGCCTCCATGGACAGCTGTGAGTCCAAAATGACTCCCAGGCTGCGAACCTGGTCCTTCAGGGGCACAGTTACCCCATTCAGGACCAGGGAATCCTCCACACCTGCCCGCCTCCTGTCCCCCAAAAACAGTACTTCTGTCTTGTCAGGATTCAACCTCAATCTGTTAGCCGCCATCCATCCTCCAACCGCCTCCAGACACTCACACAGGACCTTCACTGCCCAGCTGCCCTCCCCCGGTTTTCCAGTACCAGAAGAGGTATGAAGAGGGGGAGACAGAGACAAGCATACCGGTACAGTCTCAGATTGCTTGGTAAGGACCCAGGAGAGGAGGAACATCAAAGGAGGACTGTGTTTCAGCCTGCATAATGTTTGGGAAATTGCATATTGGGTAAGCCCACCTTTAAATGTGGACTGAATCAAATTTCTGCTCCATCTCTATCTCATGTTTGCTGACTCTGCCCTGTGCACACATTCAGCCGAAATTCTAAAAGAGACCACACTATACACACTGTGTCCATGGAGTCTGCCCACACAGCTGCAGACCCTGTCACAATGACACCACCACCAGCAGAGCTACACTATCTTTATTTTTATTTATTTATTTATTTATTTATTTATTTATATGCCGCTTTCTTCCCTGACATGACTCTGGGCAGATTGCAGATAAAAACAATAACTGCTTAAAACATAGGGAAGGCAGCAGAGGCAAGATTTGTGTCTTTAATGCTACGCTTCCAGCTTGGAACTTCTGCATCTCATTGCTTCCTGTTCCAAGTGACTGGTTCTTCTCACAGTTTTTTCATTTTTTAGTGTGAAATAGAATTCTCTGGCAATAAGAAAGGATGAAAATTAGGAGAGAGGAATCATTTGAGCCCTGCTGTCCTCCAGGAGCAGGAAATGCGTAATTACAGGACAATTACGGAGCAATTCATTACACATGCAAAACGGGGAGCAGTTGGAGACAGAGGGACCAAATTTCCAAGCAAAGTGGAGGATGGATGCTCAGTAAAGAGGTCATCTGCTGCCCTGAGGTTCATGATGGAAGAATAGCATGATATAAGTAAACATGCAACTGTGGGAGTCTTAATTTATTTTGCTGCATCAGATGAACATGGTGCAGCCATCCTTGTCCAATCTGACCTTCATGAAACTATTTCCCACTGGAAGGCCCTGACCAATTACTCATGTGTCCCGATTTACCATTAGCCTGATGCTTGGTATTTTGGATAAATGGGGCTCTGTTCTCAAGTTGCCTTCAAATCAGGTCTGACAATATGCTTGGAACCAGCTTGCAATGTAAACTTTTCCAATGACAAGCCTGCTCATGTGAGCAGCGCGATGTAAGAGATGCAAGCTCACATGGGACTGCAGCTCCTCTTCCATCAAAGGAGAAATCACAAGATCAGTCATGATGGAACCCCAGAACCATTTCCCAGGGTTGTTGAGGATTCAGCTTTTACCGTGGGTTTGTGGGTCTCAAATCACACTTGGAACGGTTCAAGAAAGCTTGATAATGCAAAATTCCGTGACCCGAATCCTCTTCGGTACGCTCAACGCAGAATAGGTGTGCCACAATCTTAAAAGAAGCTGAACACAGTCTCAAGACATATTCAACCTGAACAACTACAGCTAAGGAATGAACTTGTGATATTATTATAATATTGAAATGTGATGTAGGGTAGAGGTTGCCATCTGCAACTGAAACCACACCCCTAGCCACAGGACCACACTGACTCTCTACAAATTTTAAAAATAAATAAAAAGGAATACCAAGGCAATATGTAAGTCATTGGTAAGATGAAGAGCATCTATTGCTGCTTATCCAGTAATTCAAGACTGAGAAGAACATGTCTTGAAAGTCTTGTTGCAATTAGGCAGCCAGTTTACTTCGGGACATGACAGATAATATCACTGGCAGGTTTCACTCATTTAAAGGGCTGCTGGAATATCTTTCTCTGCATCTCTCTGCCTCTGTGCAAATGTGCCTCATGTTTACGCCCAACCCTTCAAAAACGACAACCGGAAGACTTTCTCACTCTCCCTAGAAGGTGCAGATGCGTCTGTGTATACCAAGAAAGAGACTATGTGCGCCGACATACTGGGCTGTGTGTGTCTATATAAGGTAAAGGTAAAGGGACCCCTGACCATTAGGTCCAGTCATGACCGACTCTGTGGTTGCGGCGCTCATCTCGCTTTATTGGCCGAGGGAGCCGGCGTCCAGCTTCTGGGTCATGTGGCCAGCATGACTAAGCCGCTTCTGGCGAACCAGAGCAGTGCACGGAAACGCCGTTTACCTTCCCACCGGAGTGGTACCTATTTATCTACTTGCACTTTGAGGTGCTTTCGAACTGCTAGGTTGGCAGGAGCAGGGACCGAGCAACCGGAGCTCACCCCGTCGCGGGGATTCGAACCGCCCACCTTCTGATTGGCAAGTCCTAGGCTCTGTGGTTTAACCCACAGCGCCCTGTCTATATACATAGAATCATATAATTGTAGAGCTGGAAGGGACCACGTCTAGTCCGACACTTTCAATGCATGAATCTTGTGCTCAACGTGGGGCTCAAACCCACATCCTTGAGATTGAGAGTCTCATGTGCTACCATTTCCGTCTATCTGTGCTGTGTCTATATATGAATGAGTGAGCATATGACCTGAAAAATTACAGAACAGTGCATTCAAGTGGGCTACTGATCAGAGGCTAGGGACTTTCTCCAGGGCTGCATTCGCTCATGCAAAAATTTTAAGTTTCTATTCACCCACCCACATCTCTCCATCCAAGCTAACTAAGTGGCATTATCACTATTCGTGCTCCTATTCCAGCAACACAAAAGTACATAGGGAGAATGCCAACATCCCTAGAGGTAAAGGGACCCCTGACCATTAGGTCCAGTCGTGGCCGACTCTGGGGTTGCGGTGCTCATCTTGCTTTATTGGCCAAGGGAGCCGGCGTACAGCTTCTGGGTCATGTGGCCAGCATGACTAAGCCGCTTCTGGTGAACCAGAGCAGTACGCCGTTTACCTTCCCACCAGAGCGGTACCTATTTATCTACTTGCACTTTGACATGCTTTGAAACTGCTAGGTTGGCAGGAACAGGGACCAAGCAATGGGAGCTCACCCTGTCGCGGGGATTCGAACCACCCACCTTCTGATCGGCAAGTCCTAGGCTCTGTGGTTTAACCCACAGCACCACTCGCGTCCCAACATCCCTAGGTAGGGGTAAATACCGTATTTTTCCGTGTATAAGACTAGGGTTTTGTTTTTTACTAAAAAATGATGTTAAAAAAGGGGGGTAGCCTTATACACAAGGTCAGTCTCTCCCCATTTTCTTAATTTTGAGTCCCCAAAAATAGGGGGCGTCTTATACACGGGGGCATGTTATACATGGGGAAAATACGGTAATTATGCAATGAAAGTGGTGTCTCTGAATCATTGGCACATCCCAGATAAATCAGTAGAAGCAGAAGGAAATGCTTCTTAGAGATCTGAAAAGAGCAACTCTGGCAACAGGAGGAGAACCCGACAAACGTCACAAGCACAACTATACCTGTTTATACTCAGTAGTTTTGTGTGGAAGTTTGGTTATAAAATTAAAACTAGGGGATGCCCCCAGATTATCACCCAACACCTCCATTTTCTTTACTGGGTGCTTTTTATATACATTGGGTGTGGTAGGACGTGCATAACTTTGGTAACTATCTGGTTTAAACCTAATTGAAAGTGAAATATACTCGGAGTCGAGAGTGGATTTCATGCTCTTTATTCAGCTCATAGTGGTGAGGAGGAATGAAAGTTGCCCCTGAATGTCTGCTTTATATACATTATTTACACAATAGGCCCCACGTGATTGGCTAATTCCAGGATTCTCCTGTAGGCCAATCAGGTTGTGGATTCACTTCCACCTGGAGCTGGATTGGGTGGCTCCTGTGGACCAATCAGACTGCTGCATTCTGAATCCTATTGTTCTAGGACCAATCAGACTGCTGCATATTGGATCCTATTCAGCTCAGTACATAACGGAAAGAGTGGCCAATGGCCAATGTATTTTAACATTTGAGGAGATGGTAGAGGTCATGAGGGGGACAAGACCACAGAGGTTTTCATATTTCCAGGCGAGAGGGCCAGTATTGTAGTAAATACCCAGGTCATGTCATCAATTAAGTTCCACGTTGAGTGTGGCAGGAGCTAATAGATTTCACAACAATGTGGTTCAGACACAACTGAAAATTTAGTGAATGGCCATGCAGTTGTTTCTATTGATGGGTTAGCTTAAGGATTTAATTATTGATACTGACTTGGAAATGGTTGTTAACCTTCCCACAACTGCCTGTGAGCAATTTGGAAAAGTCTTCTTTTGTCAATTTGCGAATGGATCTCAAAAATCTGGAATATAGGACTTCCGGGTTAGCGCGATCGGCTAATGGCGGATTCCCTCCGAGCTCCGGAGGGAATCGGCTTGACAGGGGCTGGGTCTTGCCGTGCCGGCGACACGGGGACCCTCAAAAACCACGGGCATAGGAGCCCGTGGACATGGTGACTCGGGCATCGTTAGCGCCCTCCCGACTCGCGAAGGAGCCTTTTTAAAGGCTGCGGAACGGGTGCCGGGGAGTGGCGTGGTGCTGTGAGTCTTCTGCTTCCCCTGCCGAGCGAAGCCGCATGCCATTTGTCGGAGAGCGCTGACTTCTTCCTATTAAAATTTGGACTTAAAATCAAGAACAACAACCCGTGAGTAATTGGGAAATTGGATTACAAATAATTTGATTATGAATTTGGCACGAGCGGGGGAGGTGAAAAAAAGGGAAGTCCGCCCCCCCCCTTATTGTAAACAGTTTGAAGCAAGGAGCTGTCAACTAAGGTTGCGTGAAGAATTGGGGTAATTCGATAAAAGATATAAATTCCACAGATTTAAAGGACTAAGCTAATGTGCCGGAGGACAAAAGTTTAATTATTTGGACTAACTACCACCTTTCTCAAGCCCGGGAGTAACCCGTGAAAAGAGCCTGCAGAGGATTTATAGAAAACTTTTGACAGCTGTCAAATTAGCTGTCAAAGCCGGAAAAATCAAAAGCTTAAATTCTAACCGGCTATACTGCTACAAAATATTGAAAGTAAAGAAAGACTGATACAAATAAACCTGACTTTTGGATCGGAAGGGAAAAGAATACTAAGTAACTAGAATCCCTCTAGAGGGGATTCTTGGATATTACAAGAATGGAACTAGGTCGGGAAATACGAGCTGACTTGCAAGAGCTTATTTTTCTCATGGGAAAGCTGCAAGAGAGGATCGAGCAAGGCCATGTTTTGTCTACAAGTCCTACGAAACCGAAGTCAACAGAAAATATACCTACTGAGTTGGAAAGGGACTTGATGCTCAAAACACAGGCAGCTGGACAAGAAAAGAAACCAAAGATTAAGACATCAGCTGAACAGGAGGAGCAGAAAGAAGGGGTGGCTGAAAAGTTACAGAAGATAAAAGAGAGCCGGAGACCTGCCAAGAAGAATTCCAATTTGACTAAGATGAAAACTGGATTATTTGGGACATATAGACTTAAGAAACAGAGTTGGAGCTCCACCTCTAAACAAGTAGGCCTTGCTGGAAGAAATATGGTTAACATGGAGAAGGTACTTCCCCGACCTGGGGTGTTCAATATGAAAGATTTTCGAAGAAGCCGGCGGAAAGGGACTGAGAGAGATTCGAGAGCCTCGGACGTAAGGTCACCAGGCTAAAAAGATGGACTAATTGGACTTTGGTTTGGGATTGAAACCGGGAAGAGAAGGGTGGGGTTTAGAAGTCCAAAGGGGGCCTGATTTTTATTTTGCAGTGTAAAACTATATGCTCTTTATTATTATAAGAATGGGGAATCTGTGGATGGGAATTAGGGACAATCTTAGGGAAGGTATTTTATTATTTGTTTTTATATCTCTTTTTTTTCTCTCTCTTTTTATGTATGATTAAGGTATATATTCTAAAAATTGCTAAATAATCTAAATTAATGGATAAAAATGAATTAAGGTTTAAAATTATTATAAAGAATCATATTAATAATTTATGGTTAAGTAAATTAATAAATTATGATTAGGACATTAAGGATAAAAACTTGCTTGAATAAACAATCGGAGTTGGAATACAATAAGGGGAGGCGTGGGGAAGTCATGAAAAGAAGTTATTGAAAATGAGACTTAAAAGGTGGAATTTTTTATGTTGTGTTTTGTGTTATTTTTTTTGTGTTTTTGTTTTGTTTTTTGTAACCTTTTGAAACTTTAATAAAGATTATTTTAAAAAAAAAACAAAAATCTGGAATATAACTATTATTGAAGCTAACCTGCCATAAAACATTTCTGTAATGAGCAACAGAGGAAGAGATCTATTGAAAGATGACAATTAGTTGTGATTTTCTGGGAAATATTCAACCTTATACCTCCTTTGCTCTTTCTTAATGTATAGTTTCTCTTTTTCCCCTTGCTCTTAGGGTATATATTTGTATCCGGGTTTTTAAAAATCAAACATAAAACATTTAAAAGGTGTGAAGGAATTAATAATGAAATTTATTTATTTTTAAGACCTATCTGCCAAGTTTTCTCATGGATACTCAAAGCAGCAAGCAAACTATGAGCAGAACAATACAAAAACAGGCAAATTCCCCAATTAAACACACCATCAAAATATTAACATAAAGCTAAAAGCAAATTTAACAATTCCAAACAACCTTCAAAATGAAGCTGGGGAACAAATTAATTAGTCCACTGAATTCCTCTTTAAATGAATGGAGTCGTTAATAATGAAAGCAAATGAAATAACAATAAGAATCTTTCGCACCAAGAGGAGCTGGTTAAAAAAAGAAGCTGGCAGCCCAGCCCTTTGAAGAGCGAAGATTGTATGATACAGTAAGCTAGCAGTGAATTAAACCGCCCCCCTCCTGACTTCCAGATAACACCTGTCTGTTTGGGGAGTCCTGCAAGGCTTAACAAAGATCCATTTATCCAACTTGCACCTGACCTTTCAGACGTCATGAAAAATTGTCGCTCCTCTCCATCACTCGCATCAGAAAGACATGGGCAGTGCTTTGTTTTTACACACAAAAATGGTACTGGTACTCTGGGCGGTTGCCCTGGGCACAAATTTCTTCAGGGTCAGGAAAAACAATTACATTAAAAATTAATTCTAGCTTTACTAAGGAGGCACGCGGGCTCCAGGAACCTGTCAGAGCCTCCTGCCTCCTTCCCCAAACCTGGGAGTGTTTGCTTAGCTTAGGCGCGATGCTCTGATGGAGTGTGAGAGCCCTTCTTCCTCCTTTCCCCCCAAAGACTGGTGACTGGGAGCAGCCGCCGAGACCACATAACACCGGTCCTGAAAGAACTACATTGACTCCCAGTACGTTTCCAAGCACAATTCAAAGTGTTGGTGCTGACCTTTAAAGCCCCAAATGGCCACGGCCCGGTATACCTGAAGGAGCATCTCCACCCCCATCGTTCAGCCCTGAGATACTGAGGTCCAGTGCCAAGGGCCTTCTAGTCCATAGCTGTCAACGTTTCCCTTTTTTAAAGGGAAATTCCCTTATTCTGAATAGGATTCCTCGCAAGAAAAGGGAAAAATTGACAGCTATGTTCTAGTGGTTCCCTCACTGCGAGAAGTGAGGTTACAGGGAACCAGGCAGAAGGCCTTTTCAGTGATGGCGCCTGCCCTATGGAACGGCCTCCCATCAGATGTCAAGGAAATAAACAACTACCTGACTTTTAGAAGACATCCGAAGGCAACTCAGTTTAGGGAAGTTTTTAATGTTTGATGTTTTATCGTGTTTTAATATTCTGTTGGGAGCTGGCTAGAGCGGCTGGGGAAACCCAACCAGATGGGCAGGGTACAAATAATAAATTGTTGTTGTTGTAAGAAGAGCCAACAGCCTATCTAGGCCAGCATTGTGTTCCCACGGGGGCCAAGCAGATACCTATGAGAAGCCTGCAGACAGGACACATGTACAATAATTATATAATAATAATAATAATAATAATAATAATAATAATAATAATAATTTATTATTTATACCCCGCCCATCTGGCTGGGCTTCCCCAGCCACTCTGGGCGGCTTCCAAAAAAATATTAAAATACTATAATACATCAAACATTAAAAGCTTCCCTAAACAGGGCTGCCTTCAGATGTCTTCTAAAAGTCTGGTAGTTGTTGTTCCCTTTGACATCTGGTGGGAGGGCATTCCACAGGGAAGGCGCCACTACCGAGAAGGCCCTCTGCCTGGTTCCCTGTAACTTGGCTTCTTGCAGTGAGGGAACCGCCAGAAGGCCCTCGGTGCTGGACCTCAGTGTCCGGGTAGAACGATGGGGGTGGAGACGCTCCTTCAGATATACTGGACCAAGGCCGTTTAGGGCTTTAAAGGTCAGCACCAACACTTTGAATTGTGCTCGGAAACGTACTGGGATACTGGGATCCCCACTCGTAACCTGCGGAACTGGGATTGAGGGTATCTCAGCTCCAATATTGGAAGTAGTAGCGCTTGATAGCCTTAATAAGGAAAGTTATTAGTTGCAGCAAGGCGAAAGGAACGTTGCAAAGCCCCTTAAGCATTGATATTCCAGCAACATTGCAACGAAGGTTGCAGCGTGGCAAGAATCTATCTTGCACACCTTGCTCCGGCACTCATTCATCTGTCAAGGACCAAATGGCTTCGAAGGGAGGCAGAAGTAGATTATCTCAGGATGCCAGCCAGGATCTTGCGACGGGAAAATTCAATATTTTAAATGTTGTCATGATTCATAGTGCAGTCCCAGGTATTTCATAGCAATTACTATAAAATAAACAAGCTCGGAGGTATAAAATGTTTATTTTGCAACTTAAATTAATGGTCGCAGATTAGCTTTGGTTTTGCTGCCAGGAGCAGAAGCCAATGTGATGGGCAAAAAAAAAAAGTGGGGTGGGAGGAGATGGCGTTGTCACCAGAGCTGCTTCTGCCTCCCTTTCACATATTCTATATGATATAAATATAGAACTACGTGGGAAGCGACCTTAATGCCAAGCAAAACCATTGGTCCATCCAGCACAGTGCTGCCTTACACTGGCTGGCAACAGTTTGCCAGGAATTCACAGAATCATAGAGTTGGAAGGGACACCGAGGGTCATCTAGTCCAACCCCCTGCAATGCAGGAATATCAACTACAGCATCCATGACAGATGGCCATCCAACCTCTGCTTAAATACCTCCAAGGAAGGAGAGTCAACCACTTTCTGAGGGAGTCCATGCCACTGTCAAAGCTCTTCCCGTCAGAAAGTTCTACCTGATGTTTTCTCAGAATCTCCTTTCTCATAATTTTAAGTCACTGGTTCGAGTCCTACCTTCCAGAGCTCAGTATCATCTGCTTTCTGGGATTTCAGCCATGGGTTCTCCTTACTTGGAGACGGGGATTGAACCTGGAACATTTGGCATGCAAAGCAGTTGCGCTACCACAGGACTACAGCTACCACTGAGTAACAAAGCAGTGTACACACCATGTTCCAAGCATGCCCTGGAACAATGCCTTCTCTCTCAATTCTCCCCACAACCTGATGTTAATTTGATTCAGTATTCAAGCCGTCATTCCTAAACATCATTAGGTGGTTGCAGTGCTTCCGCAGCCTGGTTCGCATTCTGACAGGACCCGAGGTAGGCCAAATCGGCAGATGTGCTTGTCAGGAGCGACCCCAGTTTCCTTCGGCGCTTTTAATCTGTTTCGCTCCGTCAGCTGTCCCGGCATTGCTCACAGAGCCTGCAAGGGGAGAACAGATTTGGCCACACACAAAAATCCGCGCTGCAAATCGGCAGCAACGACTCACTGGAGCTGTGGTATATTAAGGCAGCCGGTTCCCAGGAAATGTTTCCAGGATGAGATCAAATTTCATGACCTGTGGTAAGCTTTCGCTATGTGGCATTTCGAGGAGGCCCGTAAAATACTTCGGGGGATTTACCGAAAAGGCACTGTGAGTGGGAAGAAATCGGGCACAGTTGCTATAAGGAACATATCGCCCAGCCAGCCAGAAACAAAATGCAGGTGAAGGGAACTGAATCTGTGCTACTGAATAAAGAGATATAAACGGAAATTATTACCCCATTGCTGCAGCTTTTACAAGCACATGTGCACTCACACCTATTGTTTTCTCCTTCAAAAGGGCTGCCTTGGTAATTCACATTCTCCAACAATTTGCTGATAAAAATTGGAACCTTGCGCCTCCTTTCTGCCTCTCTGCCTTTCTGCGCTCTCCTTTCTGCCCAGCTTAGAGAAGGAGAGTGCACAAGAGCCCTCCTGCCTTCCCCCAAAGCCAGGGAAGCAATCCTGCCCCATGCTGCTGCCATCCACAAGCAGCACAAAATTGGGGCACCTCGGGAGGAAAGCAGAGCCCTGGGCACCTTAAAGAAGAGTGTGGCTATCCCACTTAAAATGGGGCATTTGGAAGGGATGCTAATTTCAATGGAGGCAGCAGATTCATGGATCTGTGGGTGCAGTCAGCGGAGGCTGGACCGTAGGGGTTCTGCCGCAGCAACCTCAGCCTGCCCCCACCTGCTTTCCTTCTGACTGGTGGTCTGTGGTCGGCTTGGCAGGCCATGAGTTCCTGGGGATTTTTCTCAAACAGAAGGGAACCATGGAAAATTCAAAATGGCAGGCGGCTTGGTTGCAACCACCCACCACAGATCATGGCACTAGTACCACACGCTTCCACTGGAAGAGCACTGTGGTCAGTGGGGCCTACTGGGGCCAAGAGGCAAACCACTAATGCTGGGGGGGGGGGGCAGGTATCAGAGGGAACTTCAGTTAGCCCTGCAGCGTTTGCCACACTAAGTACCCACCTGGTAGTCCAGCCAACTTTTCAGGTTGCAGTTTGTCCAAATACGCTCTCGTTACCTGTAACAACATCCCCGACAACGGCATCCAAATTGTCATATGCCGTGGTCAAAGCCAGGTGCGGGGTGTTGATGCTTTCTAGGGCAATATAATAATTATATTATATTATATTATATTATATTATATTATATTATATTATATTATATTATATTATAATTTATACCCCGCCCATCTGGCTGGGCTTCCCCAGCCACTCTGGGTGGCTTCCAACAAACTATTAAAATACAGTAATGCATCAAACATTAAAAGCTTCCCTAAACAGGGCTGCCTTCAGATGTCTTCTAAAAGTCTGGTAGATGTTTTTCTCTTTGATATCTGATGGGAGGGCGTTCCACAGGGTGGGTGCCACTACCGAGAAGGCCCTCTGCCTGGTTCCCTGTAACTTGGCTTCTCACAGTGAGGGAACTGCCAGAAGGTCCTTGACACTGGATCTCAGTGTCTGGGTAGAGCATCTCCTCTCTCTCTCTCTCTCTCTCTCTCTCTCTGTGTGTGTGTGTGTGTGTGTGTTTCCCTTCTATGTCTGTGAAAAGCTGTAGTTGCCTCTAACGCTACAGAAACACTCCCCACTACAACAGTCAATGAATACCACTGAACTCGCCACCTATTCTAAGGCAGCGGATCATGAGATCAGCTCTGTTTTGAAGAGCTTGCTACACCTTTAATCCCCTGGTTTCAATAGCATCTGTGATTTGGGGGAAGGGGGAAGAAAAACACCAACTGATAAGAAAGCCCTCTAATAAATGCAAAGCCCCATTCTTTCTGCGTTTGTGCGCCAACACACACACACACACACACACACACACACGGCTTTATTCTAATTGCAGCGGTATTTTAATTCCCTCCTAAGCCTTCTAACCCCTTGTTACATCATCTAGATAGAATCAATCATTGGGTTCTCTGAGTCACTATTGCCAGCGACACACAGAGTCGGGTTTTTTAGGAAGCTTTTAAGGAGCCGCTGGTTGTTTTCCAGGCTCCTGCGATGCGTTTCAAGAGACCAAAGCATATCCACTGTCAAAGGCAATTATTTCTGCAGCTCCTTGGCTTCTTTTGCATCGCTCGCAAACGTGCTTTCCAGAACAGCATGATTCATATTGCGGTGGCTTGGAGGGAAAACAGGGAAGGTGGGGGGGGGGGGAAGGATGGTATAAGTAGAGTCTTTGGTCTGTTGATGTGCAGAGGAGGGTGATTTGGGGTGCTCAGAGTCTCAGGTGCCCTCAGTCAGCACATACCACCCCTGAGAGATGACGCCAGGTCCACTCCTCATGTCCGAATCTTGAAAATTCAGGGAATTGTGCTCTGAGGAGGCAGACTGGAAAAGCAACATCCTCATTCCTCACAGGATGAAGGTAGATGGGTCAAGAGATGGACTTACGGAGAGGACTTATTGCTGGACCAAGACATTTTATCGCCTGAAGTACAGCACGCAACTAAAGTCCTGCTGTGTCATTAGGAATGGACACATAATTGATATAATCTAAACAGAGGCACTATGCATCAAAAAGTGCTTAACAGGCCCAGTTGACACCTCCAAAATCCTTTATAGTTTTGGCATTGTTCTGGCTCTTGGTGGCGAACATTTGACATTGTCACTCTGCCGCTGCTTTACTAATGGGAAAATGGAATGTGTTTGTCGCATAACGCGAAGAAAGAAAAAGGCGGGCCATGAAAATGCTTGAAGGAAGTCAAACTATGGTATCTCCAAAATCAGAAAATAGCTTTCGCCCTACCCCTTGTTATCTTATCGAAAGGCACCACACAGTGCCGGAAATACTGCAAGGAGGGAGACGTTCAAGTTTATAGATGTAATTGAACCATCTGTAAAGGACTCTTCGTTCAGGACCTTGACCCAGCCCCAGAGAAGAAATGACTGGGTCTTCTCCTGTGCAGGACCTAATCTACAAGTGCAGACCCAGGAATTCCTAGGTCTGTACTATATCAGACTTCACATGTTTATATACTTTTCCACATTCAAAAAATAAAACACTCCCTGCATGCAAAAAGCTAGCATGTCAGGAGAGTGCTTCTTTCCTTGATATACTAGTTTTCCATGGACAGGGAGATTATTTCTGTGAAAGGGAGAATGGCTGCTTAAGGCCACCCAAGGCACCTCAGATTTGCCTCATGCACGTCCAACATCTTAATCCCTACACTTCCAGTGTTTGTTCACCTCTAAGCATATGTTCTATTTACTTTTTTGAGATACCCATGAGGAACAAGGAGAATTACATGCAGGGCATGTGCAGCCAACTAACCATGTTGTTTTGTTTTACAGTGGTACCTCGGGTTACATATGCTTCAGGTTACATACGTTTCAGGTTACAGACTCCGCTAACCCAGAAATAGTGCTTCAGGTTAAGAACTTTGCTTCAGGTTGAGAACAGAAATCGTGCTCCGGCGGTGCGGCGGCAGTGGGAGGCCCCAGTAGCTAAAGTGGTGCTTCAGGTTAAGAACAGTTTCAGGTTAAGTACAGACCTCCATAACGAATTAAGTACTTAACCTGAGGTACCACTGTATTTTGTTTGTTTTTCACCAGTAGTGGCCGCTGCTCAAAACTTACAGAGGAATTTTTTAAGGTTGAAAGGTTAATGTAGCCATGTGCCACCAATCAGCATCCAATCTAAATGTAGGATCTTCCCAGCCAATCAGGAATCTCAGCACTGCAAGGTCCAGTGATAGTCTGTATGTTCTGAGCCCACAGGAAACTGATACGCCTAATGAAAATGCTGTGATCATCCCATCCTGGGAGCTAATCCCTCACTGCCCATAATAGCTGCCTCATAGAGGCGTCTGGGAGTACAATTTTTCTACAAGCACTTGCATTGATGGAAGGAGGTGGCTAGAAAGCAGTCCTAGTGCAAGCTACAGTGGTACCTCGCAAGACGAATGCCTCGCAAGACGGAAAACTCGCAAAACGAAAGGGTTTTTGGTTTTTTGAGTTGCTTCGCAAGACGATTTTCCCTATGGGCTTGCTTCACAAGTTTGCAAGTTTGTTTCCTTTTTCTTGCAAGTTTGTTTCCTTTTTCTTAAAACCGTTAATACAGTTGCGACTTGACTTCGAGGAGCAACTCATAGCACGCGGTGTGGTAGCCTTTTTTGAGGTTTTTGAGGACTTTGGTGATTTTTGAAGCTTTTCCAAAGCTTTTCCGACACCGTGCTTCACAAGACGAAAAAAACCGCAAGACGAAAAAACTCGCGGAATGAATTAATTTCGTCTTGCGAGGCACCACTGTATCTGAGATGCCTTCTGTCTTCGCCTTGGGGGAAGGGAAAGCAGAACTTCAGCACTCTGAATAAGCAGCAGCCAATTCTTGGATGCAAGCCAGGCAGCATGAGACTACAGAAACAAGGCTAGGCACAAAGCAGAAAAAACAATAGTCCCTGTGGCCCGAAGGCACCCTGGCCTGGACACACGGAACAATGCTTGCTAATGTTACATGCAGGGCTGGCTGAGTGCACAAAGAATCCAAACGGCTGCTTGGGGAAGGCAATATTGTCGTGGGGTGGGAATGAATAGGGGCCCAGCTGAAGTGGTGCACTTGAGGATTTCTTGCACCATCTCAGAGGAGGTTATTGGTCGTAGAATCATAGAACTGTAGATTTGGAAGCGGCTAAAGGACGTTCAGCACCCGTCAGTTCCCAGGATGCTTTGGGGGAAGCCATGACTGTTAAAGTGGTATACTGCATATGTATCCCGTTTTCCACTGATAGCCCATCTCACACTACACCCTGCAAGAATATGTGTGTGTGTGTGTGTGTGTGTGTGTGTGTGCGTGTGCGTGCGTGTTGATAGACAGATGGACAGATAGATAGGAATCCTCCTGTTCATCATTCATTTATAAAACTTTAAAATGAATTTAAAAATATTTGCAGGGTCAGGGGGTATTCTCTGTGTGTGTGTGTGTGTGTGCGCGCGCGCATGCCTCATTCTAAACTAAAAATGCAAGTAAGATTTTAAATCACACCGTTGCAATGCAGCTCCAAAACAGATCTGTGTCGATGGCTCGGCTGTGTTAAACTGGGCCATTTGGCTTCAGTTTATCCCATTACACCAGCTCAGTGTCTTGCAGCCATGCAAAGTGAGGACACGGGATGGGTGGAAAGAGATGGGTGATGACCAAGATGCTGTGGAAGCGGTGAGAGATCTGGCACAGAGAGAGAGCAAATGGGGGGAAACACTGTTTTCAGAAAGGCCCAGCAGGATAGCACCATTTGAGGAGGTGGAGGGGTGTGTGTGTGTGTTTTGGTTCTATGGAACTGCCTCCTTCTTCCCTTCCTCCCCTCACCCCAGTCGAAACCAGACACCGAAGGCTAATGTTGCATTCTCATCTCCTTGCTAATGCTCCTCTCCTTTCTTGCTCTCTGGCAAGGGCACAGCCCATACTTTGCACCAGGAGAGATCAAGCAAGGGTACTGGGAGTGGTTTTCTCCTCCTCCTCTGTGTCAGCCAGCAGCTTTGGGTTGAATACTACTTAGAGTGAAGAAGAATCCAATGCGTTTTTTTCCCAGTTCCATGAAGAAAGAAAGAAAGAAAGAAAGAAAGAAAGAAAGAAAGACCGATGACCCCATGAAATATGAGGTGTTGTTTTGCTCTCACTATTCCTCTCAGCAGTTGCTCCAGACCACAGTTATAACCATAGTCATGTCACCACAATCATAACCATCATTTCAAGCTGTTAGCACTTACATATAGCGCTTTAAAAGTCTTGTGAGCTATACTCCCCACAACCCACCTCCTGGAACGGCCAGAATCACCCAGAGCCATATTTTAAACAAACACCCCCAATGGATTTTGGAGTTAGCATTTTCCAGAGGTCATGTGCCTCCCATTAGCTTTGCCCTACAACACATCGCAGGTGCTTTCGCTGTTATTAATGTGTTGTGTACTCTTCCCAGTCTGCGTGTGGTCCCGTTTGATCCTTGTGTTCATGTAAAAACTCTATCTGACGCAGAGACCAAAGCCAAAAACAAAAGTAGGTACCTCGCCCTTGGCAAGGACAGTCAGTTATAACACAACGCCTTTGACAATTGGGGCTGCATACTAAACCCCCTCCACATTATTTCTTCCAAAATGGTACATCTGCATTCAGCAGAAAGGGGTCAGCAAGGTATAGCACCAGAAAGCACTTCATCCGTCCAAGAAAGAACATCAGGCTTTCATATCTGCTATCTCATCTCGCTTTCTCATTCCAGGTCCTCTCTGAGCCTTCTGATTGAACCCCGATTCCATCCCCACCAACATTTCTTCAATAGTAATGGTAATAATATTTATACCCCACCCATCTGATTGGGTTGCCCCAGCCATTCTGGGTAGCTTCCAACATACAGTCATGCCTCAGGTTACAGATGCTTCAGGTTACGGACACGCCAAAACCCAGAAGTACCGGAATGGGTTACTTCCGGGTTTCGGAGCTCGTGCACGCGCAGAAGCGCTAAATCGTGGTTTGCGCATGCGCAGAAGCGCCAAGTCGCAACCTGCGTGTGCGCAGACACAGTGCTGTGGGTTGCGAATGTGCCTCCCGCACAGATCACGTTCGCAACCCGAGCGTCCACTGTATATAAAAATACATCCAAACATTAAACCCTATACAGCCCTATACAGGGCTCCCTTCAGATGTCTTCTGTTTAGTTACTTATCTCCTTGGCTCAGTGGGTCGCATAATTCCATGCCCTCCAACATTTCTCCAATTAAAATAGGGACATCCTAAGGAAAAGCAGGACATTCCGGGATCAATTCAGAAACCGTGACGGCTTCTGTAAATCCGGGACTGTCCCTGGAAAGTAGGGACACTTGGTGGGTCTGCGATTCCCAGTGCTATTTCCCTAGAAAAAGAGGTGCCAGAGCTCGCCATGAACACCTCTATCTTTCTGTTAGAATGGCGATGGCGCCCACCTGAGAGGTGCCAGATCTGAGCTCAGGTGAGTTCTGGCTGGGGGTGGGGAGCCCTCCCAATTCTGCAATAGTATCCGTTCATGCAGACTTTCCTCCTCCTGACTTCCAATGCAATGTTTATTTATTTACTTCCTAACACTGATCTCCTGCCCTTCTCCCATCATGGAACCCAAGGCTTCATGTGGTTCCCAACAAGTCACCAATCCAGGCACTGACCAGACCAGGATCTGCTTAGCTTTTGCAAGGATCCACATTCCAAAAGGGATCCACTGACAAGAGTCCCCTAGACCTGTCTGTCCTCTCCACCATTGCAACATCCTTGCTGTGTGTCCCACTTGCTGTTGCTTTTGTTATATGTGAGTCTTGGAGAGCTAGGCAGGATCACCACAGGAGCCAGTGTGGTGTAGTGGTTAAGAGCGGTAGTCTCGTAATCTGGGTAGTCTCGTAATCTGGGGAACCAGGTTCGCGTCTCCACTGCTCCACATGCAGCTGCTGGGTGACCTTGGGCTAGTCACACTTCTCTGAAGTCTCTCAGCCCCACTCACCTCACAGAGTGTTTGTTGTAGGGGAGGAAGGGAAAGGAGAATGTTAGCCACTTTGAGGCTCCTTAGGGTAGTGATAAAGCGGGGTATCAAATCCAAACTAGTCTTCTTCTTCTTACATGTTGAAACAAATAAACCAGGTTTTGTTCCTCGGCTTTCATTTTGAGAAGGGATGTTAGAGGGAGGGAGGGGAAGGGATGAGTAACGCATGAGGTCTGAAACAAGATAGAATAAATCTGGAAGTTATCTCTCTTTTCTCTCTACACACACACACATATATATATATATACACACACACACACATATATAATATCTCCAGATTGTCTAAATTATTTGAACGCAAAGAGTTTCCCATAAGGAACCATGGAAATCCCATCGCATGAGTCACTTGTAGAGATGATAGCAAACACTCAAGAACATGCTGCAGTTGGTGGCTGAAAAGGGATGATAGTGTTCGCTCAGCTCCTTATCATCCCTGTGCTGTCTAGACACACGTACTCTGGAGATGATGAGTTCACAGAAGAATGCTGGCCACAGAGTCCATGGAGAATGCAAAGGAGGATCTTAATATCAACTGAATGGCGAAATTTGGATACGGCAGATGTCTTTGCCATTCACTGGATCGGGATGAAAGGAACGTGGTTGCATCGATGACCTCTACCATTATGTTTATTTCTGCATTCTCCTATCGGAATAATGGACTTACAGCCAAAACATGATTCATTCATTCATTCATTCATTTGATTTATATGCCTCCCTTCATCATAAGATTTCAGGGTGGTTCACAGAAGAAAATACAGGATAAAAACAAGTAAATAAGTGAAACAAAACAGCAAAGCGATAACCACCACCCCCTTCCCATAGAATCTTAATCAGCCAAAGGCCTCGTTGGAGAGGAATGTTTTTGCCTGGCACCTAAAATATATATAATGAAGGCGCCAGGCAGACCTCCCTAGGGAGAGCATTCCACAAATGGGGGGCCACCACAGAGAAGGCTCATTCTCATGCTGCCACCCTCCAGACCTAACATGGAGGAGGCACATGAAGAAGGGCCTCAGATGATGTACGCAGAATCCGGGACAGCTTATATGGGGAGGGGCATTCCTTCAGGTATCGGCAGATCCACACAAACTGCCTTGGGTTGGGCTTCTCCATGTCAGACAGCAGAAAGGCATCCCAAATGCTTCCCATATGTCAAAACAACAACCATACATGTAAATATTGCATTTCAGGAAAAGGGAAATAGCAAATCTCCCACTATGCTGGTTTTGCACATGCAGGGACATTTTAATATATGGGTAGAGGCAAGTGTGCAATTCTCGGTCTAAACTATCTCACAGGGTTCTTGCAGGGATAAAAAACGGGAAACCATGTGCTTTGCCATGAGCACCTTGGAAGAATGGCAGGATGGAAATGGGATAATGACAAAGCAGAGATGGTGGTGTCATTTGCAAAGTGTTAGGGTAACTGATGGGCTCCAGCACGTGAATGAGGTAAGAATGAGGTTTTCAAGTATTCTTAAGAAGACAGAGAAGGAGGAACCAGTGAAGCAGAGGCTGGCTACTTCTTTCCTTTCCTTTCATGGGGTTCCTGCTTCACACTGACAGTTTAAACGATAACATTTCCTTGCAAGATGGTTTGCATTTCTCATTTTCTAAATGCAAAAGGTGGCATTTGACCTGGCTGTAGAGTTTACTCTCGGGAAATTATGCCTGCAGTTGCAGCCACGCTGATCCTAATGAATCAAGCATTGTGCATCGTATGCGTGCTGTTTGGTGTGTGTAGGAAGGAAGAGAGAGGGAGGAAGAGATGCCAGCACAGCTGTGTTCATTTTTAGACTCTCCTTAAAAGTATAACAATGGGGGCTGTCATGATAACTTCTTGCACTTCAAAATTTACCAGTACACCACTGCACTCTGCACTGTGCACCAGTATGCTGTATTTGGAAGAGAAGACCTATCTACTTACTAGGCAGAGCTCCAGAATCACCAGTGTACCTCTCTCCTGATCCAGGGTCCAGATCTGGTCCCCAGTAAATATCTGAACTATTTGCAAAGCAATTGTAATAAGCAGACTAGGCTAGTAGGACTGCAAGAAGTTCTGTAAGGAGGATTATATGAAATATTGCAAGGAAGCCTATGAAGAGAATTATTGGTTAATGATAATTAAAAGTAATAGAGAAATTAAGAAATGCAGAATAAGTGATAAAGAACGGGAAATCTTCAGAGGTTGTTGACGGAAGTCTAAAGTATTGTACAAGATAAGAAGTTATGTTAAATGGCAATTGGAAATGATATGTTAAAAAATTAATAAAAATGTATATATATTAAGAAAAAAAATCTGGTCCCCACCGCGATTCCCCTAAAATGATGCTGAGCACCTGCCTGTCCTCCTCTTTTGACAATTGTTTTGGATTGGTTATATATGCCCTGGCTGGCCTCCAAACTATTTACAGTGCGGCCCTATATGTGTCCTGGCAGGTCTGTTTGGCTAACATGCAAGAACAACAGGTGACTCTTTTTTTTATCCTAAAGGAAATAAGTGGGAGAGGGGCAAAACCCACCTTCAACCTGGTTAGCTTCACCACACTTTGCTGCTTTAAACCTCTGGTGCCGAAAGGGGCAGCCATTGTGGCGCAGTGGTTAGAGTGTTGGACTAGGACCTGGGAGCCCAGGGTTTGAATCCCCACTCAGCCAGGAAGCTCACTGGGTGACCTTGGGCCAGTCACCCACTCTCAGCCTAACTTACCTCACAGGCTTGTTGTGGAGATTAAATGAGGAAAGGTACACCACCTTGAGCTCTTTGGAGAAAAAAATGGGGTAGAATTGTGATCAATAAAGAAAACAATCAGCTGCACAGAATCTGGCCACTTCAAACCTCAATTATTATTTTTTTATGTATATTTGTGGCTTCCCCCTCTCACCCGCCTGCTGTACTTAAAATATAGCCCTTCTGGCTATAACGCCATTAAACTCCATGAGAGATACTTCCCTCTTTTCTGGAAATAATTATTTCATAGAGAAAAAATGTTAGGAAATTTCCCAGGCGAGACGGTTACAAATCCATTCTAATCTTAAAGAATGGGAAGTCTAGGGGTGGCATTATTGCGCAGCGTCTAATGGGCGACATCTCATTTGTTCTTGAAATTGCAAGTGCTCCTTTTCTTCTTACACATAATAAAACATTGCCAAAAAAAATCTGCTTGCTTTCCTTGGAAACCGGTGGGAACTGAAGCTTGCCAGAAGGGTGTTCCCCTTGGGACATTGGAATACAAGTGGTCTCTGATGGGTTTCCCCGACCCTTATATTTTTCTGTTTGTTTCCTCAATTTCTTTATCATTCAGGTCTCTGTGGGTGCTCATAGGACACAGGCAGATCATCTCTCCACTTTCTCCATGCCATAAATAATGTTATAAACTTCGATCACGTTGCCTCTTACTCGCCTTTTCCCTAAACTAAAAAAAATCCAAAAGACTTAATCATTCTGGTTGTCCTTTTCTGAACACTTCTTGGGGGGAAGACCTGGCTGTTTAAAGTGGTGTAATTTTGCTTGAAATTTATGGTGCATATGGGGCCTGACGTGTAGATCCCACGAAGCAAGACACAGTGATAACAGCAAGAACCTTTATTGAACTACGTAACTGGGAAACAGGGGCAAAGCAACTGCTTATATACATTCCTGAAAGCCTGGGCCACTCCCACTCCCAACGTGATTGGCTGTCTAAACTTCCAAGCTGCGAATCACGACTCAGAGTTCAAGGGCCAATGGCAGAGGCCCAAATCCTGAAGCACTGTGGGAATTAGATATTCCGAACTGTCCCAAGTTTCCTTTAAGAAAAAACATCACCTCATAATTGCTGCATGTTTATTGGGGCGCCAGAGGGCCTTGTTAATTGCCAGCAATACAGCTTTTCTGCTATGCCTGTTGTTTCTCTCGTCCAGTTATTTTCATGCTCATTACATGATTCTCTCTCTTTTTTTTTTGAATGATATTTATTAAAGTTTCAATAAAAGATTAAACATAAAACATAAAAAAGAAATACACAATTCAAAATATACAATACATAATCTAAAAGAAAAAGGAAAAATAAAGAAACAAGAAAACACAAGATAAAAAAGAAAGTAGAACAATTAAAAACAATATCATCTTTTCATCTCCATTTTTAAATTTACTTATTTTCTGGACCTCCTCGTACCTCCCTCTTTTGTATTCCAGTTCAAATTGTTTATCCAGCAATTTCTTTCCCTCTTTTCTTAATCCCAATCTTAACTCTTGATATAATATAACATTAAAATTTTACCTTTTAAAACCAGATTTCCATTTCCTTAAACTTTTTTAATCCTAATCCTTAATCTTAATCTATCCATAATTTTAAATCCTAAACAGCTGGAAGCCACTTATTTTTAATCCAACATCACTCTAACATTCTTTAATTTTGCAATGTTTCTGCAGATAGTCTTTGAATTTCTTCCAATCTTCCTCCACCGACTCTTCTCCTTGGTCACGGATTCTACCAGTCATTTCCGCCAATTCCATATAGTCCATCAGTTTCATCTGCCATTCCTCCAGTGTGGGAAGCTCTTGTGTCTTCCAATACTTTGCAATGAGTATTCTTGCTGCTGTTGTTGCATACATAAAGAAAGTTCTATCCTTTTTTATCACCATTTGGCCGACTATGCCCAGGAGAAAGGCCTCTGGTTTCTTGGGGAAGGTATATTTAAATACCTTTTTTAATTCATTATATATCATTTCCCAGAAAGCCTTAATCTTTGGGCATGTCCACCAAAGGTGAAAAAATGTACCTTCGGTTTCTTTACATTTCCAACATTTGTTATCGGGCAAATGATAGATTTTTGCGAGCTTGACTGGGGTTATGTACCACCTGTATATCATTTTCATAATATTCTCTCTTAGGGCATTACATGCCATAAATTTCATACCTGTGGTCCATAACTGCTCCCAGTCTGCAAACATAATGTTGTGTCCAACGTCTTGTGCCCATTTAATCATAGCCGGTTTTACCGTTTCATCCTGAGTGTTCCATTTCAGCAGCAAGTTATACATTCTTGACAAATTCTTAGTTTTGGGTTCTAACAGTTCAGTTTCTAATTTTGATTTTTCCACCTGGAAGCCAATTTTCTTGTCCAATTTGAATACCTCCATTATCTGAAAATAATGAAGCCAGTCTCGCACTTTGTTTTTTAGTTTTTCAAAACTCTGCAATTTCAGTCTATCTCCATCTTGTTCCAAAATTTCCCAATATTTCGGCCATTTGACCTCCATATTGAGCTTTTTCAAGGCTTTCGCTTCCATTGGTGACAGCCATCTTGGAGTTTTGTTTTCTAATAGATCCTTATATCTTATCCAAACATTAAACAACGCTTTCCTAACAATGTGGTTTTTAAATGCTTTATGTGCTTTGACCTTATCATACCACAGATATGCATGCCATCCAAATACATTGTTAAAACCTTCTAAGTCCAAAATGTCAGTGTTTTCAAGAAGCAGCCAATCTTTCAACCAGCAAAAAGCTGCTGATTCATAATAAAGTTTGAGGTCTGGCAGGGCAAATCCACCTCTTTCCTTTGCGTCTGTTAGTATTTTAAATTTTATTCTGGGCTTCTTGCCCTGCCAGACAAATCTGGAAATATCTTTCTGCCACCTCTTGAAACAATCCATTTTGTCCACAATTTGCAAAGTTTGAAACAAAAACAACATTCTAGGCAATACATTCATTTTTATCGCAGCAATACGGCCCAGCAGTGAAAGCTTCAAATTTGACCAAATTTCTAAATCTTTTTTCACTTCCGCCCAACATTTTTCGTAGTTATCTTTAAATAAGTTCCCATTTTTTGCTGTCATGTTAATCCCCAGGTATTTAACTTTCTTAACCACTGTTAAGCCTGTCTCATTCTGAAACCTCTCTCATTACATGATTCTCATGCTGCGACATTAAGGGACACGCATCATCATTAACAACTGAGACCTTGTTTATGGAGACAGCTCTTCAGTCAGGTGCGGCTGAAATTTATGGTCAAAGAAATTAGAATTTGTAACAGCCCTATGTTATTTTCTAAGAACAGGTACCTCTGTGTGTGAAATATATCTCCTGTAGCTCCATCCAGCACATTAGAAAATATGTATCCACAGACCGATAATGCCTTATGCAATTTGTCACGGAAATTGCATATGGCGACCATGAAATGGTCAAAATGGATGAAAGGAAAGGGTCATCTGGCTTTTGTTTGTTTACTTGCTAAACTGGCTGAAATGTTCCTTGGAAGAAGCACGGCCTGGGGATTCCTGAACCTTCTTAGGGTGAACAGCCAAGGGGGAAAGAAATGAATGAGGCATTCTCAAGCTGAGGCTACAAAATTAACATGCAAGCTCCTTTAAACAACTTGGGTGAGCACAAACTGCTGTTCCTTAAGTTCAGACACCCTGCAAAAGGGAGGGAGGGGAGTTGGTGAGCTTGAATCACGACTTAGGTGATTGTCTGAACTGGCCCCATCCCCAGTCTGCAATTAATCCATGAAAAATCAGTTAGCTAACTGTCTTTGGCCATATGCTAAGAACTTGATGAAACTGAATTTGCTGTGCTCTCCACTCCACCTGTTGTTTGTATTGTACCACGGAATCTTAGGAAATAAGAAACTGCCTTGTTGTGCTGGTCCCATGGGTTTCCGTGAGGCGTGGTCTGAGTCCAGTCCAAGGTCAAGGGTGCAGTATTGAGGCCGTCCTTCAAAGCTGAAGCTGGGTCCAAAGCAGGGAGTCGGGCGAGGTCAGGAGCTCTGGCAGGACAGGGTGCAGGCAGGAACTGACTACCAACAACATTGCTCCCGCAACTTGAGGCTGGGGCTGGCCGGCTTTTATCTGCCCTGAGGCATTAGGGTGGCCCCGATCCTCTGGTGACTCGCCTCCCCTGGCCTGGAGGCGAGCACTCCTCCTGCAGGAACTTAGTTCCCTCCACCTCTCTGCCCTGAGCCTCTGCAGCTCAGGAGAGGCTGGAGGGTTACCGTACCCAGAGGCAACCTCAGCCTCCCCTGACGGGGCTGAGAGTGGAGCACCTGCAGGCAATGGGTCCTCCGTCACCTCAGGAGCCAGAGCAGACTCAGCTGATACCTGCACCTGAGGATCCAGCACAGGTGAGGACCCTTCAGGCTCATGCCCCAGCCCCGGCTCAGCTGGTTCTGGGGGTGGGGAATCCTGTGCAGGCTGGGATTCCTCAGGTTCAGCCTCCGAGTCCGCATCCCAGACCATCACACCTGTACTAAGTCAGGTCACTGGTCCACCCAACTCAGCATTGTGTACACGGACCGGCAGCAGTTTCAGGCAGCTTTCTCTCCAAAGCCTGCTCTCTGCCACTGAGCCACGGCCCTTCCTCAGATGTGTCTAATAATCCATACTTGGTCAGGGATACAGCACAATTAGGCAAGCGCAGAGCCGAGAGGCCACTGAGCCAACCTCCTGACATAGTTTGCAGCACGTTGGCTAACATAACCAGCGGCCTGCAGATGTTCCATTTAGATCCAGAAGCTATAGTGGTACCACAGGTTAAGTACTTAATTCATTCCGGAGGTCCATACTTAACCTGAAACTGTTCTTAACCTGAAGCACCACTTTAGCTAATGGGGCCTCCTGCTGCTGCTGCTGCCGCGCCGCCGAAGCACGATTTCTGTTCTCATCCTGAAGCAAAGTTCTTAACCTGAAGCACTATTCTGGGTTAGCGGAGTCTGTAACCTGAAGCATATGTAACCTGAGGTATCACTGTACTTTGAAAACATTTTGCAGCATCAATATTTCCAGTCTAAGATGCTTTTGCTTTTTTTTTTTAAAAAAGGGTGTCTTTCATATTGAGAAGAATTCAACGTATCACTAAGGAAACGGTTCCGTCAGTGCAAACTCTGCGGCTTGCCATAAAGAACGATCTCCCCTCTCCTCCTCCCTGCACAATGTTCTGGGGGTTCCCCAGACACACACACACAAATATGGGGGCGGGGAGAGTACATGGGGGCAGGAGAAGGGGCAAAAATCTCCACTGCACTAGCAGACCACTAGTGGGACTCACTAATTGAATAAAAGGACCCCTGACCATTAGGTCCAGTCGTGACCGACTCTGGGGTTGCAGCGCTCATCTCGCTTTATTGGCCAAGGGAGCCGGTGTAGAGCTTCCGGGTCATTTGGCCAGCATGACTAAGCCGCTTCAGGCGAACCAGAGCAGCGCACGGAAATGCCGTTTACCTTCCTGCCAGAGCGGTACCTATTTATCTACTTGTACTATGACGTGCTTTCGAACTGCTAGGTTGGCAGGAGCAGGGACCGAACAACGGGAGCTCACCCCGTCACGGGAATTCGAACCGCCGACCTTCTGATCAGCAAGTCCTAGGCTCTGTGGTTTAACCCACAGTGCCCCCCCCATCCAGTTCATTAATTCTGTCTGTGGTGTATCAGTCTAAATCTGCTATTCTCTCCCTCTGGGCAAAATCTAATGCTACACAAGTGGACTTCTGCATCATACACAATGGGGCTTCAACATCCTTTCCCTGCTGCCACCCAGGTGCCCCACTGTCTGCTCCACTGTCTTTTCTCCTCTGTTTTCTTTCTCTCTGCATCCATCTTTTTCTTCCCAAAAGGTGGCCTTGATGGTCTTAGGAGATGTCCAGATACGAAGTGGCTTCTCCATAGCTGTCAGGTGAGGTTCCCCGGGAAGAGCATTCTACAAACAGAGTGCCCATTTTGGTACCATGACGCCATTAAACAACAGGAAATGAATGCGCGAATTTGGGGAAAACGTGAATGGGAAGAATCCATTTCTTCCGCCATTCAGGTGAACTTGTAAGTTAGCTCATGAGTCCAAAGAAATAAAAAATGCATCAAGCAGGCTTGATCCTGCTCCTCTATATTAATCACTTATCTTTACCAAATGAAGCATATCTCGGATATTACACACACACACACACACACACACACACAATGTTTTGGAAGGGACTAATTAAGTTGGTGCAATTAGTTTTAAAAATTCATGTTTTTGTTTTAAAATGTGCCTTGTGTGGAAGATGAATTGTTATGTAATGTGGTGTGCGTTCAAATGCTCCATGGTGAATTTTGTGCACAAATATATTACTATTAGCAAGAATAATTAGCAATTGCAAGTGGGGGCGTTGTGATCTGGACTGTGCAAAATTATAATATTCACAGCAAGGCTTCGAACATTTCCGCCGATTTCTGAGAGTTCACCCTTGAATATCATAGCTCAGTTATGGGTTTACAGAAAGAAAAGCAGAGATATCCTAAAAAGGAACACAGTTATACATTGCAAATAGCAGAACAAGGGAGGCTGCTATTGTTTAAGTTGTGAGCGGGAAAGTGCCTATTTGCATCCAAGCTTCTGGGGCTCCTCTCTGGCCATTCAGGGGTTAACTGTGTCAGCCTGACTTCTCCTGAGTGAACCTCCTGTTAACAAATGGTCTGTACCAACCATGCAAATGCCAGTAATTAGTATATGAGATAAACCAAATCCATTAGTAGATAGAAGGGAAACTCAATCTGTTTTACAAATGGAAATGAAGTAGCAGCCTCAATTATAGGATTTTTTTTTTTAAAAAAAACCATCCAATTTAGCAAGATGTTGATTTCCTTTCCTTTCACATCTCTTTGTGTGTGTGTTTTTTAGATACTTCAGCTCAAGCACTGCGCAATATATTAACCAAGCCAGATTTTGGCAATGCATTTAATAATCATGCTCTTCTAAATTAGTGCTCTTTTTGGGGAAATGATTTTATTTACAGTTCGGCTACGGAGAACGCAAGGGCTTGGTTATTTATTTATTTACTGAGCGCAAAAAGAGAGAGGAGAAGATCAGGATCCTGCAAATATATAGGCACCTGTACCTATTTCATATTCTGTATGGTGTAAATATAGAACTAGGTGGAAACTAGGTGTAAGATAATTAGCCCAGAGTTGCTGGGGCAACCAAGCCAGATGGGTGGGGTATAAATAAGAAAATTGTTGTTGTTGTTGCCTTTTTTAAGCCGGAACTCGCAGGAACCCAGTTCCGGCACTTCTCAAGTGAGCTCCATTGCCATTCTGAGAGAACAAGGGAGGTGTTCAAGGTGAGTTCCGGGACCTCTTTTTCTAGAAAAATAGCACTGATTATTATTATCCAGCTCAATGCTGTCTTACACTGGTTGGCAGCAGTTCGCCAGGGGTTCAGGCAGGGGTCTTCCTCAGCAATGCCTGCAGATCGCTGAGGCTGAACCTGGTTCCTTCTGCATACCAAGTGCTGCACCCTCCCCAAGTCCAGAGTTACCTTGACCTGATCTGCAATGATACCTCAACCCTTTTAGGGCCTTCTCTCTATGTGTATGTGTGTGTTGGGACCCTCCCCAGCGTGGTGTAGTGGTTAAGAGCAGTAGTCTCGTAATCTGGTGAACCGGGTTCGCTTCCCCGCTCCTCCACATGCAGCTGCTGAGTGACCTTGGGCTGGTCATGCTTCTCTGAAGTCTCTCAGGTCTCACTCACCTCACAGAGTGTTTGTTGTGGGGGAGGAAGTGAAAGGAGATTGTTAGCCACTTTGATACTCCTTAAGGGAAGTGAAAGGCAAGATATCAAGTCCAAATTCTTCTTCTTCTTCTTCTTCTTCTTCTTCTTCTTCTTCTTCTTCTTCTTCTTCTTCTTCTCAAAAAGGGGTCAAGGGTACATGCCAGTGGGGGGAGGAGGCAAATGCACATGCGTGGACACCTGTTCACACATGCACACACAGTTGGTTAGAGCATGGTGCTGATAACACAAAGGTCGCAGGTTTGATCCCCCTACGGGATAGCTGCATATTCCTGCACTGCAGAGGGTTGGACAAGATAATCCTCAGGGTCCCTTCCATCTATATAATTCTGTGATCTTAACACATATAAAAACGTCATTCACATACACACATACATAACACACATACTCATTTCATTTGCACATGCATGCAGAACCCAGCCAGTCCATACAGTTGACATCATCCCAATGATTCTTGTCGTATTTGATTGACTGTGTCCACTTCCCTACTCTTGCTTTCCCCAGATAATGAAGCCAGAATGAAGCTTTTTTTCCTGATTTGGGACCACCATTATCAGGAAAAGCCTCCCCTCCACCACCCCGTTGAATTTCTGCTCTATGCATTTGCAGAAGGTAGGTAGAGAACTGTGAAAGGCTGCGACTCCAGCGAGTTCCCCATTTTAACAGATTCTTGATTTAGCCAAGACGAGGTCCTTGATTTAGCAAATTACATCTGTTAAATTCTCTAATGGAATCCCCCCCCAAGCCAAACCTGCTTTGGAAAGAAGCAGCTGCAAAAAAAGAGAGGGAGGATTAAATAATAATCTTTCTCAAAACAGAAATTAATTAAAGTACATGCTTTGCATTGCAGTTCTTGCATATACTGAGCATATGTTGAGTTTGGTGCATTGCAAGTGGGGGAGAGAGCTATTGCATGCAGGTCCCACAATGTTAGGGACTGGGTGAATGAGGAAGAGTGGTGGGAGCCGCCCACCCAAGAGCCCCCCAGATGTCGACTTAGATCCCAGGTTCTGGTGGTGGGACACTGAAGAGCAGCCGGCAGAAGGGATGAGCTGGGAGGTGCTAGAAGCAGGAGGACTGAGCGATCAAGGAGGGGTGGGAGGTCAGGAGAATGAGGGTCTTCCAGGACAGGGTTAGAGGCTGAGAGTCACAGTGTGAGTGCAGACTCAGAGAGGAGTCAGAGGTTGGCCCTGCTACACAGCGGCAGGACAATCCTACCTGCTCCTCTGACTCCTCAACTGAGAAAAGTCCTGCACATTGTTGACCAATGGGCCAGGCAGGCCCAGGGGAGGAGACCACCCTCTTGACGCAGCCTTTGTCTGCTTGGGAGGAATCCAGAGTGAGGGGCTAGAGGGGGGAAGCGTGGGGTCAGTGGTCAGTTGCAGCAACATCTCAGCTAGATTAAGATGAACCAGAAGACTGCAGTGTGGTTCCGATCCTCTGCCCTGTGGTGGACCTGGCTCATTGGACAGCTCCTTGACACGAGAGAATCTGTTGGACACCATGAGAACCAGATTCAGGTTCTTATGTCCTTGCAATGTAACATGTGACTAGGGCAGGGTTGTCCTTGCAATGTCTTTGCAATGCAACATGCCCTTGCAATGTCCTTGCAATGTAACATGTGACTAGGGCAGGGTTTGGGCTGTCAATGGCTTTTGTTTCCACCAGGACTTATGCTTCTTGCTGAAAATACAAGTGAGTCTCACTCACCAGGTCCATCCAAAGTAAATAGAGAAGAAAAAGACTGATGTCGATGGGTGGATGAATCTCATAGACCATCTACTCACATGCAAATGTGTGTAACAGACCTCCTTTGGCACCAAACATCCCACAAAATTCCCTGTTTGCACACATCAGGGCCATTTGCTTAGCAGGGTTTGCACTAAATGACCCCTGGGGTCCCTTCCAACGCCACAGTTCTATAACTCAACCTTCGTCTTGCATGAAACATGAATGGATTTTGTGGTCTTTCACTAGTGATCCTCAGATGGGATGGAGAAAGGCAAAAGAGGCTTATCATACGCATAGAGAAGAACTATCTGTAATCCTTACCCTGATTTCCGCCCAACCCCCTTCTTCCCTACAGCATCTGCTCACGCCATGATTTCCAAGCACTCCCGTAATCTGCATTATGAACATTCACAAATCCCGCGACGTGGGATTGTTGTGTGTTGCACATGATGCAGCCGGCCTCCGGCATCTCATCAGAATAGTTTCATGTGCAATTTTCCTGGAGCATCTAACATGGAGAGCATATTTCTGAGCTCTGACTCTCTGTATAATAAAAGAAGAAAGCCTGTGGTATGAAAAGTATGGTTAATGAATGAGTGACCACCCTGCGATGAGCTCTAGAAATGCGAGTCTATGGTCTCATTCACACCATACCAAGGGGTCCTGCTTGAATAAAATATTGGGTTAGCGGGCAGGTAAGCCCCACACCACAAAATTGATCAGAAGGTATGGTGAATGCACACCATTTGAAAGGCAACGCACATCAACTTTGGGGGGTTGGTGGGCTTGGCCCCCTCAAATGTTTGGGGGGGAGCTGAAGAGACATCGGCCCCTAGGAGTTGGCTCCTACACAATATACATTTGAAATACTACGATACTACTTTAAACAGCTTCCCCAAAGAATTCTGGGAGCTGTAGTCATTCCCCTCACAAAGCTACAGTTCCCAGAATTCCTTGGAAATAGGGATTAGTGAAACCACTCTGTTAATTGTATGTTTTAGCAGGGATGGGATTTCAGCTTGGGCGAGTGTTGTTTCATTTGGGGTGGGGGTTGTTTAAAAGTGTTTTTTAATGTTAAATGTTCATTTGGATTTTGTATCTATTTGCATTTGTGGGCTGGGGTATTGCTTAGGGGCTTTTGTTGGGGAGTGTATTTTTCATTAGTTTGCATTAGCATTGTAAACTGTTTAAATTATTTTTATCACGTATTTTGTACTTTTTACATTGTACTATATGCGGTGAGCCACCTTGAGACCTATGCCTATAGGGTAGTATATAAATTCAGATGATGATGATGATGATGATGATGATGATAGCAGCTCTGGGTGGGTATTAAAGGTCTCCTAACAACTCTCAGTGCCCTTAACAAACTACAGTTCCCAGGATTCTTTGGGACAAAGTCATGATTGTTTAAAGTGGTACACAACACAGCTGCCTGCATTTTTGCACTCTCCTTGGGGGGCTGTCTATGGGGGCTGTCATGATGAGGTCCCATGCTTCAAACATTACGACGGCACTATTTTTTGCAGGCTCACAATGTCATAAGGCTTGCAGCTTAAAAACTGCCTGAAGTATCATTTTCATGCAAGTGTATTTTACTCAGAAGGTTTAGTGCAAAAAGGCTGAACTATCATGCAAGCACATAATCCTTAATTATGTAAAGTTGAATTTTAAAAAAGAGAGATTTAATTGGAAGCACTGCGAATTTCAGAATGACCTCCAGTGTTTTCAGGTTACGATTCAGGTGTTTTGGAACCAGAATATTCAACACAAATTGCATTCTCCCTCTCAAATCCTGGCAGTAAACAAATAAATTCCGGAGAACGAGGACGAGTCAGGATGGCAGCTGGGATTTTCTGCAGATGGCCAAATTCAGCTGGTGAACTTTCTGCCACAGTTAAAAGATTAAAGGGGGCAAGAGGGATGTGGGGCGACCCTGGAAAAGGGAAACATCTTACCTGATTTCAAAGGGTTTTCTTGTAACCAGAATACCTAGATAATCCAGTTAGTGGAGTCCTTATCTTGGTGAGTTGTGCATTCTGCATAAACAACCTTGCTCTGAACTGCACTCCCTGTGTTGTAAAACCCGAGACTTCGGTCTAAATTACAACCACCCCACGGACTTTTCACACTTTTATGTTTTTATGTAAAGCATTTGATAGAGTAGACTTATCCCATATGAACAACTGAACTTTTATAGGAAAGATAGGAACCACGCTTATGTCAGACTTGCCTGTTTGCCCATCTAGCCCAATATTACCTACTCTGACTGGCAGAAGCTCTCCAAGGTCGGCCATCAAAACCCAGCTGGTTTATGTACAAATGTGCATCACTCAGAGCCCAGTGGAGACAACATACCATGTACAATGAACGCATGGAGAGGAGGTTTCAGGAACATAGCTGTCAACGTTTCCCTTTTTAAAAGGGAAACTCCCTTATTCCGAATAGGATTCCTCGCAAGAAAAGGGAAAAGTTGACAGCTGTGCTTAGGAATCGCAGGTGCTTACCTCATCTGGAGTTTTTCACTGATCCATCTGAATAGAGGTTATTTATGCAGGTATGTGCTCTAAGTGCAGTCAGCGGTTGAACTACAACAGTCAGTGATGGTGGGAGTTGAAGTTCAACAACAAGGGTCAGCAAACATTTTCAGCAGGGGTCCAGTCCACTGTCCCTCAGACCTTGTGGGGGACTGGACTATATTTTGAAAAAAAAGAAATGAACGAATTCCTATGCCCCACAAATAACCCAGAGATGCATTTTAAATAAAAGCACACATTCTACTCATGTAAAAACACTCTGATTCCCAGACCATCCACAGGCCAGATTTAGAAGGCGACTGGGCCGTATCCGGCCCCCGGGCCTTAGTTTGCTTACCCATGTTCAACAACATCTGGAGGGCTGTGAGTCCTCATTCTTGCTTTATGGCCTCTGACTTTATTGGGGTGAAGGATGTAGACATCTTCCTTTAGTACAAAGTACACACAGGGCTGCTTGTGCCAGCTCGACAACCTTTGTGCCACTGGGCCGTGCGTTGCAATTTTCCTTTTGAGCTCTTTGTTCCAAGTGCAAGACCTTCAATATGCTGCATAGATTGCCTTTTGTTTTGCAATCTTTCCTGGCTGAAGTGGGATGAGGAAGTGAAGAGATGCTAATGTGCTTCCCTCTATGCAATCTAAGACGAGACTCCCTCCAGAGGAAACGAAATTGCTTCTATGGGTTTAGGGAGGACAACAAGAGGCTTGCGAAATGCACACATTTAAAAATTGCACAGAGTTCCTTCTCTATTTCATTTTGGTGGGAGGTGTTACAAAGGCTTTTTTTTCTTGCAAAATTTCCCAATCGGGGGGAGGCTTCCAGACCACTGCTGTTTCGGGGCGGGATTCAATCGCTTACTGGCAGATTCAGGTTGAGAAATTATGGTTGGGAGGTCTAGCAAAATAAACCTTGGAACCAAGGCTAGTCCAACACAATTTGGCACCTGAGGTGGATGCCAAAATGGCTCCTCCCTCCATGCCAGGGAAAAAGGGGTGAGGAAAGCTCTACATCAGGAATGGGGGGGGGGAGAGAAAGATCTGCATCAGGAACTGCTGCCCCTGTTGATTCTGCTGCCTGAGGCAGTTGCCTCATCATGCCTCATGGGAGGGCCGGCCCTGCTTGGAACCAAATCCCAATGTCAGATGAGACTGTGCAGTAATGGGAAAGTTGGTATTGTATCTTTACCTGGTCAACAGAGCTTCCAGGTTTCCTGCTTGCCACACTCCTGTACCAGAACCAGACCTCAGAGGTACCAGATTCCAGGTCCAGATCTTGGGCACGGTTGTCTATGCCTCTGATATGGCCTGGACACTTTGGACAAGACCTGATTTCAAATCCCACCTCACCCAAACACACCCACACTTAGTTACAGGAAAGGGCAACCAAAACAATCAAGAGGTTGGAGCAACTCACATATGAGGAAAGTTTTCAACATTTGGTGCTTTCACTCCTTTTCCCTTTAGGTAGATGAAAGATGGGAGCATAGAAGATGTGTATAAAGTTATGTGGAAGAAATGGATAAGGAGATTTTTCTCTCTCAGAGTACTAGAACTCAGGATCATCCAGCAAAGCTGATCTCCTGGTGATTCAGGAACAGACATCAGGAAACATTTATTTAGTGCAACATTGTATTGGGAATCTTTTAATGTGTGACATTCTGTTGTGTTTTTGTATATTCTGTCGGAAGCCACCCAGAGTGGCTGGGGCAATCAAGTACAAAAAACAATGTTGTTGTTGTTGTTAACCTATTGGAATTTCTACCACAAGATAAGCTCATAGCCACCAATTCAGCTTTAAGAAGGGATTAAATAAATTCATGGAGGATAACACTATCAGTGGCTACCAATATATTTTTTTTAAAATGATATTTATTAAGATTTCAAAGAGAAGAATTAGACTTCCGGGTTGGCGCCATCGCCGAATGGCGGACTCCCTCCGAGCTCCGGAGGGAGCCGGCTCGGCAGGGGCTGGGTCCTACCGCGCCGGCGACGCGGGGACCCTTAAAAACCACGGGCACGGGGCCCGTGGACATGGGGACTCGGCTGGTACCGTCAGCGCCCTCCCGACTCGTGAAGGAGCCTTTTTAAAGGCTACGGATCGGGTGCCTGGGAGTGGCGTGGTACTTTGAGTCTATCGCTTCCCCTGCCGAGTGCAGCCGCATGCCATTTGTCGGAGAGCGCTGGCTTCTTCCATTTGAAATTCGGACATTTAACAAAAACCCGTGAGTAATTGGGTAACCGGGTACAAAAGGAGGAAAAAAAAAGGAATTTTTTTTTTCGGATTCGGCACGAGCGGGGGGGATCTAAAAAGGAAGTCAGTCCCCTCCCTGATTGTAAACATGCTAAAACAAGGACTGAGAAACCAAGATCAATTCTGAAGTTTATTGCTGACTAAAAATACCAAATTCCACGATGGAATCATTACAAGAATTGTGCTGGAGGAGAGTCGAGGGTGAGAGGGAAAAGGCAACCCCCCCCCGGGAACCGGGGCGATTCAGAGAACCTGGCGGAGAGAGATGGAGAGTTTGACAGCTGTCAAAGTAGCTGTCAAATCTTGAGAATATAAAGAGGACTTTGCTACAAGTATTTTGCTGGTTGATTTTGATACAATTGGATATAAATATGGATACAAAATGTCGGATGGAAAAAGAAACAACAATTTGACTTTTGGATGAGAGGACACAAAGTTATTGCAATCCCTCTAGAGGGGCTTTGGGACATTACAAGCGGCGTATATGGAAAACTACTCTGGGATGTGTATTACTGGTCTTAGCTCCTGGGAAAGTAGCAAAACTGAAATATTTGTTTTGTCTACAGAGGTGACAACACAATAGAATCTTTCTATTTAAGTAAGCTTCTGAATAACAAACCTCTGTAGAGATACTAGATTTCAGAATAAGAATGGTTTTGCAGCTGAACAAGACAGAAACCTGAGAAAGTAAGAAACAAAAGAGTAAAGGACCAACTACGCCACGGCAAGAACAATGGGAGGAGTAACAATGATCAAGGGAAATTAAAGGCCTCGATTAGACTGGACTTTTGAAATTAAATATTATCAAAATAAGTAAATTTAAAGAAAACCGGCAAGATGAATTGAGAAAGTTTGGCTGTGGACTTGAGACCTCCAGGCCGACAACATACAGACTGATGGACATAGGGAATCTAAACCGGGGAAGGGAGGGGGAATTCTAGAATCCAAAGGCTATGTAATCAACTTTTGGAATCTTCTTCTATTTTCTATCTTTTAATTTTTATTTTTTTTTTTTTTTTATATATAACTTTGGTATTTTGATTTAACAAGTTTTGGAAAAAAAAAGAAAAGGGGGAATTCGTGGAAGGAAACGGGGTAGATTTTGGGGAAAAAAATCTTTGTTTTATTTTGTTAAAGGTGAGGAGTGATGTTAAGATTGTAATTTAAATTGGCTATTAGGCATAACATATTAGGTTAAATTGGGAATGAGAACTTGTGGAACCAACGTAGGGAAAGGGGGATACAGTCGGGAGGGGAAGGAGGGAGTCCCAGAAAGAAGGTTATGAACATAAGGGTTTAAAATTGGTCTCTTTTCTTTCTTTTCTTTTTCTTTATCTTTTCTATCTTCTTTATTCTGTTATTATTGGAAATTTTAATAAATATGATTAAAAAAAAAAAACAAAGAGAAGAATTACATAAATAAAGAAAAGGAGAAAAAAACAAAAACAAAAAAAAGACAAAAGTAAAAATACAAGAAAAATTCAAAATACATAAAAAAAGAATAAAAAACACTTTAAAAATACATCAATCTTTCCATGCCTTACATTCATTTCCTTGCTTCCCTGACCTCCTCATGCCTCCCTTTTTTGTATTCCAATTCAGTTAGTTAATTCAGCAATTTCTTCCCCTCTTTATTTTCTCTTAATCCTTTAACTTAATATACTATAGCTTTGGATTTTCACCTGTTAACAATCCATTTTTACATACACCTTTATAGCATTGCTGCTTAAACCACTTAACTTCATTATAACATCATTTAACATTCATTAATTTTGCAATATTTCTGTAGATAGTCTTTAAATTTCTTCCAATCTTCTTCCACCGACTCTTCTCCCTGGTCTCGGATTCTGCCAGTCATTTCCGCCAATTCCATGTAGTCAATCACCTTCATCTGCCATTCTTCCAGAGTGGGTAGATCTTGTGTCTTCCAATACTTTGCAATAAGTATTCTTGCTGCTGTTGTGGCACACACAAAGAAAGCTCTATCCTTCTTTAGCACCATTTGGCTGACCATGCCCAGGAGAAAGGCCTCTGGTTTCTTCAGAAAGGTATATTTAAATACCCTTTTCATCTCATTATAAATCATCTCCCAGAAAGCCTTAATCCTTGGGCACGTCCACCAAAGGTGAAAGAATGTACCTTCAGTTTCTTTACATTTCCAACATTTATTATTGGGCAAATGATAGATTTTTGCAAGCTTGACTGGTGTCATGTACCACCTGTATATCATTTTCATAATATTCTCTCTTAAGGCATTGCATGCCGTAAACTTCATACCTGTGGTCCATAACTGTTCCCAGTCAGCAAACATAATGTTATGTCCAACATCTTGTGCCCATTTACTCATAGCTGATTTCACCGTTTCATCCTGTCAGTGGCTACCAATAAAGCTTGTAGGTAGTGATGGCTGCATGCAACATTGCAAGGCTGTTCAAAAGCCCCTTTTGCAAACAGTCCCATACTCTTCTTTGCAGAACTGTAGCTCTGTAATGGAGAAACAGCAGTTCCCAAGCTATCTGGAGGAAGTTGTGTGTTCTAAATGCATATGGGTTGTGCTTTGCATCTGTCCTCAGATGCATGTTATCAACCGGGGGCTTACAGTGCAGCATTCCATGCAACATGCTCTATGAGCAGCAATTGCATTCGTGAAAAAATCCGCCTGCCTTGCAAATGCAGATGGAATCTACACACATATAAAAAACGCTGTGAAAATGCTTTTTTAAAAAAGTTTTGAAAAATACATTGAGTTTTGCATAGCTCGCTATTGCCATCTAGTGTCGCATTTGCATATTGCACTTTACAACCCATTTAAAATGTTTTATTTGCAGCTGTATTGCTGAATCCCCAGTCTTCCCTTCCAAGGCTAAGATGCATTGTGTTGCTAATTCAAGTAGAGTGCAATGATTTTCCCATTCACATTTCTCAGTTTTGCATCCATGCAAATTTGATGCAAATCTGTGTCATCTCTTGTCTGCTTTCGGGTGACCCATTGCCTCTTTTTCATTATTTTTTGGCGATGCATAATCAGCCCCCCCTTAGGGATGCTGCCATATGGAGTACAGTTGACCAGGAAACACTGTGCAGGCACGCTAGGCCATTCACACCAGCAACACCTTTTGCATGCTGTGGCACACACAACTCCTCTCTTGCATTGCCCCTCTGTTCGCAGCCAATGTTATTTTAGTAGCAAGCAGGAGGAGATGTCCCCACCCCCACTAAAGACCCTGCTGATTTATTTGGGGAATGAGCGACGTTGACGGTGAGCCAAGTGCTAATCAAAATTGCACTGCCCTTTCCCTCTGGTCCTCTTGCCTTGCTAAATCATGACGGCAGATGGGCTTCTGCGCTGCCCAGAGTTTTAGGGAGCAACTCAAAACAGGATCATTTTGGACAGCGGTTAAAAGCAGTGGTGTTTAAAGAGAACCGTCTGTAACCTTGCTGGAACAACTCCAGCATGTTCCAGAACAAACCTGCATTTTAGCAAGAGATTAATGTGTGTTTCCTCCCTGCCCCGCTATCCCCTATTTGGGTCCCATCAAGCCTCAGCATGGGTAGCAATTTGCTGGCAGTGGCTGGACATGGATGTGGGTTCAGGAAAAGGAGAGGACCGCCCAAGGAGGCAAATTGAGCAGCAGTGAAATCTCAGCAGCAGTAGGCCTCTGGGATGTGGGAATAGATGAGCCATGGGCTTGATCCTGCAGGCTCTCCTTAGGGTGATAGGGAATAAGTGGTGGGTGTAGTATGGTCATCCCTGTTCTCCCTTAACCTGAAGGAGTCTGAGATGGATTGTAGCACCTGCTGTTTCTCTCTTAAGTACGACAGGACAAATCTGTCATTCTCAGCTTCTCTCCATTTCTCATTTCCCCAATCTTCAAGGCAGTTCTCCACTTTCCCTCACCGGCCTGCAATTTCTTTTCTAAAGTCCTCACGAAATTGACCAGTGTTTTTTTGCGGGTGTTTCTTTTAACATGCGCATTTGTGCAAGCAACTTTGCAAAATTATAATACGTTTCCATGCGTTGTTTTCATGAATGCGTGTTTACGTACGCTTTCCCCAAACGCATGCTTTTGCTACGTATTTCATCTGAGAACTAGATCACAAAATTTGGGATGTGTTCTGTTCTGTTATCTTAACGTTCCTTCTGTACTGTGTTACCTGTTGTGTTACGGAACTGTGGGTTTTTGACCGATATACCATCATGCTAAATTTCATTCACACCAGTGAATGTCATTGCACAATGTTGTGACTCTCTCACATGTCTCCTTTTGCTTCTCCCATGACCACCCCCCTATGAAAATGGAAGGAAAGAACTTGCTTGGGTTAACGGAGTTGAGAATGGACTCACACACACACACACACCGGTGGAAGCAACACAGAAATGAATGTGAAACCTCCACTACACTAGGTATCTGGAAGTGACTTAATGTTGTCTGAAAGCTGATGCAGAAATCAACAGGTAGGTAAACTTCCGGGAAACGGAATACAGATTTCAAAGTACATGTTTTTGAAGGATTAGCTGCATTTTGCTTTGCGCATTGTTCCAGGAAGTGTGAAGTGGGTAGGTTTACATTAAAATGTGAATCAGACTGAATCCCTGACCCATCCCTATCCTCGCCCCAAACAGAAACACTGGTTAAGGGGCCCATTGATGAAACTCTCCATCACACACATGGCCTCTCTACACCCAACCTATTATCTCTCCAGATGTTGATGCCTTCCGTTTATCATTAGTTTGTGTGAATAATTATACATTCTCGCTTGCCTGTCTACACTCAGCTCCTAGCAACCACAGTCACAGTCCTATTTAAGCAATTTTTTTTTTAGGAAAAAAAAAGCAAAGTGTAATAGAGTGGCTGAGATTGGTAATGTTACTGATTTAACGGGAAATTAGATGAGTTACATTCACAGAGCTTTTGGTTAATGACACCAGCTGAAGGTTTGGCTTTTTCCCCCTTGCCTAGGAAGATAGATTTTGCTAGGCAGCTGAGATGAGAAAGAAAGAAAGAAAGAAAGAAAGAAAGAAAGAAAGAAAGAAAGAAAGAAAGAAAGACAGGAGCTCTTAACGTCTGATGGCAGCGTGGGGACAATGAATGAAGACTTTGCGCTGCCATCTATTCTGGAGGGGACAGTCGTAGCTTTCAAAATGTCTCCAGGCCAAGGCTAATGTACAACAAAGCATGTCCAGCACAGCATGTTCAGTGTCTGTTCCAAAATCTCCTCTGGACAAAACCATCTTGACATCCTTTTTGTCTTCAGCTAGAGCAGGAGCTATTCAAATGGCAGTAACCTATTTTGGTGGCTTACAACAAAAATGTGCCTTGAATTGCCACATTGCTGGGTCTTTCCTTCGAGACAAGACTGCCAAGCCAGACCCAACACACTGATCTGGGGCAGTGGTGTAGCGGGGAGCGGGGGGCACAGAGACAGTTGCCCGGGGGCAAAATTGTTAGGTGCACAAAATTCCATCGCCCTCAAGACAGCTGTGCGCTTCTGTCACTGGGTTCTGTTGAAAACAGCTTCTCCATGAGAACCAAGAAGTTAGCTCTCCAGACAATAGAACAACTCTTCGTTTCTTATCTTGGTGGTTGTGATCTCCAGGGTGATGCTAACGCCATTAGACATTTGGATGCGCATGTGTACGCCATTCGTTTCCCTCCCTCCCACTCCACATGGCCCCAGGCTCTGGCAACCCATGTTATGCCACTGTTCTGGGGTGATGCCTTCGTCGTTCTAGGACTTGGTATGAAGCTAACAAGGTTCAGTTGGAGACAGGAGCATTCCAGAGCATTTCTAGATCAGAGCTAATGGCAAGTCCTGCTTTCTGCAGGGATCAGCTCCGCCTAGGAGTTCCCAGATGGAACCAATCCCAGGGGGACTTACATTTTGCTGCATGCATGCCCCCATTTGCAGAGAATCATACATCATCATCAGGTGTGGGACATGATTTTGGCCTGATTTATGTTATCCCAGCATTGTGGGCTTGCCCCTTCTGTGTCAATCACATATTCTGGATCATTTCAATCAATATTCTTGCATTTAAGAGTGGCTTTTCTTGCAAAAACAAATCCAAAGGTGCGATTCAATTTCACTTCGTCATCGTTTCATATCAATATCTGAAATATTTTGCAAATATCTCAAGGGCTGTCACATGGATGATGGAGCAAGCTTGTTTTCTCCTGGTCTGGAGGGTAGGACTCAAATCAATGGATTCAAGTTACAAGGAAGGAGACTCCGACTAAACATCAGGAAGAGCTTTCTGACAGTAAGAGCAGTTTGACAGTGGACCAGATTCCCTTGGAAGGTGGTAGATTCTCCCTCCTTGGAGGTTGTTAAGCAGAGTTGGGTGGTTATCTGTCACGGGTGCTTTAGTTGATATCCCTGCATTGCAGGGGGTTGGACTAGATCAGGGGTAGGCAAACTATGGGCTGGGGGCCGGATGCGGCCCCATCGCCTTCTCAATCCGGCCCGCGGACGGTCCCGGAATCAATGTGTTTTACATGAATAGAACGTGTTCTTTTATTTAAAACGCATCTCTGGGTTATTTGTGAGGCCTGCCTGATGTTTTTACATGAGGAGAATGTGTGCTTTTATTTAAAATGTATTTCTGACTCAGAGACTCTGAGTTATTTGTGGGCATAAGAATTCATTCATTCCCCCCCCCCAAAAAAAAATATAGTCTGGCCCACCACATGGTCTGAGGGACGGTGGACTGGCACACGGCTGAAAAAGGTTGCTGACCCCTGGACTAGATGACCCTCGGGGTCCCTTCCAACTCTACAATTCTATGATTCTATGAATAGCAAACTCATTAGTTGAATGTGGAGCCTTCTGTACTCCAAATGGTACCATCAGTGTATGAAAGGGAGGTGTTAACCAACCACAGATCTGCAAAAGTACAAAAAATCAGGGGTGGGGAGACTTTAAACAGGACTAAGCATGGAGGGGATACGTAATGTTGACTGGTGGAAGTAAAAATGGAAAAGGGGGAAGATGGGCTCCTAGAACATCCTGAGGAGTATTGCTGACTGGCCAGAATCTTGGAACAAGATCACTGCATGCTGCAACATTTCATTGCAGAACCGACATACTATTTATTACCCATTTTTCTTTCCCAAAGGAAACCCAAAGCAGTTGGTTAATGGTGGCGGCAGAACACTTGCAAAATAACAATGCCAGAATAATAGGCATATTACGCAATATATCAAGCAGGAAATAAAATATAACTCAACAGCTATAACAAATTAATATAAAAAGAATATCACAATGGAATGTGCCTATCAAAATTCATGATCCCTTAATTAAATAGCAATTCAGTTCAACAATAGCCCTGCATTTCCATAAACAAGGTAACATGGTTTCAATCACCATTACAAACCCATCTACGGACTACAAAGATGAATGAATGAAACAGAGCCCATGCCAGTGAAACAATAAAACGATCATAAAGTATTGTACAGCATACTTTAAGAGCAGGCCCACACCAGGAGGATCCTGTGTGGGAAGAATCCACAGTGTTCTCTTCGCTGGCTTTGCCTTTCCCGAAAGGCAGTGAGGCTGGCATGGAAACCAGCGCCCTGATTGTGTGTTGGTTGGTTTGACTGATTCCATTTACAAATCGCTTCCCTCCAAATATTCCAAAGAGATGAAATCAACAACAAAGGCAATTCCATACATATGAAAAATAATGGAGAACAATTCCACACATAACAAACAATTGGTGTTGTTGTTTAGTTGTTTAGTCGTGTCCGACTCTTCGTGACCCCATGGACCAGAGCACGCAAGGCACTCCTGTCTTCCACTGCCTCAAGAGTCTCCTCCAGCACCATAATTCAAAAGCATCAATTCTTCAGCGACCAGCCTTCTTTTTTAAAAAAATAATATTTATTACTTTTCCAAAAAATTTAAACACTAAAAAACACACAATACAATACAATACATTAAACTAACAAACAAAACAAAAACAATAAAATAAATCAAGCAATTTCATTATCCATTATTATCAGCGACCAGCCTTCTTTATGGTCCAGCTCTCACTTCCATATATCACTACTGAGAAAACCATGGCTTTAACTATAACAAACAATTAGGGAAATGCAAAACACAACAACCATTCCAAATCCAACAGAGACTGTCATGGTTAGAGTGCTGGCCCTGGGAGACCAGGGTTTGACAGCAGGATAGCTCAGTCAGTAAGGGCATGAGACTTAATCTCAGGATTGTGAGTTCGAGCCCTGCGTTGGGCAAAAAGATTCCTGCATTGCAGGGGGTTGGACTGGATGACCCTCGGGGTCCCTTCCAACTCTACAATTCTATGAATCTCCTCCTCAGCTGTGAAGCTCACTGGGTGCCCTCGGGCCAGTCTACAATAGCTCAGTCTAACCTCCCTCTTAGGGCTGTTGTGAGGATGAGATGGGGGAAGAGGAGAATCCCCATTTACCACTCTGAGCTCCCTGGAAGAAAAGGTGGCATGTATATGGAATAAATAAATAAACAACTTGTCAGGGATAGAACCATAGCTGTCAATTTACAGATTTGAAAATAAGGGACCAGCAGCCTCAAAAATAAGGGATCAGCTGCCCAAATAAGGGATTTTCCGGGCACAGGTATGTTCAATGTCTGAGCCCCTCCGAGCCAAAGGCAGAAAGCCCAGCCAGCAGCCAAACGAAGCCTCCCACAGCGCAGCAACCTGGCAAAGGGGATGCAGCAAGGAAAACCACCGTCACCTCTCTGCTGGGAAGCGCTGAGCAAAGGCGAGTCCCCAGGCAACGCGGCCGATTTGATCGGCACAAGGCATGCAAGCTCCACCCCCCAGTCGTTCTTAGACTCCTTATTGGGTGAGCAACGCAGCCAAGCAACACAGTTGGAGCCTCCCTCCTCCCTGGCTGGCAGGGAGGGAGGGAGGGAGAGGAGCTGCTTCCTTTGAAACCCGGGAAATTTAAGGGACATCATCAATAAGGGACAGCAGCGGGAAACGGCGCTCGGATACGGGAGTTTCCCGCCAAATAAGGGACGATTGACGGCTATGGATAGAACGTCTTAAACAGGCGCCAAAGAGATGATGGAGAGCTGCTGCTATGTAACAAAGAGGGAGTGCCAAAGGTTAGGTGGCCTGATTCTGACCTTGTTCATCACAGACTTCCTGTTGGCATATATGGGGTGCCCTTTCCTGCAGGGTGCTGTGATCAGTTGGGTATATAAGTGGTGAGATGGTTTGAGGTCACTTTTTTAAAATTCCAACGACAATTAAATTAATTGCAGTTGCAAGAAATCTGTTCTCCAGTGTGGCAGCATGTATACTTTGGAACTCCCTGCCCATTGATATTAGGCTTTTGCTGTACAGTTTTCATCAGCTGCTTAAAAAAAATGTTTAAGCATGCATGCTCAGACATGTGGCGTTTAGGGAGTGCTTTCACTTCTTGCAACTATGTTCATATTATTATTATTATTATTATTATTATTATTATTACTGTTTTTAACATACCCTGCTCTGATCTCCTTAGGCAAAAGAGTGGGTTATAAATGATTTTAACTCAATTAATCAGCATTTATGTTAAATATAAAAATAAATAAATCTAATTAAATGATAACATTTAATTAGTCAGTGTTTCTCCATTATCAAACGATGCCAGGTTTTAGAGAGTCGGTTCCCTACTATGGATGTGGTTTCAGCTTTTTGACATTTGGCCATTAACTGCTGGTAAAGAAACATTAGAAAGTTTTGGCGAATCTAATGATATATGTTCTGTGTGTGTGTGTGTAATATAAATAAATATATATGCATATATTGTATATAAATATAAATACAATCTGTATTTATGATGTTTTTAATTATGTTTGTATAGTTGCTTTTCAACTGTCTAGAAATTGGCACCCGAGTTTCGATTTTGATTTTCCTCTTCTCTTCTTGTCCCCTTTCCCTTGTGTGTTGTGGGTTTTGTATTGTTTTGTTTTTGGGCTGTGGGCTGTGGGCAGGGAGTTTTTTTGTTTTGATTTTATATCAGTCCCTCTGGGAGTCTTTTTTTGGCTGAACAGCAGGGTACAAATGCTCTAAATAAATAAATAAAATAAACTGCCACATTCAGTCAAATTCCACCAAATCTCTACAGATCTGAATTGATGCTGAACTCCAGAACGCCCGCTTTTCTTGCAAATTGCTCTAAAGGAGCAAGGAAGGAAATACCCAGTGACAATGCAGATTTCCATGCCTTCCATCCCTCTGCTGTTGAGAGGAAGTAACAAGAGCAGAGAGAAAAGAAGCAATGTTGTGTCTGCAGTAACAAATGCTCCAGGTCCTTGGAATTTTCTTGGGAAATGTTTTGTTCTCTGCGAGTAACATTCAAGTTAAAGTCAAAGCATAGGACAGGTCTTTGCAAGCAGTGAAAATCCTAGATCCTTCTCAAATTTTTATTTTAATTCAGGATCTGCCCCCCTGGTTGTTTAGTTGATGGGCTGTTTCATGTTTTTTGGGGGTTGGGTGGGGTGGGAGGTGACTCCCCTGAGTTTTTGTCAAGTGGGTGGGGATCAGAACACCAGAGGTTTTTCTACCGCGAAATGGGCATTTTGTGGCACTTGCATCAGTTTCTTTTGTTTCCAAATGTGCACTCAAACCCCCTACTGCTCAGCTGAACCTACCTGTCAGAGCTGCTTCCAGATCCTAGCTCACAGAGGATCACGCTAGCCAGCGATCATTAAATAAAAGTCTTTATTGAGTTACAGTTTCCATTCTCAAGCTGCTGCGTGCAACTCTACGTCTCATGGTTAGATCGGCGAAGCTCCATCTGAGTCTCCGCCCCTTGTACACCAACTTAATATCCTAGCCTTGCTCCACCTTTTCCGCCTGACTGTTCTTCTCTGGGTCCCTCTGCCCCCCGGGGTCTCTTCCTTCCGGGATTCCTCTGACGCTGACCCCCCTGACTCTTCTCCCTCCTTTCGACGGGCTTTAGGACCTGGCTCCCTTTCCGGGCTGCCTACTGCGCCACCTTCCTGTGCATTTGAACTTGGCACGCGCGCCCAACTTTCCACCTTCCGTCTGACCGTTTCTTCGCTCCCCGATGGAGGTGTGGCCACTCCTGACTCGTGCCCTCCCCCCTGTTGTGAGCTGCCAGCGCTTGATCCCTGGCGCCCTTCCTCTTCCCTGCTCTCTGGCGGTGACGCTGGTCCTGATTTCCAACTGCTCCCCTCTGAGTCCCCTCTGGCTCTATCTTCCTGGGGTGTCCCCCTAGGCTCCCCCCTTGCCCTGGCCACTGGTGCTCCTTTCTGTGAATCTTCTGATTCACTGGAAAGACTCGGAGATCTCGGGTCGTCGTCATCACTCATCTTTTCTTCTGCCTCCTCCCCCTCGCTCTCTGTTTCCTCCCTTGCCCTTGCCTCTGCTCCTGAACCCCTGACACTACCTCACAGGGTTATTGTGGGAACTGTATGAAGAGTGGACTATGCAGTTTGCCGCAATTCAAAATTCAGAATTAAAAGCAGCTATAAACAGATTTCGGTCACAGGAAAAGGGTGGGGTCTGAAAATACACATCTCAGGTGTCAAAGGTCACGTGAAGAGGCGCGTCTTCAGCATTTGCAGAAAGCTGTAGGGCGAAGAAGCCAGATATATCTCTGTAGGGAGTGAATCCTGCAACTTAGGGGCTGCCACAGAGAAGGCCCTCTCCAATGGAATCCTATATAAGTCTGTGCTGAGGTGCAGTAATGTCAGGGGCACAAGAAAAGGGTTCCTAAGACTTGGGCCCACCTTGTAAACTCCACAGAGCACATCTCTGCCAGAAGCGAACAGGAATCAGAACCATTGCTGGGCACACGGTTTCCGTCAACCCCAATGTCAAGACATTGATATCCCACCTTTCCATGAAAGAGTTTGGGGTGGTGTAAATGCTTCGCCCTCTCCCTATTTTATCCTCTGTATGTTACAGATGCCTGACTGACTGGGCATTTAGCGTTGTGGCTCTGATGCCATTGTAACCTCCCTTTCAGCAGAGATTCGGCAGGCACCCCCATTGCTTCCTGTTTTGTTTTGTTTTTATTCTTGAAGACCTTTTTTATAATGACAGGCCTTTGCAACTATTCAATTTTTATTATCAATCAGCCAGCCACCTTACCAGTTATCCACATTTTTATAAATAAATTGGGTTTCGCCTTTAAACATTGCACGCCACCCTGGTATTTTACGATACGGCGCTGTAGGAAATACTTTTATAAGTAAATTCATTGTGAACAGAGAGACAGTGACTGGCCCAAGGTCATCCGGTGAGCTTCATGGCTGGGTGGATTTGAACTCTGATCTCCCAGGTCTCCCCTAGTCTATCCCTTTAACCACTGCACCACACTGTTTCTAAAAAGGCCAGGCAATCCAGCCACAGGCGTCCCCAAATCTTGTGCCCTTTGACCTCGCAGGTTACATACAAGACCAGGCCCTGCGCTGGAGACCTGGATCCAAAAGAGAGGAAGGTCTGGGGAAGCTCCTTTTCTGCTGGGAACCTGCCAGGAACGGTAAATCCTTGACTTTTCCCCTGATCTCTGTCCCTTTGCTTTGCAGGACCAGAAAAGGTGAGAGGAAGGAAAGCAGGGCACACAACCTTTGGTTTTGCACTCTTGCCTGCTTTCCAGTCCCCTTCATGGATCACTGCCTTGCCGTGGCGAAGGGGCTTGAATAACTCAGAGAAGCTATGAGCCATGCCGTGCAGGACCATCCAAGATGGACAGGTTATAGTGGAGAGTTTTGACCAAATGTGATCCACCTGGAGCAGGAACCGGCAAGCCACTCCAGTATCCCTGCCAAGAAAACTCCATGGACAAAGACAACAGGCATATAAAAGTTATGACATTGGAAGATGAGTCCCTCAGGTCGGAAGGCATCCAACATGCTACTGAGGAAGAGTGGAGGACAAGTACAAGTAGATTTAGAGCTGATGAAGCGGTTGGGCCAAAGCCGAAAGATCGCTCAGTTGTGGATATGCCTGGAAGCGAAAGGAAAGTCCAATGTTGTAAAGCTATGGTTTTCCCAGTAGAGATGTATGGAAGTGAGAGCTGGACCATAAAGAAGGCTGATCGCCAAAGAATTGATGCTTTTGAATTATGGTGTTGGAGGAGACTCTTGAGAGTCCCATGGACTTCAAGAAGATCAAACCTCTCCATTCTGAAGGAAATCAGCCCTGAGTGCTCACTGGAAGGACAAAGCCTGAAGCTGAGGCTCCAATACTTTGGCCACCTCATGAGAAGAGAAGACTCCCTGGAAAAGACCCTGATGTTGGGAAAGATGGAGGGCACAAGGAGAAGGGCACGACAGAGGACGAGATGGTTGGACAGTGTTCTGGAAGCTACCAGCATGAGTTTGACCAAGCTGCGGGAGGCAGTGGAAGACAGGAGTGCCTAGCGTGCTCTGGTCCATGGGGTCACGAAGAGTCGGACACGACTAAACGACTAAACAACAACAACAATTGCTTTCCAGCTCGAACACAACCATCAAAACAACAGCGTTGCCCTGCTTCCTTTTTTTTTTCCCCGCAAGAAGGGTGTGTTTTGGAGGTTGAGGTGGTGGAACCAAACCCCCTAGACGCCGGAAAGAATTAAGGCCTTTGTCGGAGGAAAAACACCTGGAGGCGGCAAGGACCACACAGCAAGGCCCCACCATTCCTCCCCGCCGCCTTGCTCCCTGGGCCACGGCCTTCAACTTGCCTCCCTCCCAGCCACAAAGCTCTCCCTGTATGTGCTTGTATTTCTTTTTTGCATCCGAGGAGCTTTGCACAAAATGTCAGCCTCTCCGAATCCTGGAGGGCTTCCCCCTCCCACACCCCCAGCAGCCTATTCTGGGGCTGTCATTGATTCCCCCCCCCCAGCCAGCCTCCCTTCCCCCACAGCCCCTTTCAAAGGCAATCTCTCGGCAGCTACAGCAGCAGCAAGCAGGGGAAGCTGTAGGGAGAGGAGCTTCGCTGCCCATCCTCCACCCTCCCCGGCGCAACCTTGAGAGCTCATTTTCGCTTGGCCGGCCTCCTCCGCCTGCAATAGATTGATTCCACCCCACCCCCCTCTCCTTTGCTCAGTCATTCAGACTTGGAAAGTCAATAACAAGCTGACATCATCAGTGGTTTGTGTATTATTACACGGCTACTTTCAAAAAAGTACCCACCGTCCTCGAAGAGAGGAGCACTCCGCCTGCCCACGGCCGCCTAAGAGAGGAGCACTGCGTGTTTTGCAAAATCCTTCTTTTCTAGGCAGATGGCGGGGAAAGGACAATATTTTAATATATGAAAACAGCAGTGCTCTCCCCCTCAAACCCCTCACAGCTTGCCCTCAGTGCTTGGGATCTGACGTGGCTGTTTTGTTTCCTGTTTTCTGAAAAGTTCTGTTACCCCACCACATCATAGGGTTGTTTTAAGGGTCTTTTTTTCTTGGGGGGGGGGGTTTAGGGATTTAAAAACCGAGTGCCAGCATATTGATTAGAATCTGAGAGGCAGGTTCAAGGTCTCCTGGTCTCCCACAAGTTCCTTGGATGAGATTTGGCCATGCATTTGATGCACATTATTATTATTATTATTATTATTATTATTATTATTATTATTATTATCATCCCCACCTGACTGGGTTGCCCCAGCCACTCAGAATGGCTCCCAACAAAATATTAAAAGCACTATACAACATCAACCATAAAAAAATCTTAACCCTTTGTGTCCTCCCCTAGGTTCAGCTTCTGAGAGGAAGGGTAGGATTCGAACAATAAGAACAAAACCCATTTTTTAAAAAATATCCATTTTTTAAAAAGGAGTTTGGGCATTTTTCCTCTGGCCTCTTAATTTTTTTCTTTTTCTGTTTCCTGTTATCCAGTCCTCATGAGCCGCTTAATCTGCACTCTGTTTGCTTCACATGTGGATGTAAACTGCACTGCTGCTCATCCAAATGTCTGGTTATTCAGACCCTTCTTAAAAACAAATTCGCTTTGGTGCAGCAGAAAATAAAGGGCCTTTATTCCACGTCTGTGGAGGCGGGAAGCCATTTCGCTCTCGATCTCCTGAAACACTTGTTGTAATTATGTACCCATTTGCAAATCCATGCCAAGTGCTGTGTGTTAGGATTTTTATTTTTTATTTTTTTAAAAAAGAAAGGTTGTAATTTCAGATTGATCCTGGTGGGGCCTAAACTAGCAACCTGCCACATTTGCCTTCCTACTTCCAGGGGCCAGTTGGAGGCTGTGAAAGAGGGATGGGGTGGGGATTGGGGCAGTTTTCAGAGGGGTGCAGGAAAAAAAACCACATGTTTTTAGAGGGGCAGAGAGCTTTGCTACAGGGGACACCCCCTGACACACAAAATTTTCTTTCTTTCTTTCTTTCTTTCTTTCTTTCTTTCTTTCTTTCTTTCTTTCTTTCTTTCCATAGCACTCCCTCAAACAGCCCAGCAGACACGTTTGGGGTTGTTTATTGTGTGTTGTTGGGGTAAGAAAATGGCACTTTCATGGCAGTCATACTTGTTTATTTTCCAGCAATGCACTCAGAATGGCACTATGGGTGCATTCAGACATAGGGAACATTGTGTTGGTTTTTCTAATTATAATCCTAGCACTCCCGTCCCAAATTCTAACATTTTGATTTAAGGAGTGTTTGTTTGTTTGTTTGTTTTTACAATCAAGCAATGTTTAAATTTTATGAAATTTGTAGATAAACAGATTCCTTCTACACCGAATTACTTGTTGTGTCACGGAACTGTGCTACATTTTAAATGGCGGGAAAGAACGGTATGCCGAAAGACCGCCTCAACATTCGTCACATGAAATTTCAATGTGGAACTCGCACAAATTCCTGACTCAATAAAGGTTGCAAATGGACACCCACCCCCCACAATTAACATAAATGAGCCCTGAACTGTTGCTAAATCCAACTTGTTCTCCAGAACTGGCATTTTTTTGGTTCCAATTTTCATTGGAGAAATGTTGGAGGGTATGGAGTTATGAGACCCCCCCCCCCGAGCCAAGAAGATAAGTAACTATACAGCCTTTAGAACACATCTGAAGGGGGCCTTGTATAAGGAAGTTTTTTTTTTGTGTTTTTATATGCGTTGGAAGCCGCACAGAGTGGCTGGGGCAACCCAGACAGATGGGCAGGATACTACTACTAGTAGTAGTACTACTACTACTAATATTGATGGTGTTACATTTTTGTGATTTTTTTGCCATGATTCTATGCTTTGTGGGAAAGTCCTACTCTGTCTTTTGTCCTGAAAATTCTACCAACCAGTTTCTCTGTGTGCCTTTTGCTTCTGGTATTATGAGGATGGCGGAATTGCCACCTTGTACCGCCATATAGTAAAAGCTATGGTTTTCCCAGTAGTGATGTATGGAAGTGAGAGCTGGACCATAAAGAAGGCTGATCGCCAAAGAATTGATGCTTTTGAATTATGGTGCTGGAGGAGACTCTTGAGAGTCCCATGGACTGCAAGAAGAACAAACCTCTCCATTCTGAAGGAAATCAGCCCTGAGTGCTCACTGGAAGGACAGGTCCTGAAGCTGAGGCTCCAGTACTTTGGCCACCTCATGAGAAGAGAAGACTCCCTGGAAAAGACCCTGATGTTGGGAAAGATGGAGGGCACAAGGAGAAGGGGACGACAGAGGACGAGATGGTTGGATAGTGTTCTTGAAGCTACCAGCATGAGTTTGACCAAACTGCGGGAGGCAGTGGAAGACAGGAGGGCCTGGCGTGCTCTGGTCCATGGGGTCACGAAGAGTCGGACACGACTAAACGACTAAACAACAACAACCGCCATAATGTTCAATGATCTCTCCAACATCCCATGCACACAGAATAATCTTAACATTCTCTCTGTTGCAGAAAAGTGAAGGGCAGCTTAGCTCTGTCGGTAGAGCATGAGGCTCTTAATCTCAAGGTCGTGGGTTTGAATCCTAAGTTGGGCAAAAGATGCCCGCATTGCAAAGGGGGTTGGACTAGATGACCCTCGTGGTCTCTTCCAACTCTATGATTCTGTTTTTTTAACTCAAGCGAGAGGGCACTCTTTACACCACAAATCTATATCCCATTGTCCAAACTGTCATGGAGCAATTGTCAGTGGGGAACACATGGCAGGGGTGAGTGGGGCCAGAGCCAAAAGTGGGTGCAGCAAGGGATGTAAAGTCACAAGCTCAATCGGTAGAACATGAGACCCTTAATCCCAGGGTTGTGAGTTCGATCCCCACATTGGGGAAAAGACTCCTGCATTGCACAGAGTTGTGCTAGATGATCCTTGTGGTTCTATTCTATTCTATTCTATTCTATTCTATTCTATTCTATTCTAGAGAGCCAGTGTGGTGTTAGTGGTTAAGAGCAGTACACTCGTAATCTGGTGAACCGGGTTCACGTCTCCGCTCCTCCACATGCAGCTGCTGGGTGACCTTGGGCTAGTCACGCTTCTTTGAAGTCTCTCAGCCCCACTCACCTCACAGAGTTGTTTGTTGTGGGGGAGGAAGGGAGAGGAGAATGTTAGCCGCTTTGAGACTCCTTCGGGTAGTGATAAAGCGGGATATTAAATCCAAACTCCTCCTCCTCTTCTTCTTCTATTCTTATCTTGCATCTAAGGCAAGCAAGAGGCATGTTCAGACTTCAAGGACACATTCCAGCCAGGCAAAAACACTTGGAGTGTGAAAGCTGGGCCGAACAGGGGTGTGGCCTGCATAGAATTCAGAGGGACAGAGGGAAATGCCTTGGGGGGGGGGCACATTTGTGCCCCATCCTTGGTCTATGGTATAGATTTAGACAGAACTTCCATCTCTGTTTTTCAAAATGGGTCATCACAGTTCTCTCTGCGCTGAGCCCTGCTTTGGTTACTCTAATCCTATTGACTGTCAACAGGCCTCCTTGGAGGCTCAAGGCAATACCTTCACCTGAGTAAACCTCGCCAGTTCCGTTCCATATTTATTGCCTCCCAGCTGCTGCATTGTCTTAAGCCCTGTCTCTCTCTCTCTTTCTTTCTCTCTCTCTCTTTTTTGTAGATTGATTACAAACATTTCACTCTGCCGCGTGAAGCTGAGCTGCACGGCTGCCGTGTGATCCCAGGACTATGAATTATAGATGCTTGACATATTACACTCTGCCATTATGACTCCCCCCCCCCCTTTCACAAGCAGGCTATGAATTATGAAGACGAGTCTCTCTGTTACACGCATGCACGGCCATGCGTATGCATGTGCCCATGCACCAATGGCGGAAAGCGGGGAGAAACACCCGTGATACCCGGCTCTCTGCTATTAATATTATTTATCATTTCTTTCGATATTTTTGCTGTGCAAAAAAGAATCTTTCCCCCCGATTCTTGCCTCCCGACGGCTCTGTGGGGTACACCGTGCTTTGAAATGGCCGTCCTATTTGCACTTCCAAAGATATGTGTGTGTGTGTGTGTGTGTGTGTGATGTTGCTGCGGTCTGAATGCTGAGCCAGCAGCGAGGAAGCGAAGGGTATCAGGACTAAAGGAAGCAGCCTCGGGGAATGGCACGTTCTACTGTAAAATGCTGGCTCAACCAGCAAGAGGGTTTAAATACTGTCAAGCTCAAGACCTTTCCCAACGTGGCCTGATGAAGGTTGAAACCAGACCCAAATTCCGGCACTTCCAAGACTTACAAGAGAAACTTAAAAAGAACTCACTCTGGTCTGGAATGTTGGAGGGGGCATTGCAGGGACCTTGGGGAGCTGTTCTGGTCAGGGCCGTCTTACCCATAGAGGCATGTGGTGTGGGGCACCAGGGCACCAAGTTCTGGAGGGTGCCAGGGAAGAGGCAGAGGCTGCGCGCGGTGCCTCCCAGCATCAGCTTGCCACCCTCACCTGCCTCCACCATGCCGCACTGAAGCAGCACCGTGCCCAGGGCAGTGGCCACCGCGGCACGAAATGACCAGCTGAGCCAGGAGGCGCTGTGTCCAGCCTCTGCCTCCTCCCCGCTGGAGGAGCTGCCCTCCAGCTGCTGCCCGCCTCCTCTTGTCCCACTGGCAGTGCCGTCCTCCCTAAAAAACTCTGGGAAATGGGGAGGCCAGAGGGAATTTTGCACCACGGCGCCGGATATGCTTAAGACGGCCCTGGTTCTGGTGAGAAAGGCGTGCAGGAGGGTGATTCTCACTGAGCCTGCTGCAGGGACAAAGTATTATTATTGTTATTATTACAGTGGTACCTCGGGTTACATACGCTTCAGGTTACAGACTCCGCTAACCGAGAAATAGTGCTTCAGGTTAAGAACTTTGCTTCAGGATGAGAACAGAAATTGTGCTCCGGTGGTGTGGTGGCAGCGGGAGGCCCCATTAGCTAAAGTGGTGCTTCAGGTTAAGAACAGTTTCAGGTTAAGAACAGACCTCCGGAAGAAATTAAGTGCTTAACCCAAGGTTCCACTGTATTACAAAAAACCTATGTTCTGAAGAAGCATCATCTCATACACATTCACCTATGCAACTCTGGATATGCGACTTCACAGACTCTTTCAAGAAGTGCTCAATAAAGGTCTTTTCCCCTTTCTTTTTGATCCGCTTGATGGGATGATGAACCAAAGGACCTGCACACCCATTTTGATCACAGGCGGCAGATCGGCTCTCTGAGGTGGCAAATCTGTGCCTGAGCAGAGCCATTTCTGACAGGGCTTGAGGCCTCATGTGACGTTGTTGTTGTTGTTGTTGTTGTTGTTGTTGTTGTTGTTGTTGTTGTTGTTAAGAAGCACCTCTTCACCCTAGCCTTTAACACCTGAGACATGAGTTTTCAAGGCCTATCCTGTTCCTGTGATTGTAACCCATTTGAGCTGCTGGTGTAGGGCGGATGATGGTGATTAATTAATTGCTTCGATTTATTACCTGCCATTTGTCCCAGGGGAGCCCAGGGTGGCAGGTAAGGCAATGATTAAAAAAGCATTCTAAAAATAATTTTAAACATTATCTGAACCTTGATCCCCTTACAAGGAGTCCTCTCGTTCCAGGGCTCAACAAGGCTGAATCCTGACAAGGAGAATAATACTATTTAGCAAATCCAGGAGACATAACAGCTACTCACGACCTGCAGTTTCTAGAAAGAAGTGAAGACATTGTTTTAGATTGGTCTTAAATGCAATTGTTGTTGTTTTTTTGCGGGGGTTACGTTTCAAGGCACGTGTATATTTGAAATTGTGTATATTTGAACCACCATTGATAAAGCTTGCAAACACCCCATTCTGCTGCCCCTGTCTGTGACAATTTTGGGTCACGTCTGGATTTGGTGGAATGCATGTGCGTGCAGTTGTGCACATATTGAACATGTGTAAATGGGAGGTTGCCTGTATCTTATATGTAAACTGCTTTAGTTAACTGGAAAGCTCAGGAACCAAGAAGACAAAAACTTTAAAAAAGAAAAGGAAAAAAATATAATTTATTTAGGAGACCATTGTAAGCAGATGAAAACATTAGCAGGATTTTAATCTCACTTGTAAGGAAACAAAGACTATGGACAACTTAGATGGACAAAAACTAAGTGGATAACAGACTGATATGCAGATGTAAATATTGAAATTAGGACCCATGGAGGGGATGGGACAGAGTTATGAGATTCAGGGTAATCTCCTAATGTGGATTTTTAATTGATTTTGTTATAAGTTTATATTTTTAAAAAATCAAATAAAAATTATTATTTTTAAAAAAGAGATGGTACTTTAGAAGGCAATAAACATTATTATTATTATTATTATTATTAGTAGTAGTAGTAGTAGTAGTAGTACTTTTAGGCTCTTGGGGCTGTTGGAATCCCGTTGCTGTTTACACCCCGGCTTAGAACATGATAACCCTGTACGATAGGTCAGCATATTATACCCCATGCTGCAGATGTGGTGCCTGAGGCTCATTCGGTTGTTTCAGTGCAATCTCATTTCTTAGAAAATGTTATCTATCTATCTATCTATCTATCTATCTATCTATCCTTCCTTCCATCCATCCGCAGCAGTGGTGAGTCACGTTCCCACTCAGCAGGAGTGCTAAGGCGACGTGGAGCATATTAAAAAAACAAAAACAAAAAGCCACTAACCTCTAAAAGCTGCAATTAAAAAAACAAAAGGACAAACGACAAAAGAACAAAGTAGACTCGATCTAATAAATGTCATGGGGGAACCAACACAGAAAGCAGCAAACCTTCTAGGAAGCGAGTGTATGTTCGTAGCCAACCTTCTTACAAAACGGCTGTCCAAATCTCCCTCGAGTTGGTACTACGAGGGGGAAAAGTCCAACTCCATACTCTTTCCTAAGACTCTGCTCCTCCGTCCTCCATCGATTGACTGAAGCAAGGAAACCTCTTGGTTCTTGCAGCGTCGAGGCTTCCCCTTGATGTAGGACCCTGAAAAATCAGAATTTTGCATTTTGCAGGGAATCTACACCCAAGGGCGGAGGAAGGGGTGTGCGGTGGGTGTGGGCTGCCCCGGGTGACACCACTGAAGGGGGTGACAAGATGATGGGCAGCACTCACCGAGGGGCCTGCAGCGCACCCGAGCCACGCGTCTCTTCTGGGAGAAACAGTGGCTTGGGCGCGCGCAGGCTCCATGTTGCCCAAACCGTCCACCCGCTGCCTCCCCTGCCAGCTGTAGGGTGGCTGACTGGGAGGAGGCAGGCAGACTCTGGAGGCCCTGCGGTGTGCCCTGCCCCTATGGGCAGTTTGCCCTGCCCTTGCCCTGTCCCTATGGATGGTTCGCCCTGTCCCTGGGTGTGCCGCCCCAGGCGCCCAACCAGCTTCCTCCGCCACTGTCTACACCAGTACAAGCAGGCAGGCTCCTCATTTCAGACAGTTGTCCCTTGAACTTGTGGAGGGCAATAGGGATAGAAATGTGAAGCTAGCGTGCTCATCCTTCCACTCCTGATTGGTAGAGCATCTATTTTGCATGCAAAAGGTCCTAAGTTCAGTCCCTGGCACCTCAAGGGTAGGGCCTGAAATCTTGCAGATTCGCTGCCAAGGACTGTAGAAAATATTGAGCTAGATAGATCAATGGTTTGACACAGTATATAGCAGCGTCCTCTGTTCCTGTGTGGACTTTCCATTTTCAGTAAAGCCTGAATTAGGCTTATTTCATACCATTCAACCTTTCTCCGATGAAAATAGGGACGTCCCATTCCATAATGATAATGTGACTATTTGCACCCCACACATCTTACTGGGTTGCCCCAGCTACTCAGGCCAGCTTCCAACATATACAAAAACATAAGAAAACATTAAACATTCAAAAACTTCCATATACAGGATTGCTTTCAGATGGCTTGGGGGTCAGATAACTCTGCACCCTCCAATGTTCCTCAATGAAAATAGGGACATCCTGCCATACCTTCCAACGTTTCTCAATGAAAATAGGGACATCTTAAGGAACAGTGGGATATTCTGGGATCAAATCAGAAACTGGGATGGCTTCTCTAAATCAGGGACGTCCCTGGAAAATAGGAACACTTGGATGGTCGGTAATTTGGGATGGGGAAGTTGCTATTGTTAAACATCTGGGCTAAAAATGAAACTCCTTCCTGATTTAGTCATTTGGCAATCTATTAACAGATTCGTTTCATGGATTTTAATTCGTCCGAAAAAGAGACTCGCAGAGCACTTGCATACCAGTAAATGGAAATGCCCAATGACCTTTCACCAGCACTTGTTCTAAGGTTTTCAGGATCCAGACTGCTTAGAGTTTTGAAGGCCAACCCTAGCAGCTTGAATTGGGCCGGAACATTAGGTGGTATCTGGTGCAATTGGGCCCAAAGAACGCGTAACGTGGATTTCATAGGAAATTAGCAGAAGCTGACTCCACGCTGAGCAAGCCGTCCTTCCCAGACTAGCTAAATTATTTTCGCCTTAATTAATATAAGCAACCCAATGGATTGGCGCTGTAACAAAGTGGGAGAGGTTCCAACAGGAAGTGGAAGCCACCTTCAAAAAGAATTGATGGCAGCGAGCCATTCCATTCGGGCCGTAGGCTAATGGTGTGTGTTCATTGCTTTGTTTATTCACTTGTACAGCTTACAAACACATACACACCGAGATTTGGTTGCCCGGGCATTCTTTTGATTAACTTAGCCTCTAGAATGAGCCACTCATAAGAGCTGCAGGGAATCTGTTATTTCCCCCAAAATGATCAAATAGAATTTGGTCTTTGGAAGTCAATTGTTTGCTTCAGAGGTTGCTAGGTTTGAGGAGCTCCCTGGGTGAGGTTTTTTGGGGGAACCTGTCCACCACAGGGTGCAGCCCCACAAATGGAATTATGACTTCCTACTACACTGTAGCTTGCCACCATCCGCCTGTCCGGCAGTCATTTGGGAGCCTCCTGGGCAAGCAGGAACCGTGAATATACCCACCCACAGCTTTCTCCTGGGCAGTTAACACTTGGCACCAGGTCATGGTCTTCCCAACGGAGGCAAGATGTGTTGAATTTCCATTTAAACTATAGCAAGTTTCAAAATATATACAGTTATACCTTGGGTTACAGATGCTTCAGGTTGCGGACCGCCGAAACCCAGAAGTACCGGAATGGGATACTCCCGGGTTTCGGTGGTTGCACGCATGCAAATGCGCTAAATCGTGCTTTGTGCATGCGCAGAAGTGCTGAATTGCAACCCACGCATGTGCAGACGCGCCTCTGCACGGATCACGTTCGCAACCCGAGTGTCCACTGTATTTGCACCTGTACATCAGCCTGTGCAAATTTTATGCAAATCCATATCCTCTTTCAGCAACTGTTGTGCGGATACACATCTGTTTTTTCCAGCAATGCATCAAGTGTCCACCTGTTCCTGTTCCTCTTGCTTCTTTATATTAGTATTTATTTCCTTTTCAACCTTCCATTCACCAAGCCAGTGAACCCATGGCAGGATACATAATTGTGAGATGTGCAGTATAGAATCATAGAATTCTAGAGTTGGAAGGTCCCCTGTTTTTCTGGTTCTCCTTGCCTTTTGTAACCCTCTGGGGGCTCCATGTGGTGAGGTGTGTAACTGCATCTCTCAGGGCAGAGCCTTCCAGATCTGGCCTGACTCCACCCACTCAGGCTCCACCCACTCATTGGCAATCCTTCGGACAGGAAAGAGTTTAGGTGAACTTCCTTTTCCAGGGGAGCTTTGCTTGAGCAACAAGGTCTCGCTGAGCTGAAGTGTACGTTGCAATTCTGGGCTTGCTCCTCAGCCCTGACTCCTGGCATGTTCTCTGGTCTTGGTCTCTAGTTCCCTTCTGAGCCTGGCTATTCTGTTGCCCCGAGTAACAGTTAAGGGTGGGTGACTCTGACTATATTGAATTCTCCCCCTTTCTCATTTTTCCAATCTTAAGTTCAGTTCCTCACAATTTCCACACCAGTTTGTGACAGCCTTCCCTGCTTTAAAAAGTCCTCGCGAAAATTCACCAGCATTTTTTTGCAAATTTCTTCTTACTTGCACATTTTTATATTCAAAGCAAATTTCCTTAACATAATGCATATTATTTTCACTAATATCTGCATTTGTTATGGGCACTTTACCGTAATATATGCATTTCTGTGCACATTACCTGGCCAAAGAACTGTATTACAAAATTCAGAGAAAAGCAAATTTTGAGCAGTGTTTATTTTTCACCTCTTATTGTTTTGGAAAGTGAGAATCAGGTAGGTTTACTTTTGAACGAGAACCAAATTGAATTTCTCCCCCCTCGCTACTCGTGGCTTCTTCTCCAGTTCTGACTCCATTTCTTGGCTCCTGACAATCTTCAGCCCATAGCACAGTCCTAACATAAGACTGAATTCTTAGCAAACTCATCAAGGTGCACATTTGCTATTGCTGCTACGCAGTGGGAAAAGGTTGCCAATTGCGCGGGGGGCGGGAACACCCCAGACATCATGGCTGCCTTTAAAAACAGCATTGAAGATTCGAGGTCAGAAAATGAAGCTCCAGCTGAAAGCACAAAACATAGAAGGGCCCTTTCCTTCTGTCCTTCCAGGCACAAATAGAATCATCTGCCCATCGCCCCTGGGATAGTACGCCCCAGTGCGTGACATGATCCAGGCCAAAGCAAAGGAAAACAGACGTGTGTTTGGGAGAAGTTCTGTAAATATAAACAGAAGGTTCTGCTCTTCCATTTTCTCAGTGATCAGATATATAAAAAGCTCAGATCCTTTTCCTCCGCCAAGCGCTTAGACATAGACTGTGACAAAATCTATGGCAAAGTTCCTGGAAGGAGGAGGGGGACATTATCTTCCTGTGAGGTTATGAAGTTCAGAGCCCAACTTCCTCCTTCCAGGCGATTCCTTTTATAATGTTCCTGCTGATACGTGATGATTAGTGAGCGATCTCTGCCAGAAATTTTGTTCTTTGTTGCTTTTTCCAGGAGGAAAAAAATGTGGCCACATGTCCACTCTCCCCTGAAACACTTCTGGAAGGTTTTGACAGTGGCGATTCGCAATGATGTTTTGCTTCCATATCAGCAGGATCAGCCTAGGGCTTTGAGTGGCCACACCTGAATTTCAAAACTAAAGAGTATGTTTCCCAGCTCAGGTAGTCTTCCGCCATGGGCAGAAGCCAAAGAATGAAGTTCGGCAGGCAGATGAAGAAGAGAAGAAGAGAAGAGAAGAGGAGGAGGAGGAGGAGGAGGAGGAGGAGGAGGAGGAGGAGAAGAAGAAGAAGAAGAAGAAGAAGAAGAAGAGTTTGGATTTGATATCTCGCTTTACCCGAAGGAGTCTCAAAGCTACTAATGTTCTTCTTTCCCTTCCTCCCCCACAACAAATACTCTGTGAGGTAAGTGGGGCTGAGAGACTTCAGAGAAGTGTGACCAGCCCAAGGTCACCCAGCAGCTGCATGTGGAGGAGCAGGGACGCGAATCCAGCTCACCAGATTACGAGTCTACCGCTCTTAACCACTACACCACACTGGCTATTATGAAGATGATAGCTCACTGTATGGACGACAGACCTGGGCAATCTAGAGGCTCTCTGATCCCGGCCACTTGCAGAGGATGTTGTGCCTTGAGTGCGGCCCACCTTGGATCTGCGTGCGGCCCATTTGGAAGATTCAGTCCACCAATTGAAAACACATACTGCAGCAGAGAATGAGGGAGCTCTAGAGAGCACTTGCCATATTGGCTCAACTGACAGAGCTAAGTTGACAACCCAAAACATTTTGCCGCCTGAGGTAAATGACAAGATGGCGCACGAAAGCCAACTGGACCAGACGCTGAATCTTACTGCCGCTTCTTACATAGTCCTCCACCACACGTGAGGGAAGCAGGCTAATTTAGTGAGTCCAGGGCAGGCTGCAAAGCACCAACAGATTGGTCCAGGGCTTTTTTTTTTCAGCCGGACCTCGCTGGAACTCAGTTCCTGCACCTCTCAGGTGGGCGCCATTATAACAGAACAAGAAGGGCATTAATGATGAGTTCTGGCACCTCTTTTTCTAAAAAAATGGCACTGATTTTGTCTTTTAGCACCTCACCAGGGAATGCCTCATTATGTCTTATGGTCGGATTGATAGTGTAACTTCTGAACCAAGACATCTGCTTGAAGCAATGATAGCTCATTGGAGGGAACTATTCTTGGTCACATCCACAGCACACATTTAAAGCTTATTTAAGGCACATAGCTCCCCCCCCATCTCGGGAACTGTAGTTTACCTCTCAGAGCTACAATTCCCAGCACCCTTAACAAACAACAGTTCCCATGATTTATTTTTATTTGGAGGGGGAAGCTATGTGTCTTAAATACACTTCAAATGTAATGTGATCCTTGTCCTTTGTGGCAAGAAATGTATCACATGAGGATTACACAGACATGTAATCTTCCCTGCAGCAAATCCTCCCCATCTACTGCCAGTATTCCTGGCTCAGTGCCTTTGCGCTGAGCTTCTCCACGCCCTGCCCTGTGGCACTGGAGCAGAGGTGCGGAGATTCGCATGATATCTCACCGGTCCACCTGGCGAGTAATTGGAGATGTTACAGCTTGGAGGGTGGAGGAAGCCCCTCCTCCAGCAGAGGAGGGATGTGAACTGGAAAAAAGCCACTGCAAAAAGCTAGATCATTCAAAGGTTCAGAATCAGGTAAGCCTCTCCCAAGGAAGGAATTCAAACAGGGTGACAGCCAAGAGGCCAGAGGGAAAGCAGACTTCGCTATAGTCACCCAGTTCTATTTTTCGCCTGCAGGAGGGATTGTTTCATCGCCTAGTTTCCTGCACAGAAGGAGGAACACTGGATCAGTGAAGTGTTGAAGTCAGCGGGCCTTTGGGCCAGAAGAACTACATGTTACTCTGGCAATGTTGCCTTCCCAGACCTGCATTTGCCAAGAGAGAATGACAGTTTGGTGGCGGAGAACATTTTGCATGCAAAAGGTCTTAGGCTCGTTCCCCTGTGTGTCTAGAAAGGGCTGAGAAATACCCCTGTCTGAAACCACAGAGAGCCACTGCTGGTCAATATAGATTACACAGTGGTCTGGGTGAGTATAAGCCAGTGTCCTATATGTGCACAGGGTTGGGGGAACTCCCTATGGAGAACCCATCAATGGGGACAGGGCGAAGGGGCATTTAATCCTCCCCATGCCCTCATGCACAGCTATAATGGCTGTGGTCAAAGTTGTTGTATGAGGGCAAAGTTGTTGAGCTTTCTGCCCCCCAAAAGGCTTTTCAGCTACACTTCTGACATGGGGTGACATATCTCTGGATTTTCCTGGACATTTCAGCCCAGACACTGTTTCAGATGGCAGAATCCTGACTATGTTTGGGAAATTCCAGATGTATGGCAACTCTGCAATATCTGCATCTTCCCCTCTGTCTCCTGTCCTCCTTGGCTTCCTGACTCCATCCATTATGTGGAGGTGAGTCTCTAGATGGACCAGGGTAGTGTGACATCTGTTAGGATATTTCCGTTCCACCTTAAAAGGGAGCAGGCTTTGTGAGTCAGAGTCTGCGTATTTCCTGTTTCCACAGGATGTTTCTGTTGTGTCTTTGTTTTCGCTCTCTGTGTCGTAGACACTGAAGCAGGCAGTCATGTTTTTCTTTGTTCTGATCAACGCAGAATAAAACTTGTAAATAATGCTCTCCTGCGTGCAACTTTCGCTGTGCATTATCTGCTGATAGAGAGTGTGCATCGGCTCTAGAATGTGGCAGGCTATTTTCTGGAGCTCATGTCACTAATTGCTGATACTGCGTGCCTACAGGAGATCGATGGATCGTCCGGCAGCCGGCTTTGGGGCCATGGTGGACTTTATCTCCCTGGCAGTATCCCAACAACATCTTCCTATGTCCAAAGCGAAAGGAAGACGAGGCTAAAATATAAAAGCAGAATGGACTGATGTTTCTGTTCTCCTTTATCAGGTACACTTGTGTGCCTTTACTTGCAGGAAAGAGAGAGAGAGAGAGAGAGAGAGAGAGAGAGAGAGAGAGAGAGATGCAGAGAAATAAAGCACAGAAGAAAAATAATGTACACCTTTCACTCTTGCCCCCAAGAGAAATTAATAAGCACAACAGCACACCTGCAATAAGCACAACATACTTGCCACCAAAACAGCAAGCCGCTTGAAATATATTGGACACAGACTTATTTATAAAATGCTGCACCTGCTGCTTATATTTTCTTCTGCAGATAAATTAAATTCTAATGAAGGGAATAAATGGAAACAGCAGATTTTCCTGCAGGGGTGTCCCTCCACAGCTGAAACTCCCTTAGCAACCAGAGAAATTGGAAGGCATTTTTCTCCAAAGCGTATGAGCTGGCTGCTGCACCATCCAGTTCTGCAGTTTCATCGAGGTAGATGGTGGATGTTCTTTCCCAGGTGGCTGAGAAACAGGAAGGAGCCTCACTATGCAGGGAATGTTGACCGCCATCTCTTTCAAGCACTGGTCTTGAATGAACATGTGCATCAATCCGGGTGAACTTGTAAATATGGGCAAAGCAATACTGGAGAAAGTAAAGTTCCTGTAATTCTGGAATTAGTTGTAATTGGTCATCATTAGGATTTAAGTGATGACATCCTATTAGTTTGCAGGAGGATCTGTGATTTCACTTAAAAACAAAGGAAGATGGGATTGAAGGAGGAAAAGGGAGATGTGTGGATGTGTTGTGCTGAGCTCTCAAAATAAAAACCAATAGAAGTGAACCCCCAAAGTGCTGAGAATTGTATCTAATTCATTTTTTTAAAAGCCCTACATGACTTCCTCCAAATCCTGGGATTCTTTGGGGCTACAATTCCCAGCGGCCTTAACAAGCTATGGATCCTAGGATTCTTTAGGGAAAGTCATGTCATTTACATGCACTTTAAATGTATAGTGCGTACCCACCCTAAGACATTTCAAGTCAAGCTCTCTTCCTCAGGGGCGGCAGCAAGACACATTCAGATAATTTACAAATCAGTCAATATTGAGGAAGCAAGCGTGCCCACTTTTGTGACATCCATGGGCATAAATGGGCTTTATAACTAATCTATGGGCAGCCTCAAGGCTTAAGTTGTCTTGCAGTACTTCTGGCATCAGCATGCAATGAAGCAAAGATAGAGGATGTCTGCTTCACATCTTATTTATTTTGCTTTATTTATTAGTCTGCCCTTCGCCCAAACCTCCCAGGGCAAGAGATGCGCCATATATTAAGCATCGCAGAAGAAGAATAAAATAGTAGAGAATGCTATAAAATTCCACATTGAAAATGCAAAACAGCAACAAAGATTAAGGGGGGGGGGAGGTGGAACCCGGGCAATAAAAACTTCTGAATATCATCACTGTCTTCCAAAGGCCTGGATAAAGAGGCATGAATTCAGCTGCCAACATTGGCATGATCTGAGTCCTCTACCCCTCTGAGCAGCTCAGGCCGATGTTGGGATCATCCACTTCTGTCCTCTCGGCAATGTTGGAACTTGGAAAATTTGGCAGGCTGAAATGCCTGAAGGTTGGAAGATATATAAAAGAGAGGACTTCTCCACACAGTGCATAAACTAATGGAACTCATTCCCACAGGAGACAGTGATAGCCACCAACCTGGGTAGCTTCAGGAAAGGTCAAATTCATGGAGGATAAGCAACCAACAGTAGCTATGCCTCCACAGTCAGAGCAGGTAACGCTTATGAAAATTTGTTGCTGGAAGTTTCAGGAGGAGAGAGTGCTCTTGTGCTTGGATCCTGGCTGCTGGTTTCTCACAGGCACCTGGTTGACTACCATGAGAATAGATGTTGGACTAGATGGGCCAATAGCTTGACTCCTACAGTCATACCTCATGTTGCGTCCGCTTCAGGTTGTGTCTTTTCGTCTTGCGTCCCACGGCAAGCCGGAAGTACCAGAATGGGTTACAGTCATACCTCATGTTATGTTTGCTTCAGGTTGAGCATTTTCAGGTTGCATCCCGCAGCGACCTGGAAGTACTGGAAAGGGTTACTTCTGGGTTCGCTCGCGCATGCGCAGACATGCAAAATGACGTCACGCGCATGTACAGAAGCGGCGAATCACGACCCTCACAGACGAGGGTTGCATTCTGCTCATGTTGCGAATGGGCCTCTGGAACGGATCCCATTCGCAACCAGAGGTACCACTGTACTTCCAGGTTTCACTGCTCGCGCATGCGCAGAAGCACTAAATTGTGTTGTGCCTTCTGGCGCTTCTGGATGCGAATGCTTCGAGTTGCGGACATGCCTCCGGGACAGATTATGTCCTCAACTCGAGGTTCCACTGTATGTTCTTTAAAGCCCGTGGTGGAAGTTAGGCAGAGTGACAAATATTTGCATAAGGCCACTCACTGAGCTTCTGTGGTGAGGCAGAATTTAAACCCCAAGGAGCATGGCTCCACCACAGACTTATGCTGCTGTAATAATAACATCTCCCTTTTTGCAGGGTACACTGGAGGCTGTTTCTTTAGTACATGGTATGTGTGTGCAGCTGTAGTCTAAGTGCCATGGCTATTCCAAAATCATTCTGGGAACTGTAGTTTGGTGAGGATTCTGAGATTTATCTCTTGACTGTTCCTCATCTCCTCGTTTTTTTTAAAAAACAACCACTCTTCCATGAGGTAGGGGCTAAGCATCTGCATCTGTAGTTTCTGCAGAACAGCTTTTGCCAAACTGGTGCCTTCCAGATGTTCTGGACTACAGATCCCATCAGCCCCCACTTGCAGATGCTGGCTAGGGCTGCTGGAAATTGCAGACCAAAATACTGAGAGGACATCAAGCTTGGTGAAGACTTGTGTAGTCTTTCTCTTCCACTTAGACCGGAGGGGTGTCAGGGTTCTAAACTGCCTGGGAGGCCAATGCAAGTAGAACAGGTTCCTCTGCAGAAACTCAGCCCAAACATATGGAGGTCTATGAAAATGGTGATGGAGTTGGGGCAGGTTAGGGTGCCTGAGCAGGGTTTTAAACTGGTATAAATCCAACATAGGCCATAGAGCTGATGAGCCCCGAGTCACCATAGTCACAGCACTGTACATAGGTTTAATCGGGCAGATTGATTTTTGTTATTCTTTTGCTAATTTGTGTCCTATTTAGTATTAGTTTCTTTCTTTCTGGCCTCATCTCTCCCTATGTGCTTTCGCACCGAACCGTTTTTGCCCCTCCCTGTGTGCTACTGCAAAAAAATGCCCAGTCACAATATACTGGAGGGGATAATGAGGATATACGGCTGTACTGCTCATATTCTTAAGTGGCGTCTCACAGCGAGAAAGGAAATTGACCTGATTTGGAAGTGAGCAAGTTACTTGATGTGCCTCTCCGCAGCCGCCCCCCCCTTTCCGGCTGTGGTTTAAATAATGAGCAAGTTGTCATTTCCCTATGTAGAATATACAACACACTGAAGGAACAATGGCCGGCAAGGCGTTTGTATGTCTGGCGAGAGGGATCAAATCAGACCACTGATTGATCCTATAGGAGAGGAAAGGGGGGAAATAAATAAACAAACCAAGAAACATGAAAGGATATGGTGTGTCTTTGTAGGTCTCAGTGTTTGGAGCGATATAAAAAGCAGAGTTATGTAATCAGTGGCAGGTAATGAGATTTAAATTTATATATGTGCTAGGGCCTCTCTCTCTCTCATTGGATGTGGCTATTGTTGATTTAGAGCAAAGCAATGTTCCGTGTTTCCTCTGATGCCATCACCAACGTGACAGAGCAGGAAGCTTTCAAAACGAGCAACCCCACCCATGCTAGGGTGGATGTAAGGGAATTTGTCAAATGGGCCCTTCGCTGTTTGTGTTCAGGGCAATGATTTGCAAGTCATGTCCCAGAATAGCTCCGCAGGCTCTGCGTTGCAGGAGCAGCTGGTGAAAATGTTAAACCACCATAGTGAATGCATCCATTTCTCTATGCCTCTCAAGAGATCGGAGGTCTCATGTACGTTATCACTGTATGGGCAGTCGCATCTTCTGAAAAGCGAGAGCGGGGATGGATGTATTAAGTGGTGCCTGCTGACATGATGCACCGTACATGTGCAGGCTGGGGGGGTGGGGGTTCCCAGAAATTTCAACACTGCCGAAAAAGCACTTTCTGGGATTCTGGGAAGTGACCAACAGCTGGATCATCCCGTACCTTTTATTTGTGGTGGCGGTGATGGAGCTCTCCATAAGAATGAATAGATCACACAAATAGTGTATAGTCTCCAGCACTACATAGGTGTTTGGTTGCTGTGGGTACTAGATTCAGAAATAGCCTGATGAGAAGAAGTAGTCCCACGCCTGGGACTGACCCACACTCCTGCTTGTCCCATCCAAGCAGTTTTCCCCTTGTCTTACTCCTTCCTGAGGGAAAACCCACTCTTTAAATCGGAACAAACTGCAAACTACAGAAAACCAGATTGCTGATTGCTCCGATTGAGCATGAAAGAATGGTTTTCCCAGGGAGGAAAACAGCGTGTGTGTGTGTGTGGAAAGGAAGTGAGGATTAGCCCCTAGATATCACCTCATGTGTTGGCCACACAAATACACCAGTAGCCACGTGATTGGTCTGAGCTAGGAAGCCTAATGCTACACATGCAAACCCCTCTGTGTGTGGAAGCAGCCCCATTCAGACTGAAGCAGCCCCATTCAGCAAGTGGGGGGGGGGCATGGCCGGTGTGTGTGGTGGTGCTAATGGGGCAGGAGTAGCCCCTTATATTCCTGCTGACCACTCCTGATGTCCACTATTTATGAGTACTGAATGACTCAATAGTGGTTATTTTTGTGGTTCTTGGAGAGGTAGTGAACTCTCTCCATCACTGGAGGTTTTTCAGAAGATGTTGGGTGGCCATCTGTCATGTATGATCTAGTTGAGATTCCTTTATTGCCTGGGGTTGGAATAGTTCGCCCTTGAGGTCCCTTCCACCTGTACAGCTCTATGATTCTATGAGAAATTTAGTTCCATTAAAGGTGGCTACTCTGAACAGTATGACCCTAAGCATTATGTTTACACTGTATGCCTTTCAAAAAGCAGGATAGCAATCATGCTCCACAGAGCCATAAATATTTCCAGAGCCCACATTTCCCAGCAAAGCCTTTTGTATCTTCCCTCCCTCCCTCCCCCCTGTCATTTTGCCTGGCACAAAATGTACCTGCACTTTCAGCTGCCCTTCAGACTTGCCTTTTCAATCGGCTGTTCCCCCATCTCTCTCTCTCTCTCTCTCTCTCTCTCTCTCTCTCTCTCTCTCTCTCTCTCTCTTTTGTACGCGTAGGTTTTATCATTGTGCGCCATGGTCATAAAAACCTGCAGGATTTTAGATTGAACCGAAGTCCCAGTTGCTCTGGAAGCCTTCACATTGCATAACTGTACCAGTCCGCTCACGAATAAAACCATGATGCACAGCTCAAATATTCTCCCAGGGAGATGACTCAGACAATTTCCTGTAGCTTAGACTGCTTGAAAGCCAGGAGGGTACTTGATAATCTCTTATTTAGATGCAGGGGAATGAAGGCCAAACAAAAGGCAGAATAAGAGGGGTGGGAGGACAGAGGTGGAGAAATCAAGAACCATGGGCTATCAGAATGCGCTTCACACAGTTATGTCATATAGACGATTTGACTGGTGGGGGAGGGAGGAACATGAGGAAGAGGATGTGCAAGTTGAGGCTTCCCTCAAAGAATCCTGGGAAGTGTTGTTTGTTAAGGGTGACGAGTTGTTGGGAGGGACCACTAAATTCCCTTCCAGAGCTATAGTTTTCAGCAGTGGCAAAGGGTGGTTTGCCAGCACATGGGGCCATGCGGAGCAGTGGGTGGGAAATGGACAGAGTACGCATGCACATTCAACGGCCTAATGACGTCCATGTAACCCAGGAGATCACAGTCATTCAATTCAGGGCCATCTTACCCATAAACACTAGGGGTGCGGGACACCCGGGCACCGGGCTCTCAGGGGCGCCAGGCTGAGAGTCCGGGGCCTGAGACTTGAGTCCGGGAAAGAGCCCACCCGTCGGTCGGAGCGCCATGGTGGGCTTTTCTGCTGCAGGTGGCTCTGCGTTGCGAGTTTGGGGGCGACTGAGCCAGCGAGACACTGAGGCGGCCGGCCGGCTCTGCCCTTCTGCGTGCCTGGGACGGGGCAACCGGGGGGCGCGCACTGGGCGGATCTTTGCACTCGGTGCCCGCTTGGTGCCGCATATGCTTAAGACAGCCCTGATTCCATTGTCTGGAGAGGTCACTTCCTGGTTCACACGGAGAAGTCGTTTTCAGCAGAGCCCAGTGTCGGAAGTGGCAGCTGTTTTGAGGCAGTACTGGAAATTTTGTGCCCCTAACAATTTTGTGTCTGGGGCAACTGCCCCTGTGGCCCCTTCCATGCCACGCCACTGGTTCTCAGAGTTTAACAATCAATCCCTCTTCCCAGGGTACTCTGCGAACTGTAACTCTGTGGGGGGGGGGGAATAGGAGTCTCCTAACGAGTCCCAGCATCCTTAACAAACTAGAGCTTCCAGGATTCTTTTGGAGAAGCCACAACTGTTCAAAATGGTATGCAGATGTAAATTGTAGATGGAGTCAGTATTCCATTTAAGGCATTACTTAGAGACACCACTTTGCCATAGCCATCCTTTCTTTTGGATAAGGATTGGTTGAGTACTGCAGAGAACTGACTGGTCAGCAAATGGTAGCTTGACTGAAATGTTTGCAGAGCTATTCTGAATTTAAATCGAAATATAAAATATGCATGGAACAGGAAGTGGCTTTGAGATTTTGGGAGTCTTATTATTATTATTATTATTAAAAAATTGCTTGACATTCTCCTTTGGGAGGACTATGCTCCAGTAGCCCCCACTGCTCCTCAGGATGCCAGAGAAGTTTGGATGCTCATCTTTCTTTCTTCTCCATGGCACAGTTTCTCCTCTTCTGGGAAACACAGACCTGGCACAGAGTCTGTTTGGTGGATCTGGCTGTCTGCGAGCCAGAAAACAAATTGAGCACAAAGCCCATTAGTATAATTTTATGGAAATGGAAAGACAGAGAAAGAGGAGAAGGAAAGTTCTGGCATGTGGTCCTCCTTGCCAAGAACCACAAAGAGCTGCCTTGCACCACCAGCCAACAGTCTGTCTAGCCTAGGAGTTCTCTACGTAAGACTTTGCCAATCCAATGCCCTGCATTTTGGAATACAACTCCTATCAGTCCATGCAGAAGGTCTCAGGGTCATTCCCCAGTATCTCCCAGGCGGGGCTGTGAATGCCTAAACCCCTAGGAATTTGCTGCCAGTCACTGTGGACAATATTGCCTAGTTAGAGTATAAGGAAGCTTCTTATGTTCTGATTTATGGCAGGGAAACGATGGTAGCTGGTAAAAACTTGTCTTTGCGGGGCTGCAATTTTTAACTTTGCTGTTTTCATCACAATAGGTCTTCCACGTGTGCAGATTGCCACTCACTCAACAAATAAATAAATAAATAAATAAATAAATAAATAAATAAATAAATAAATTTTTAAAGGTAAAGGGTAAAGGGACCCCTGCCCATTAGGTCCAGTCGCAGATGACTCTGGGGTTGCAGCACTCATCTTGCTTTATTGGCCAAGGGAGCCAGTGTACAGCTTCCAGAGGAGTGCACAGAAATGCCGTTTACCTTCCTGCCAGAGCGGGACCTATTTATCTACTTGCACTTCATGCTTTTGAACTGCTAGGTTGGCAGGAGCAGGGACCGAGCAACGGGAGCTCACCCCGTTGCGGGAATGCAAACCACCGACCTTCTGATTGGCAAGCTCTAGGCTGTGTGGTTTAACCCACAGTGCCACCCGCGTCCCTCAATCAATTATTACTAACAGCTGAATTAAGAAAACCTAATGATGACTGTTATGTAGAAGAACGGAAACCTTTTTTGGACTATTTATAGAAATATTATAGTATGGTGAATTCGCGAGCAGGATTTGAACTATGAGCAACAGAATGAATTAGAGATTATTGTATTATTGTTAGCAGTGCTTTTCCCCCTATAAGAATAGGTGCCGGTACTCACCATGAAGTTGTGACAGTAAGTGCCACACTTTTTAATAACAAAAAAGAGAGGTGTCGGTACTGCATACCCTTGAATACCCCCAGAAAAAAAGCACTGATTGTTAGTGTATAAGAGAGAGAGGTAGGGTTCAGCAAGGGGGAGAAATAAAAAACACTATGGAAAATGGGACTGACCTTCATTCAAAGGAAACTGAATCCCCAGAGTAGCTCACTTCTCAGAGACAAGGTTACGTGCAACAGTACGAACCACCTGGTCTGTTACTACAGCTAGTTAGGAAGTCATCAGTTAGCTATGTAAGTTAGGCACGACGCAGACAACTGTTTCCTCTTTCTTCAAAGGCAGTTTGAAAGAGGGGTCACTGCACTTAAGGTCTACACTCAATGCACTTTCACCTCCAGCAAACAGGTTCTGCAGCCTTTTTGTACTGTTTCAAAACCCTTCAAAACCTGTTTTGCTGGAGGCAACCGCAGGAAAAAAGTGTGAGTACAACAGCAGACACTAGTCCTTTTTGAAACCATTTTCGGCTCTCCAAAAATGTCGTCTGTCTTAATCCTTTGTAGACACAATTCCATATTGCATATTGATCCAGATATGGGTCCCCCCCTTAAATTAGCAATAATAACTCTTTCCCCCTGCCCTTACTCTTAATCCAAACATCAAACAGAGATAAGTACGTGGGCATCTCACATTACTGTTGTCTGAAACAGCCATGCACTGTTTGTTCCAGAGGCAGAAATCTAAAGTGAGCTTTGCAGGCAATACAGGATAGGGGTGTTTTATAAGGAAAGGGAAATCCAAACTAGTTGCCGCTGCAGATAAAAATGAGAAATGCAAGGCATGTGGTATTCTGTGCCTCCATTTCAGCCACTGCTGTGGCAAGGCAAAGGTGGATGGCTCCTGAAAGTTTGTAGACCCAGAATCTTGACTGGGGAAGCACGCTAAAAGTTTGGCAGATCTGTGTCCGATGAGGTTAATGGGGAGGTTTAGCAGATTAAGATGTGCAAAGGAATGCAAGCAGTGTTCTCCTCTTCCAAAGCACCAAACCATAATTGGCTGTGCAGCTACTAGAGGGAGAACAAAATCTTCCCAATAGGGGGTCGCCTATTCAATGAAAAGAGGCCCCCTGTGGAGACTAATTTCTCTCCATAAATATACATTGGGCTCCATCTCTCATTTCATAGGCATGGTGTTGAAATGCCAAGATGTGCACGGAACATCTATCCCCCAACCCTAATTGCCTTAGGCGTTTCTTTACTTCTATAATTAAGGTGCTCCCAACGATAAGTCGTTAATATTGTGTGTGTGTGTGCTCCCAGAATTCCACTACACTCCAGCACAGCTTTCCCCAACCTGAGGCACTTCCCGGTGGATTGGACTACAACTCCCATCAACCTCAGCCAGGGACTGATATGAACTGCAGTCCAAAAACACCAGGAAGATTCCAGGTCCGAGGGTGAATGTGTCGGCATGCAGAGGGCCGGGAGGCCAGCTGGCTAGCCCCAACTGAGCCGTTCCCTTCCAGTCGTTCCCCTGCGAAGACCATCGGTCTCTGCCTGACGTAAATCAGCAACCCGGGCTTCAAAGTCAGGGCACACTATCAGCAGAGAGAACTGCACACACAGAATAGGTGTGAGGCTTGTGGAAGCATACCACAACTACAGATTTATTAATCATAAATCAGGACAAAGAAACATGCCATCTCTCTCTCTCATTGTTTCAGAGAGAACAGGGAAAAGCAAAAGCTATGCACCACGGAAGTTCGCAGCAAGCTGTGCTGGAATGTAAACAGACATGTGACATGTAACAGTTCCACACGTCTGCTCCTTAAGGTGGAATAGAAATGTTAACATCATGCTGGAGTAGCACTACAATGAGAAATGGAGCAAAGGTCATTTGGACGTGGAGGGATAGGGCTCTGAAGAGAGAGGTTGGCTTCATTGCTCAATGGCTGCTAAGATGTACCTGTGCCAGCAGTAGATTTTAACAGGTGGAGGCCAGAGTTGTGGCCAGTGGGCATGACCCTCTCCTCCCCGCCGATTAGCTCCTTCCATGCAGTTATTTGTACCTAAATGAATGTCCTGTTTTGCCATGGCTTGAAGCTCATGGGGGATATGACTATGGTCATATCTTGGATCTTGACTGGCTTAACAAATTGGCTCCTGAACGCTGCAAACCTGGAAGTATTTCAGTTTGTGAACATTTTTTGGAAGCCGAACATCTGACGCGGCTTCTGATTGAGTGCAGGAAGCACCCAGTGGTTTCTGAACGGTTTTGGGAGTCAGACGGATTCCCGGAATGGAATAAGTTCGAGAACCCAGGTACTACTGTATTGGCAAAGGTGTTTGCTGGCAGAGTGGAATCACAACACCTATGGCAGAGTTGCATTCGGGCATGACAGACACAGGCTTCTTAACACAATACATTTAAAGCCATGACTCTTAAACTGGTATAATAGAGCTTTAAATATAAGGTTTAGATGTCTTCATAGTGAAGGGTGTTTTGCTATTTTAATACACTGCAGCTCATGTACACAGCCCATTTTGCTCCGCACGGCATGTGAAGTACTCATGAAATCTGGAGGTGCATCTCACTTAAATCTGCTTAACAACAGCAACATCCAGCCAATGGATCTCATCAAGATTTTTTCCTCATCAAGCCCCGTTGTTTCCTTAAGCACATGTGCACTCAATCCCACCACTCGTCTTTTAACAAATTATTTCCACACACATGCATACTTTTCATGTAATTGCTGCTCCCACAGGTTGTCCCCGATCTCGTTCCACTGTTTGGTTTGTGTTAACTTCCCTTTAAACACTTCCCAGTGTTGATGTGTGAATTTTAGTTTGTGGTAATCGTTATACACATGAGGGTTCCTGCTGTGAGCTACGCTTCCTTGGATATTTGCTGAAGGCAAAAGAGATCCGGGCCGCAAGATTTCAATTGAGAAAGACTTTTAAGATAAAGACTTTAATAAAGTTCAGTTACATTTTCCAAATGCCAAGTACAAATTACAGGTTTTGCAAGCGGGAAACTCATAACCCAGCAAGAATTTAACATTTTCATCACTGAGTGGCAGACATTTCAGTGACAAAACTTCTGTATCTTGGCACCCGAAACTTTAATTTTGCAATAAAGTTCAAAATGTGAAATTTGGGGTTCAGAAATGTAAGGTATAGTCCAACTAAAGTGGGGCACTGAAGCACCAAATACAGAACCTTGCTCCAAGAAGCTTATCGTCAAAACCAGAGGTAGGGACACCAAGACCCTTTATATGTTGTTGATCTCCAACTCCCATCAGTCCCATAGCCACCCTGGCCAGATAATGGGAGTTGGAGTCCAACAACATCTGCAGGGCTGCAAGTTCTCCATACCTGATCTAAATGCTGAAAGCAAGGAGTGTCAGGAGTGCATGCAGGAGCCAGGCCCTGTGACCAGTAGGGCTTTGCAGGACTGGGGCCTTCCTAAGTTTGTTCTGGAGAGGCAAGGCGCGGCCTCACAGGCGAGGCCGCTTGGTAACTCACTGCACCTGGTGGCAAGAGCCAGAAAGGGATATAGGGTCAGCATTTCCTTTTGGATCTTTGCCACAGCAACATGTTTCCTGCCTTGCTGTGTTTGGCTTTTTGCTTCCTGATCCTCGGACCTTGGCTTCCTGACTCCCTGCTTCTTGATCCTCGACCCTTGACTTTGTGACTCCTTGCTTCCTGACCCTTGAACCCCTGGCTTCTGGACTCTTATTCCTGCTCCTACCCCGCCATCTTGCCCCTGGTCCCGACATCCTCAGCCAGGACTTTGATCACCAGTAGAGCGGACCATGACAAGGAGAAAGGGAGAGGACAGGAACAGAAGAAATGTGTAACAGGGAACAGACATGTGCAAAGTCAAACTATTGGACCATCTGTCTCGGTATTGTCTTCACAGTGGTTCTCCAGGGTTTTAAAGATGGGTTCTTCCATGGATGGATCCTTCCACCTGTGACTTTATGCAAACCATGTGCTCTACCTGTGAACTATGACCCTTCCCCCAAACTTTGTCATTTGGGGGTGAGAACTTACACTGAAGACTTCCTAGAAGAGAATAGAGGGTTTGCCTTTGCATTATACATATAGGCATCTGCCTGGTCACTGTGAGAATAGGATGCTGGACTTACATTCTTACATTCTCACTCCTGTTTCAATAAAACTGTTTCTAAATAGGCGTCCAAATTTCTGTGAAAAACACAGGAAAGAGTCACAAAGACAGCTGAAATAGATTCATGTTCAAAGTCAAGCACATATTTGTGGGGTTTTGTCCTTGCACAGTTATATTTATCACAGATATTTGTCTTTCCCCCCTTCATTTTAAGGAGTAGATGAAGTTATTTATGTATCTGGTTCAAACTGTGGAGAAGACTTTCTGACTACTGTCTGAGTGTTTGTCACAGCTGACCTGCAAACAACAGGGTTCGGTATCCCTTCCAAAGATGGTTTTGCTTTGGAGAAGGCTTTTCACCCAACAGTTAAAATCTGCATGAGCTGTTCTCTTGAAAATGCAAACAGAAAGCAGCAGCAGAGTGTGTGTTGCAGAAGATACATAAGAAGGAGTGGTTAACCAGAGGTTATCCAGTGGTTAAAAAACAGATTTCAACTTCATTTTATAACCTGCTTCTTGGAAGAGAGGGGACATTGTGATGAAACCATGGGCAGGGAACAAAAGGCACGAGTGCTTGATCTCCTTACGTGCATTGAAAAACACATTTCCATCAGAATGCTCAATTTTTATTTTTATTTTGAACCACCCCCAGCCTTTGTAGCTTTAGCTGGATGCTAAAATTAAAGGATGCTTTCGATGAGATTCCTTTGTTATAGGAATGACTCTCATGGTCCCTTCTGACTCTACAATTCTATGGTTCTATGAAGCCTATTAAAAATAAAGCTTTTGCTGTGGGATGGAACAATCCTACCAGGGTCAGAAGAGGGCCATACAATGGCAATCAAACTTCCAAATCCAAATATATTTGTGTGGGAGAGCATCGTGCATTGTTTTCTCCCATCTTTTCATAGACTTTTTTTAAAAAAGGTTTTATTTTCCATGGGAGGAAAAATAAGAACACCAGCATCAGGCTGGGATACTTTCTTCCAAGAGAATGTCAGGGGAGAGGAAAGAACAAAGAGCTTTGGATCCAGCCTCCCCAAATCCATCGACTCCATTATGCCTCCTTATCGCTCTCTCCATCATCAGAGCAGCAATGGCAGAGGGGCATCTGCAGTAATTTTTCCAGCGCTGTCTAGAAGATTGACAGCAAGGAGTAAGTTACATTCCATTCTGTGTCCACTGGAATGCACCTGCCCCAAGGAAAATTGCATTTATTTGTGAATTTATTTTCAACAACAACAACTTATTATTCTTCCGGTGGAGCGCGGAACCTGCTGCAGGCGAGGGTTTTTTCTGCGGAGAGAGCCCTAGCTTTTTCGGCCGAATTTGGAGGTTTTTAGGGCGAAAAAAACCTCCTGCTAAGCCTCTGGAGGGTGTCTAGAGGTCTAGGTGCCCGGCAGTGCCTGGAAGCTGTTCGTCCGGTCGTCAGGTAGCCTTTGAATAAAGGTGAAGAGAGCGACAGAACGAGCAGTGGGTAATTGGGCAGCCATTATAGCGGCGAACCAGCGAAGCCCCGAGCCTGCAAGGATTAGCGCCCCGCTCTCGATATAAAGAAACTCGGATTCAGAACTTAGTCTTTATGACAACGTGAGAGGGGAAAAGATAAGGAAGTCTCCGAGTAAAAAGAGAAGAGTCCGAGTTCAGCGCCGGCTTGACTTCATTGAAAAAGACGCAGCGCTGTATGCAGAGCCGAAAGAGAAAGTAAGTTACCGCTAGCGGCTACTGTTTCCGTCTCTCCCGTTTACTCAAGTTAAAAAGAAACTTTCTCCAAAAGATAAAGGAGAAAGGGAGAAAGCTAAGGGGGAGCAGAGAAGTGTTGTGATAGAAGAGAAAACCCAGTCGATACTGCAACTGAGGTAACTGAAATATAAAGAGGACTATTGTTAAGATTTATGTGAAGAAGCTAAGGCATTAAGAAGATTTTCCAGCGCCATATTAAGCGGGGGTGGAGAGGAGCTTCAGACGCCATATTAAGTGGTTCTAAAAGACGTATATAAAGAGAAGACAGAACACTTTGAAGTACTTTGGGTTGACGTTTTGGGGTTTTCCTCTTATTTACTAACTTTCTTCGTTACCTCTGTTTATAAGACACTGAAAGAGTGAAGAATATAAGGAGGGTAGATGAAAAAAACTAACTAAGAAACTTCCTCCTAAGTTTGAAAGGGGCTGACTCCCTCCTGTGGCGTAAACCAAATAATACATCCTAATCCTGGAAAACCTCAGTGGAGGCTTTTTAGGCTAAACGAAGTAAAGAAGATAACTGTTCCGGAGAGACCTCCCCTCCTGTTGGACTAAACGCATTAATCTACTTAGTATGAACATATTTGGTTAAGGAACAATTAACATGAATATTGACAATTATACTCAAATTAACATTTAAATTTGGAGTACCTCGGAAGTTATAAGTGGAGTTCTCCCAAAATTTCTGTTATCTCTACCTGAACTATATTTGGATTTACAAATTTATAAATCGGGACTGTGTTTACCAAAGCGTTGGTTGGATTAGCCCGAATAGGGGCAAGAAGACTATAAACAGAATAACTATCAGAACTAACAGACAACTACTTTCCCTCGAAGTTTAGGGGGAAGGGATAATATTTAAACATATTAAGTGGAGGTAACTGTCTAAAGAAGTTGCGATTGGTAGTACCTTGGTTTCTGGTTATTTGTTGTCATTTGTTGTCATTCTATATAGGGCTGTACATACTACTTCTGGCGGTTAATTCAATATTATCTAATAGCAAATATAAGAATATTTGTATAGGAAGGACGGGAAAGACAAGAAATACTCAGTGGAAATATACGATATTTTGAGATTTAAGATAATGTCGCATACGCAAAAAAAAGGGGCGGAGGGGGGAACCCCAACAGATAGGAGAGCCTCAAAACAAGAAACAGAATTTAGAACAGAAATACTGAGGATGTTTGCAGAAATAAAACAAAGTGAGAAAAACTTAGAGACAAAATTAGAACAGGTAGATAATAAAATTGGGAAAATGGACAAAAAGATTGAGGAAACAGTAAGTGAACTGAAAGGACAGATCAAGGAGGTCTCAAAAAGAGTGGATGAAGGATTAAAAAAGACTAAACAGGAAATGAAAGAAATGAAGCGGGAAGAAGAAAAAATGAGAAATGAGATAGCAGATTTAAATAAAATGCAGGAAGAAATAAAAGATTCTATTGCAATGAATGAACTAAAACAGAGAGAAGTTAATCTAAGATTGAGGCAAATTCCGGAAGTACAAAATGAAAATATAAAAGAAAAACTAATAAAGGAAATAGCGCAGTGGATGGAGTTGGCGGAAGAAGATGTGGCGAAGACAATACAAAATGTATACAGAATGAAAATTAAATCAAATAGGGTAAAGAAATTCCCAGGGGACTGTTTAGTTACGTTTAAAGATAGAGAGATGAGAAACCTGATTTTGCAAAGGAATAGAGAGAAGAGATTATATATCGATGGAAACTACATAATTATATTTAAAGATATCCCAATAAGGCTGCTGAAACGAAGAGAACCTTACAAACCATTGGTGCAACTGCTTAAGAAAAATAGGATTGACTTTCGATGGGAATTTCCAGAAGGTGTCTCATTCTTTTATAAAGGAGTTAAGAGAAGATTGACAAGCCCCGAGGAAATAGGAAAGTTCACAAGAAGATATAAAGAGCTTCAACAGGGAGAGGAGGAGACTAAAGGAGCAGAAGGAGGACTAAGACTGAGGGAGGAACCAGAATTGGGAGAAGAAGAAGAACAGAACGGAGGAAAATTTGAGGAAGACGAAGAAGAGGAAGAAGGAGAAGAGACAGAAAGGATATAGGTTAAAATTCAAATTTGATCAGTGGTAAGGAAAATGACGCTAAAATTATGGAATTGGAACATTAATGGAATGAACGATAAGAAAAAACGGAATGGAATTGAACGTATTCTAAAAAAGAAGAACTTGGACATCATATGCCTTCAAGAAACACATGTGGCCAAGAAACACAGGAAAATTCTCATCAATAAGAGGTTAGGGAATGAATTTATATCTTCGGATAAAGAGAAAAAAAGAGGTGTAGTACTTTACATTAAAAATAAAATTGAATCCCACCAATTATTTAAGGATGAGGAAGGAAGAATAATAGCGGTTCGTATTAAATGGCAAGGTGAAATTTTGATAATAGTCGGGATTTACGCACCAAATGGAAACAAAACAGAATTTTTTAGATTATTGGAAGAGAAGCTATTCGAACACATGGATCAGAAAATCATAATAATGGGAGACATGAACGGGGTGGTTTCAACTGAAATGGACAGACTAAGAAAAACGAAGAACAAAGAAGGAAAGTTACCTAAGACATTCTTTATGATGACCAAGAATTGTAACTTAATAGATATTTGGAGACTTAGGCACCCTCTGGAGAAACAATTCACATATCACTCAGAACCAAACCAATCAATGTCAAGAATAGATCAAATATGGATATCAAATGAATTGACACCAAGAATTCAAAAAATTGAAATCCAGGCCAAAGTCATTTCTGATCATAACCCAATAGAAATGGAGATGAAGGGAGCTGAAGAACGAACTTTCAGATGGAGGTTGAACGATAACTTATGGGATGATCAAAAGTTCGTTGAAAAAATACGGAAGAAACTATTTGAATATTTTTTGGATAATTTAGATAAAGGGGTGAAAATAAGTGTGGTATGGGATGCAAGTAAGGCAGTAATGAGGGGCCTTTTTATTCAGCAAAGTGTGTGGAAAAGAAAAAACAAAGAAAAAAGGATAAAGGAGATTTTGAGACAGATTATGGACAATGAACAAAAATTGATTAAAAAACCGAATAATGAAAGGATAATGCAGGAAATAAAGTCCCTCCAAACTCAATTTGCTATGTTAATAAATAAAGAGGTTGAGTGGAATATCAAAAGGTTAAGACAGAAAAATTTTGAATTCGCCAATAAGTCAGGAAAATGGCTTGCTTGGCAAGTTAAAAGGAGGAACGAACAAAATACAATCAGCAAAATACAAATAAACGGAGAAGAAACAACTGACCCGAAAAGAATTAGAAAAGGATTCGTAGACTTCTATGAGCAACTATATAGGAATAAAGAAAGGAACAATAAAAAAAAAATAGAAAGATATTTAAAAGAAAAGATGGTGAGGAAGATTTCAATAGATCAAAAGGAACAGCTAAATGCCCCAATATGTAGAGAAGAGGTAGAAGAAGTGATAAAAGAATTGAAAAGAGGGAAAGCACCGGGCCCAGATGGGTTTACATCGAGCTACTATAAAGAAATGAAAGACACATTGATGACTCCGTTAATTGACGTGATGAATAACATCCTAAAGGAAAGAGATATCCCAGGCACATGGAAGGAGGCATTTATCACAATAATTCCAAAGCAAGACTCGGATCTAACCCAAGTTAAGAATTACAGACCCATCTCTTTACTAAATACGGATTATAAGATTTTCGCCGGAATCCTAGCCAAAAGACTAAAAAAGATACTAACAAAAATTATACACGAAGACCAAGCGGGTTTTTTACCGGGCAGGCAAATAAGAAATAACACAAGAAGTATAGTTAATTTAATTGAATATCTTTCTGATAGATGTGATAAACCAGCCAGCCTAATCTTCGTAGATGCGGAGAAAGCCTTCGATAATGTAGTCTGGGATTTCATGTTGAAAAATTTGGAAATCATGGAGGTGGGCCAAGAGTTTTTAAATGGCATAAAGGCAATTTATACAGAACAGAAAGCGAGACTGATAATTAATAATGTCATCACTGAAGATATAAAAATATCCAAAGGAACAAGACAGGGATGTCCGCTTTCGCCGTTGCTCTTTATTGTGGTTTTGGAAGTCTTACTAAGTGCAATAAGACAAAATAAACAAATTAAAGGGGTAACATTAGGTTCAAATGAGTACAAAGTTAAAGCCTACGCAGATGATGTGGTTTTAACAGTGGAAGAACCTATAGAGAGTTTAAGGGAGATTTTGGAAGAGATGGAGAAATTTGGGATGTTAGCAGGATTTAAATTGAATAAGAGTAAGACAAAAATGATTGTTAAAAACTTAGATCAGGATAAGATTGAATTAATACAGCAACGAACTGAAATTGAGGTTGTTAAAAAGGTTAAATATCTGGGACTCTGGCTTACCAACAAAAACATCGATTTATACCAAAATAACTATACCCCGGTTTGGAATGGAATTAAAAAAGATCTGGAGGTCTGGGCCAGGATGAAATTATCATTCTGGGGAAGAATATCCATGGTCAAAATGATGGTGCTCCCAAAGCTGTTATTTTTGTTCCAAACGATACCCATATTAAAAGGTACAAAAAACTTTAAAGAATGGCAAAAGGTGATCTCTAGATATGTCTGGGAAGGAAAGAAGCCCAGAATTAAGTTTAAGTTATTAACAGATGTAACAGAAAGAGGGGGTTTCGCCCTACCAGACATGAGACTGTATTACGAAGCAGCATGTCTGTGTTGGATAAAAGAATGGGTAAAGTTGGAGAACAAAGAATTACTAGATCTGGAAGGGCATAATAACAGATTTGGGTGGCACGCGTATCTATGGAGGGATAAAAAGAGAGTGCATAAGGAATTTTGTAGCCACATTTTTAAAGGTCCACTAATAGAGGTTTGGGACAGATATAAAAATATATTAGAACCGAAAACTCCACATTGGCTATCCCCGTTGGAGATAATAAGTGTAAAGAAAGTTAATATGAGAGAAAAGTGGGGAAAGTATGAAGAAATGGTTATTAATGAAGGAGGGAAGTGGAAAGTAAAATCATACGATCAGGTTAAAGTATTTACATATGACTGGCTGCACTATTTTCAGATAAATGAAATGTTTAAAAAAGAGGTGAAGGAAAGGGGTTACGAGGAAAAGGAATCGGCATTCCAAAAAGAGATAATAAACAACGAATATAAAAACCTGTCAAAAATGTATAAAATATTGTTAGAGTGGAATACGAAGGATGAGGAAGTAAAATCAGTGATGGTACAATGGGCAAGGGATTTCGGCTATAATATTCAATTGGAGGATTGGGAAAAGTTATGGAGAGTGAACATAAAATTTACGGCATGCACGTTACTGAGGGAAAATGTGATGAAGATGCTCTACAGGTGGTATATGACACCTGTAAAACTGGCTAAGATGTACAAGACAGATAACAAATGCTGGAAATGTAAACAAAAGGAAGGGACCTTCTATCATCAGTGGTGGGAGTGTAAGAAAGTTAAAAGCTTCTGGGACGAAATTTATAACGAAATGAAAAAGATGTTAAGTTATACTTTTGTAAAAAAGCCAGAAGCCTTTCTATTAGGTATTGTGGGAAAGGACATCAGAAGAAAGGACTGCAAACTCTTCCAGTATGCGGTAACGGCAGCCAGAATTGTGATAGCTCAGAAGTGGAAGCAGGAAGAAATCCCTACGGTAGCAGAGTGGAGAGTAAAACTGACAGAATACGCCGAGTTGGATAAATTAACAGGGAAAATCAGATATATTAAGGATCAAAAGTTTATTGAGGACTGGGGGAAATTTGCGGGTTATCTGGAGAATAAATGCTTTGTAAATACAACGCTAGTGGGATTTAAAGAGGCACTGTAAAGAACTAATAAGTATTGTTTAATAGAAATAATGTATGAAGGGAGGAACGAATGGCAATATGAAATATGGAATGTGTTTTAAAGATATAAATATGAATGAATGTCAAAGACGCTGAAGGAAGTTCAAAATGTATGAGATGTATTGAAATATGGATATAATGTATAAATAATGGGAAATCAATAAAATTTTAAAATGCAAAAAAAAACCAAAAAAAAAAAAAAACAACAACTTATTATTTATACCCCGCCCATCTGGCTGGGTTTCCCCAGCCACTCTGAGCGGCTCCCAGCAGATTAAAAACAGAATAAAACATCAAACATGAAAAACTTCCCTAAACAGGGCTGGCTTCAGATGTCTTCTAAAAGTCCGATAGTTGTTTATTTCCTTGACATCTGATGGGAGGGTGTTCCACAGGGTGGGTGCCACCACCAAGAAAGCCCTCTGCCTGGTTCCCTGTAACCTCATATCTCACAGCGAGGGAACCACCAGAAGGCCCTTGGAGCTGGACCTCACTGTCTGGGCAGAAAGATTGGGATGGAGACACTTCTTCAGGTATACTGGGCCGAGACCATTTAGGGATTTAAAGGTCAGCACCAACACTTTGAATTGTGCTCAGAAACGTACTGGGAGCCATAAAAAGTCTCAAAGCAAAATACAAAAGCATAAAAGGCAAAACAGCTCCACTCAGTTAAAATCCAGATAACAAGAAGAAAACAAAATGCAATAAACACAATTCTTAAAATCCAATAACACTATGAAAATGAAAAATCCTGAAGCACTAGATGAACACCACCACAGAAGTCTGAATTGTACGAAGCTTTGTTCCCACATTAAGAATCAAAGGCTTAAGGATCTTTTTTCCCCTTCTTCGAATCAAGCTTAGAAATGAACACTGCTGTCTAAAATTCCCCAGCAAATGGATGGGACCAATCTGGGGTGATCAACTGTTTAATTTATTTAACTGGTTCAGCCAGTAACACCTTGTTCCATCAGGTGAGCAATAATGGAGTCTGAAAAACTAATAAACTCTTGCGTTTGCCCAATTTTTAACTCTATCCTGCTAGATCTCTCCAGACTGTACTCCTTGCCTGTATTTAAAATATTATTATTGCCCCACCATTCAATATAACCTTATTCAAGGAGGTGTGCAATGGATATATTAAAAAAACAGTAATGCAACAATTAATTAAAAGCCCAACTGAACCCCTGGGCCTTATTTGATATCAATGTATTTCACGAAGCCTGCTCTGTATTCCTTTATATAGAAACATATTATGAGCATTCCCCTCATTAAATAATTTTGGCAGTTGTGTCCCAGTTATTCTTTCCCGTTTTCTTGTTGTGACCGGCTTGTTTGCCTCTGTGGTCTGTGTGGTGCATATTTCTTACAATGTGCTGGATTATGGTATTTTTTGAGGGGTGATGGTGTATCGTAGGAACACTTTTCAATAGAATGTGAGTATATATATATATTTAAAAAAACAAGCAAGTGCACAGATTAAACATACTAGAATCCAATATTGTTTTCATGTGGAACTAAAGCAACATCAGATATAGTGGTGGGTAGGCAAATATTCCCCAGGGTGAGGAGTAGACCATAGGTCACTGGCAGAGTGTATGCTTTGTATGCACAAGGTCTCAGGTTTAATCCTCATGTCTCCAGGTTCACGACTCATAGAGGTCATAGGAGTTGATGTTCCCCCAAAGAAGCAATAAGAAGAAGTCCGTTGGAAGGAGAAAGTGGAAACTGTTATGTACTGAAGTTCTTACCCTGGGCCAGCAGGGGAATACTGTAGATAGTTTTCACTCAGGTCCACATATGCAAATAAGGGATTGAAAGGGACGTTCAGTGATTGGATAGTTACAGAAAGTGTTACAGTTGCATTGTAGTGGAGCTCTATATAAGCAGGCTGGCTGAACCCTTCAGTTCAGTTCTGTTCTGGCCTGTGAATAAACAAGAGCTGTTTGAAGAATCGCTGTGTCGTCTGATATGTTCACCCACAACTTAACAGAACCCTCTCGTAGGAACTGCATGACCTAGCTGGGTAACGATCAGAAGGCTGAGTGCAAGTACTGGAAAGAGAGCAAGACACAATTTGTTCAGATGTTTAAGGAAGAAGCTGTAATCTTCAACTAAGAAAAGCTAAGCCCATGCTTGGATAAGCATGTGTGTGCAAATACTTTGCGTATACTCTTCTTTAGCTGTATGTTCTGTAAAAGGGACGCGGGTGGGGCTGTGGTCTAAACCACTGCGCCTCTTGGGCTTGCTGATCAGAAGGTCAGTGGTTAGAATCCCCACGACAGAGTGAGCTTCCGTTGCTCTGTCCTAGCTCCTGCCAACCTAGCAGTTCGAAAGCACGCCAGTGCAAGTAGATAAATAAGTACCGCTGCGGTGGGAAGGTAAATGGCGTTTCTGTGCACTCTAGCTTCCATCATGGTGCTCTGTTGTTCCAGAAGCGGTTTAGTGATGCTGGCCGCATTACCAGGAAAGCTGTCCATGGACAAACGCCGGCTATCTCGGCCTGAAAGCAAGATGAGCGCCGCAACCCCATAGTCACCTTTGACTGGACTTAAACATCCAGGGTCCTTTACTTTTACCTTTTTTTATATGTTCTGTAAAAGCTTTTGCATATTTTAAGAAGTGTTTGGCCATTGTTCAAGAAAAGAGTCAGTATTGCATAGAATCATAGAATCATAGAATCATAGAATCATAGAATCATAGAGGTGGAAGAGACCACAAGGGCCATCGAGTCCAACCCCCTGCCAAGCAGGAAACACCATCAGAGCACTCCTGACATATGGTTGTCAAGCCTCTGCTTAAAGACCTCCAAAATAGAATTGCACATGAGTTGGCTTCCCAACTGCAACTGAGCTAATCTGCCAATAGGCTTGACATAGGCAGAGGATGCTATCCCAAGATATATCACAGATCGCAGCCTTTGACCTTTTTATTCCACGTAGGTAAGCCCTCACGCCTTTGCAGAGGAATGGTTTGAAGCAACGTGGGGGCAAGTGCAGACCTGCAGGAGAGAAATGATGGAAATCTACATGCTTTTGATGCCTGCAGTTTTAATTATTCAAGTTGCTAACACCAACTGGGTACTGGGACTCTTCATGCTATGATAACAGATTTGATTCCAACAACACAGCTCTACCCTGCCTAGGCATGTTCTCAGAAGAGAGCCAAGGAAGAGAAAATGTGAAGAAAAAAGGGAGAGAATGAATGGTGGGGAATTGCATCAATGTATGCTCTTAGGTGTATGCCGTATTTAGTTACTAAACTAGTATGGTCGCACCTCGGGTTAAGTACTTAATTCGTTCCGGAGGTCCATTCTTAACCTGAAACTGTTCTTAACCTGAAGCACCACTTTAGCTAATGGGGCCTCCCGCTGCTGCTGTACCGCCGCTGCGTGATTTCTGTTCTCATCCTGAAGCAAAGTTCTTAACCTGAGGTACTATTTCTGGGTTAGCGGAGTCTGTAACTGAAGCATCTGTAACCCGAAGCGTCTGTAACCTGAAGCGTATGTAGCACGAGGTACCACTGTAACTAAATTTAGTTGCTAAACTTAGTTACTAATCTTAGTTGCTGCTGGAGTTGCCTTCCTGCAAAGCCAAGCGGCTGGTCTAAGATAAAGAGGAGGCAGCCTCATCTTGGTTCAGAGATTATAGGAACATAAGGAATTCCCTCCTGGATCAGGCCAATGGCCCATCTAGTCCAGCATCCTGTGTCCCTCTTGAGGGAAACCCACAAGCAGGAGTCAGTCACAGGTGTGCTTTCCCATCCTGTGGTTTCCAGCAACTGGTATTCAGAAGCATTGCTGCCTTCCGATGTGAAGCATAGTCACCATGACTAACAGGCTTCCATTGCCCTCTCCACTGTCAGTGAATACTAAACTTGACCCAGATCTGAGATCTGATTAATGACATGCGTATGTCTTCTATGTGGGACACGGGTGGCGCTGTGGGTTAAACCACAGAGCCTAGGACTTGCCGATCAGAAGGTCGGCGGTTCGAATCCCTGTGACGGGGTGAGCTCCCGTTGCTCGGTCCCTGCTCCTGCCAACCTAGCAGTTTGAAAGCACATCAAAGTGCAAGTAGATAAATAGGTACCGCTCCGGTGGTAAGGTAAATGGCATTTCCGTGTGCTGCTCTGGTTTCACCAGAAGAAGCTTAGTCATGCTGGCCACATGACCTGGAAGCTGTACGCAGCTCCCTTGGCCAATAAAGCGAGATGAGCGCCGCAACCCCAGAGTCGGTCACGACTGGACCTAATGGTCAGGGGTCCCTTTACCTTTATGTCTTCTATAATGCAGCAGCAGCAGCAGCAGCAGAGACACATGTACTCAATAAATACATGTATACTGGCCAGTTCCCAACATCCCATCATACTCTGGGGTGAATGTTGAATGTTGGCATCTGTCTGTCTCGGGGGACAATGGAAGTGAAGCCAAACTGTTGGAAGTTTGCAGCACCTCCTGTGGCCGTAGAGACATGTTTTGATGCGTGTGTGTTATGTAACATCTCCATTAATGATCTGGGAAAGAGGAGCATATGTTTTAGACCTGCAGATGTACCAATAGGAGAGAGTGGAATGCGGAAAAGCAAGCTGGGAAACTCAAAAACCAAGCTAGCCTGGCAGCAGGAGAATTTGAAGTTGCTTGCATGCTCCCGAGCATATGGTATTTTATGTTGGAGCGACAAGATTCTGTGCTTGGCTCGCTGCTTCCTCCCGGTATCCAGTTACAATCAGGTGGAAGTTATGGGTGAGACAAAAATAGATTTCCCTTCCATTGCTTCGCCCACAGAAACAGCACGAGTCAGTGATGAATAATTGTGCTCAGCAGATCAGTGGCATGCTGTATGTGTGCCCAATTCTGAGCACCACTGTGAGATTCTTACTGCGGTGCAGGAGTTATTTTTGTCCCTTTAGATCCCACCACTTCCAAGGAAAGTGGAAGAGAGACTTGTCTTCCTCCTGTTTGACAGTCTTCTGCCGTCTTAAAAAGCACTTCCATTCCCGACAGTGTTTTGGCCCGCAGTGGCGAAGTTATTTTCCTAATCTGCTAGGGAATAATCTTTCCCCTTGTTTTGTCTGCTGTGCTCCTGCCTTCTAATTTGTTGTTTCCTTCCACACCAGAAATTTAGAAAAGGGGGGATTTCGCTGCCACAAGGCATGATGTCAGCCACCAGCTTAGATGGGCCTTGAAGACAGCTTGGCAAAATCATGGAGGAGGTGGTTATCCTTGCAAGGAATGAGCCACAAAGGCTATATGCTGCGTCTATAAACTCAGAGGTGGCATGCCTCTGAACAGCAGTTTCTAGATAGCAGTAGCAAGGGAGGTCTGCGTCTAGACTTCCTGGAGGGATCTGGTTGGAATTCAGACGGCGTCCCCTGCAGAAGGGGAAACGCTACATTTTAAAACACATCTTTTTTTTCTTTCTTGAATTCAAAGTGCTGGTGGAAGCACTTTGAATCCAAGCCACTTCCCCCAGCCCCCTTGGCTGCACTGGGGAAATCCGACAGCAAACTCCATCGAGCAGCTGGTACCAGTGGAGTTCTTTGCTAGTACCAACCATCTGACAGGGATCTCACCTGGAGCTCCAAACAACCCATTTGTAGACTCATCCGTACCTGTCTCACACCTGATGTCATATACAGTGGTACCTCGGGCTACATACACTTCAGGTTACAGATGCTTCAGGTTACAGAATCCGCTGACCCAGAAATAGTACCTCAGGTTAAGAACATTGCTTCAGGATGAGAACAGAAATTGTGCTCCGGCGGCAGTTGGAGGCCCCATTAGTTAAAGTGGTGCTTCAGGTTAAGAACAGTTTCAGGTTAAGAATGGACCTCTGGAATGAATTAAGTACTTAACCCGAGGTACCACTGTATTATGTTAGGTGTGAGGTATACCAGTAGACCAGAAGGAGCCTCTCCATCCCCATCGTTCTACCCGGACACTGAGGTCCAATGCCGAGGGCCTTCTGGCGGTTCCCCCACTGAGAGAAGCCAAGTTACAGAGAACCAGGCAGAGGGCCTTCTTGGTAGTGGTGCCCACCCTGTGGAATGCCCTCCCATCAGATGTCAATGAAATAAACAGCTATCGGACCACTGAAGGCAGCCCTGTTTAGGGAAGCTTTTAATACTGGATGAATCTTTGTATTTTAATATTCTGCTGGAAGCCTTCCAGAATGGCTGGGGAAACCCAGCCAGATGGGCAGGGTATAAATAAATAATTTTCATGGAATGGCCTGTGAGGGGGCTAATTATATCTGTAGGCCACCCTTTTATATCCTTCATCCGAGCAAGCAGGAGGGCTTAACAAAGTTCAAGGACCCATCGCACACAGGCAAAGAAGAGAAGAAGAAGAGTTTGGATTTGATATCCCGCTTTATCACTACCCGAAGGAGTCTCAAAGCGGCTAACATTCTCCTTTCCCTTACTTCCCCACAACAAACACTCTGTGAGGTGAGTGGGGCTGAGAGACTTCAGAGAAGTGTGACTGGCCCAAGGTCACCCAGCAGCTGAATGTGGAGGAGCGGAGACACGAACCCAGTTCCCCAGATTACGAGACTACCGCTCTTAACCACTACACCACACTGGCTCTCAAAGACACTCAGGCAAAGACACTCAGGCAGGGTGGGGTGCAGGAGGGCTGACAACAGGTGCTGCCTGGGGAGGGTGTGTGGCCTGGTTTGGAGGGCCACACTCAGGAGCAAGGATATGAGGATGAGCTGGAGTGCCAGCTTGGCCCTGCAACCATGGTTGCCTGGGGCCATGGGTGCCATGCAGCGTGCATGGCCCTAGCACTGAAATATGTGGGTGCCCAGCCCCTTCATGGAAAATTTTGTGGGGGCTCAGGCACCCAGGGCTCCAAGGAGTTGGCACCTATGGAGCTGAGGAGCAAGTTCTCACTCAGCCCGTGTTGGAAGCGTTTGCCACCTGTTCCCTCCTAGGGTAGGAAGGTCACCTGAGGCCTGTGCAATTTGAGTGGACAAACGGGCCAATGAGCTGCACAGCTCTTTTCTTTCTGGCCTTGAGGGATGCACGGCATTAAAAGCAACAACTCAACAGCTCACCAATTTCCACCAGGGTGGATAGCCATCACAACTGCTTGTGCTATTATCTTTGTAGAGAAGGAAATGCGATGCTTTGTAGCAGGGGAGCAGAATGCAGTGCAGCAAATCCGTTGATCTGGGCACACCCTTCTCTCTTTGCCCAGTTTCAGTTAGCTCGCTCTCCAAGTCAGCCCCAAAACATAATGGTGTAATTAGTGGTGTGCTTCAAGCCAACCTCAAACAACCTTCTCCAGTTGCAAAAGCTCCGACGGGCATGATTGGCATTTCCTGGCCCAAATCTTACCTGCCACGGATGTCTTAAAGGAGGAGCTGTGGAGGATTACTGCAACTTTTGCTTCCTCTGCATAAGCACGACAGGTAGAGTTCTGATTTTTTTCTCCTTTTTTTTGTAAATGAAGTCACCGTCGTGCATAGATCAGCTCACTTAGTAGATTGCTTTTTGTGATTTATGTGGGGATAGATGGGCCCAGGAGTAATTCATTGCCAAACCAAGAGAGAAATGGACAAAGTCTGTCAGTACACTTTTTTAAGTAAAAAAAGTCAGACTATGTTCGTTTCATGTCTTAAAATGAGAAGACAGGAATGCTCATTTATACCTTGAACGTTTGTTAGCCTTATCTGGTAAAGGTGACCTGCAGACATGAGAAGCTTCTGCATGTTTTCCCCTTGCTGGATCAAGGGGATCAAAAACACAAATATAGTGCAGCTACAGACTAGAATACTGACAAGGTCACTACTTTGCTGCCAGTGGGGTCACCGTCAATACAGCCAATCCTACCATATTTCAAAAGCACAGTGACAACTAAAATTTAGGCTCACTTCACATTTTAATGTGAACTTGCCTAATTCATACCTCTCAATACACGAACCTCAAACCATGGCAATTCTTTGAAATTTGCACTTCTCTGAATTTTGTGCTATACTTCTCCAACCCCAAAAGGTACACAAAAATTTGGGGGGAAATAGGAGGACGTGAGCATAAAAATGCATGCGGGTGAAAAGTAATATACAAAGATTTGGAAAATTGCTTTCCAAAATCCGTAGGTAAAATTGCACACACAAAATAGATGTTTTTCTGAGGACTATCCAAAACATAACCACAATTGCAAACTGAGGTTTGGATGTGTTGATCTGAGCTGAAGGTTGGGAAAATGAGAAACTGAGAGACACTGAAGTTCCACCCACTCCTCATAGAGGAAACATCTTCTGTTGAAGGCCGCTGGTATTCTGCCTGCCACACCCCAAGGCACTTTGGCCAGTGGAGCAGAAAATGTGGGCAACTTCACAGTGCTGCTCAAGAAAATAGGTGAGGGGCTGAGGGAAGAGTCTGTTTACATCAGCTAGAGATGCTATCTAGTGGAGGAAAAACACTTTTATTTCCCTCGTGGACGGGCAGTTCATTTTGCTGCTGCAGCCTCTAATGGAAAATAATAAAAAACCCATTTGAGTCAGGCTGTATCTAGCACAGTTACAGGTCAAGGCAATCCTCCAAACAGGCCGTTGAGCAACGTAACACATTACTTTGTCACACCTGCATGTTCTGATGCCTGGGGATTTTTTAACCATTTGGAACTGAGCTGAGCAGGTCAAGGCTTCTTGCGATGTCAAACCCCACACCCAGCAGCCTTGAACCGTAGTGAAGATATAGGCCAGCCATAGGGAAAATTATTATTGATGGAATATATTTGGAGATATATATTGTGCGCACCTTGATCTCTGGAATGTGTCTTTGAAAGGTGATAATATCTCCTACTTGCCTGGATTAAGGACAGGGTGTGTGTATGTGTGTGTGTGTGTGTGTGTGTGTAGGATCTGTGTATTTTGTGTGGCTGAGCATTTTGCCTGCCCACTCTTGTCTTTGGCTCCACCCACAAAAGGCAGTTTCTAGAACAATGGTTCTCAAAGGGTGCAGGGTGGCAAGTGTGGCGGAAAGATACAAGGACAATCAAAGAAACATTGAAACATTTCAGTGCATTATAGTTTTGTATCTACTGTATCTATATATATATTTGAAAAATATGGATACATACAGTGCTTTTTTTTCTAAAATAATGTTTAGGGGTACTCTCGTTTTCCTAATCGTATTGAAATACTGCCCCTCAATGAGGCCAAATTTAGATTCACAAAATGTTTAGGGGTATGCGTACCCCTGTGTCCCCCCAGAAGAAAAGCCCTGGATATAAATCTTTTCAAAATGAGAGCAAGCGCTTCAAGTGATATTGAGGAGGAGCTACACGGGCTCCCAGTAGATTTCCGAGCACAATCTGAAGTGTTGGTGCTGACCTTTAAAACCCTAAATGGCCTGTATACCTGAAGGAGCATCTCCACCCCCATCATTCATTCTGGATACTGAGGTCCAGCTCCAAGGATCTTCTGGCGGTTCCCTCACTGCAAGGTTACAGGGAACCAGGCAGAGGGCCTTCTTGGTGGTTGCACCCTCCCTGTGGAACGCCCTCCCATCAGATGTCAAAGAGATAAAGAACTACATAACTTTTAGAAGACATCTGAACTTTTAGAAGAACCTGTATCGGGAGGTTTTTAATTTTTTGCATTTTATTATGTTTTTATATGAGTTGGAAACCACTCCTCATTATTATTCTTAATCCTGGTTGTGTTTTCCAATGTATTTCTTACCAACAATAATTCAGTGTGGCATGAGAAATTTTTATTCTGAAGGTGTGGCCCACAGAAAAAAGTTTGAGAACCACTGTCCTAGAAGTTCCCTCATAAGGGAATGCAGCCCCCAGGTTGAAAAAGATACCTCAGAAGAAGAAGAAGAAGAAGAGTTTGGATTTGATATCCCGCCTTTCACTCCCCTTCAGGAGTCTCAAAGCGGCTAACATTCTCCTTTCCCTTCCTCCCCCACAACAAACACTCTGTGAGGTGAGTGGGGCTGAGAGACTTCAAAGACGTGTGACTGGCCCAAGGTCACCCAGCAGCTGCATGTGGAGGAGTGGAGACGCGAACCCGGTTCCCCAGATTACAAGACTACCGCTCTTAACCACTACACCACACGTGGCATATAAGGTTTTTTTTTATCATTACCATTATTACGATTTAAAAAGGGTGATGGGGAAAATAAACAAGCCTTGCTCCCTGCTTTTCTGATGAGTAGCCCGAAAACAAAGTCCCCTTCCAGACTGTTTTTCCTCTGGTCAGGCTGACAGTCCTAAGTTCTGTTTACTTGGAAGTAAATCCCACTGAGTCGAATGCGTGCAGCTCATGGGGCTCTAACTAACATTTTCAGCCTGTCCTTCTCTCACCTCGGAAGAAGGATGTGTTCACAAACGGATTGCAACAGTTCCCTGTGGTGCTGTCAAGGCAGGAATGTGAGGCAAGCCCTGCTGGGTCAGGCCAAAGGCTCATCTTATCCAGTAACCTCTTCTTACAGTGATGCTATGTACTGAGTTCCTTGGGTCCCGGAACTGAAGCCTGGATACGCGGTGCGAGGCAGCAGTGCGGCAGGTGGCGGTGCTGCAGTGCTGTGTGTGGCGGTCAGCTCAGCGGGATCCCATCTTCATCGCCAGTGAAATATACTTGGAGTCGAGAGTGGATTTCATGCTCTTTATTCAGCTCATAGTGGTGAGGAGGAATGGAATTTTCCCCACAATATCTGTTTTATATACATTATTTACACAATGGGCTGCCTGTGATTGGCTAATTCCGGGATTCTCCTGTAGGCCAATCAGGTTGTGGATTCACTTCCACCTGGAGCTGGATTGGGTGGCTCCTGCAGACCAATCATACTGCTGCAATGTTCTAGGACCAATCAGACTGCTGCATTCTGAATCCTATTGTTCTAGGACCAATCAGACTGCTGCATTTTGGATCCTATTCAACTCAGTACATAGCAAATGACTAGCCACATGCTCATGAGAAGCCCACAAACAGAAACTGAACAAGTCCACCTGTGCCACTCCTCACCCTCACAGAGCTACAATTCCCAGAGTAGCTTAGCAATTAACCCCCTTCCCAGAGAACCCCAGGACTTCATTATTAATAGTTTACTAAGAAAAAATAATTCCACAAAGCATTTTCAATGACAAGGTCCTGCAGTTCCCAGAGTGCTTTCACGTTCAATTCCTATTTGCAGGGAACTCTGGGAATTGCAGAGGGGAAACAGAGGTCTCTTTACAGCTATCAGCGGCCTTAACAAACTACAGTTCCCAGGATTCTTTGGAGGGAAGTAATGACTGTTGAAGTGGCATTGCGTGGATGCTACCTCAGGTTTAAGTTCGAGATTTGGGATAGGGAGGAAACCCAAGGAACTTTAGCACGCGTTGGAACACGCCAAGGGCCTAGCAACATGTGACATTGCTTACATTGTTGTTTAGTCGTTTAGTCGTGTCCGACTCTTCGTGACCCCATGGACCAGAGCACGCCAGGCACTCCTGTCTTCCGCTGCCTCCCGTAGTTTGGTCAAACTCATGCTGGTAGCTTCGAGAACACTGTCTAACCATCTCGTCCTCTGTCGTCCCCTTCTCCTTGTGTCCTCCATCTTTCCCAACATCCGGGTCTTTTCCAGGGAGTCTCCTCTTCTCATCAGATGGCCAAAGTATTGGAGCCTCAGCTTCAGGATCTGTCCTTCCAGTGAGCACTCAGGGCTGATTTCCTTCAGAATGGAGAGGTTTGTTCTTCTTGCAGTCCATGGGACTCTCAAGAGTCTCCTCCAGCACCATAATTCAAAAGCATCAATTCTTCGGTGATCAGCCTTCTTTATGGTCCAGCTCTCACTTCCATACATCACTACTGGGAAAACCATAGCTTTAACTATATGGACCTTTGTTGGCAACGTGATGTCTCTGCTTTTTAAGATGCTGTCTATGTTGCTTACGTAGCTGTGCCTTTAAGTATTTTTCCCACAAATTGCCAGTGCAGGGGGCCTGATCCAGATTGGGGACCTTGTTCCAGGGGCTGGAGAGCTTTCCTGCTCTACCTCCTGTTTTGGTTCAGCTCCATCCCCTGCAATGTGCATGGGAAAAAAATACTTTTGCTTCAGATGGAAGTTTCTTACGCAGACTGCCAGTCCAGATCAGGACCGCAGCAGGAGGTAAAGAGTTAAAGCAGGGTTAAGGACCCCTACCCCCAGGCTAGGGTCCCAGTGCAGATCAGGGACCCCCCTATGCTGTCTTTGTGTGTAACAAAATAACCTGCACTTAAAGACACAGGTACATAGCTAATGCAATATGCGACGTGACCTAAATCACATTATAAAGAAGGGACCACTATAAATTCTCTCAGTAAAAGGCACCAAAAGGACAACATAGAACCAGGCCCCACAAAACAGTGCTATTTGCAGTGAATGTAACACTTCTGAGAGTCACTGTGCAAGTGGGTTGCTAACTAAAATTTCTACCTCTAGGTTTGCAATAACTTGTGATGGAAGTGTTCTATTTATTTCCCTTTAAAAAAAAGTGTTTTAATATTGCTGATGCCACAAAAAACCATGTCCCCTGTAATGAGAGAACTTTTCTAACGATCAGGCATTTTTTTTCTAAATTAAATGCAAAAGGCTTATTGCTGAGATGCCCTGCTATATAGATTATTGCACCATTCCCCGCTGGATTCAAGAATGTTAACTCCTGTAGAAAATTATCTCGGTGAAGCTGCAATCAATTTGAGCTACTACTCTTTATTGTGCTTGACAATTTGGCCATTTGGCTGTGCGGAAAGTTCTTTTTACTTGATTACTCACATTGTTGATAATTGCCGCGGCTTTTTGGCAGCGCAGGGCCATTATTTCGCAGACTGCGAGTGAATGGGCGTCGCTCTGCGTGCGTTGCCAAAGTTCCTGTGGTTTTCTTGCCCAACACCTAGGAATGTACAAACTCAAGCAGAATCCTTAGAAGACCTGCTGGGATTGCTTCATTCTCTTCGCCTGGGAGAGAAAGCATATTTCACAACCCAGCAAACACCCCTCCTAACCTAGAAGACTGATTGCCTTCTAACAGAGCGCTTGGGAACAGGAAGTTGCCCATTCAATATGGAGGACAGAGCCAATCTGCATGTGTGAAAGCATACATGAATAAGTCAGCCCCCCATTAATAATAATAATAATAAATTATTTATACCCGACCCATCTGGCTGGGTTTCCCAGCAGAACTAGGAAACAGCTTTCACCTTTGTTCCTAGCCAGCCGGAGATCATCATCCAGCGTGACCAAGGCAGTTTCAGTCCCATGATGAAGCCTGAATCCCGATTGGAAGGGATCCAAATGGTCTGCATCCTCCAGGTGTGCCTGGAATTGTTCATCAACCACTTGCTCAATCACCTTGCCCAAGAATGGAAGATTTGAGACTGGGCAATAGTTGGCGATATTGGCCAGGTCCAAAGATTTTTTTTTAAGAAGCTGTTTAATAACCACTTCTTTCAGCGGGTCTGTTGTTGTTTAGTCGTTTAGTCGTGTCCGACTCTTCGTGACCCCATGGATCAGAGCACGCCAGGCACTCCTGTCTTCCACTGCCTCCCGCAGTTTGGTCAAACTCATGTTGGTAGCTTCGAGAACACTGTTCAACCATCTTGTCCTCTGTTGTCCCCTTCTCCTTGGGCCCTCAATCTTTTCCAGGGAGTCTTCTCTTCTCATGAGGTCGCCAAGGTATTGGAGCCTCAGCTTCAGGATCCGCTACATACATACGCTTCAGGTTACAGACTCTGCTAACCCAGAAATAGTGCTTCAGGTTAACAACTTTGCTTCAGGTTGAGAACAGAAATCGTGCTCCGGCGGTGCAGCAGCAGCAGGAGGTCCATTAGCTAAAGTGGTGCTTCAGGTTAAGAACAGTTTCAGGTTAAGTACAGACCTCCGGAACAAATTAAGTACTTAACCCGAGGTACCACTGTGTTCTGGTTCCCGGTTGTTCAGAACTTTATAGGTTAAAACCTAAACCGTGAACTCGGCCCAGTAGCTTGTTGGCAGCCATTGCAGTTCCTTTGATTGCGTTCGTGCAATCTACATCCCCTCAGATTTGGCCCTGAGAGAAGCAGCTTCCGTATCTTTTAAAAATAACATCTCTATAAAACACCGTTAATAACTTTTGTGGTTGCACCTTGATTTGATTTTTTTTGGGGTACTCCTTTGTTCACGACGCTCTGAGAATGTGGGAGCAGAAGAGAGCATTGCACCTTCAAGAAGCAAGCAGAATACTGCTCAGTTTTACAAAATCATTAACACTGAGTCAGGAATTCGTGAACCTTCCCTCCGCCCCCAGTGATCTGTTGATTCACTAAGTGCTTTTTCCACAGAAATTCTTTGACTTCAGACTTCCCCTCCTGGCAGAGCTTGTTGTAAATAAAAATAGGGAGTTGGATTGTGTAACTAAGCAAACTGAGCTCCAGTTTCTTTCAAGTATGCTTTTCCACTGGGTGTAATGCAGTTGCCTTGGTCTTTGGCTAGGGGTGTGCATCTGAGTGCCTTGCAAATATATCAGCAGTGGCCTGATGCTACTGCCCTTTCAGTTTTGCAAGAAAAAGCAGCTGCTATTTCTTGGGGGGGGGAGGGAATGGCTAAAATAGCACTGATTATGCTCTGTGCTTGAAGGCTTTGCTGACTGATTGCCTGTGCCATGTTAATTCATCTGCGGTGTGGTCTGTGGGGCAAAACAGCAGGTGCATCCTTGCTACTGATGTCTGCCCTGGACTCCTCTTTAAACAAATGTCTGAGCTAAGCATCTGCATCTGGCTGTTGCCGTTTTGATTCCCCACATTCTTAGCCCCCCTCAGTTTAGTGTTGCATTGTGGGAAGCTAAAATGGCAGCTCCCACTGGCGGGTTGGGAGATGCTATGGTCATTTCCCTCAAGAGTTGCCTGAGGTTGCTGGGGGGCGGGGAATGGCAGCCCCATAGTGGAGATTTGGGAGGCGCCATTTTAATATCCCACCGTGCCCTGGTGTGAAGCATTGTGGGAAATTAAAATGGCTGCCTGGCAATGCCACCACTTCCACTAGAGCAGGGGTGGCCAGCTCCAGAGGGACTGTGATCTACTTTTCAGAATTAAAATCTGACAGTGATCTACCCCCTTTTTAGGGGTTCAGGTCAAGGTTCAGGTCAAGGTTCTTGAGCTTTTTTAGTGAGGGGGAATGCCCCATTTTTAGGGGTTCAGGTAAAAGTTTTTGACCCTTTTTATAGGTGTGAAATACCCCATTTTATGCCCATTTTGTTGGGGTTCCTTTGGGGGGGGGGCTTTTAAGGGGGAAGGAGATTAGTTGCTGACCAAAACAGCACTATGAAAACATTATGCCTCACAGCAAAAACTCCGTCTTCCATTACAGATATCAGGAGAAAATACAGGCAGGGGAGAGAGGGCAGGGAAAATGAGCCCACGATTGACAGTGATCGACTGCAACCTCCTAGGGATCAACCAGTCAATCCCAATTGACCTGTTGGACATCCCTGCACTAGAGCAACCCATCCTTAGGGGGTCCATTGATATAAGAGGGGCCCATCCTGTACACACATCATGCTTTGCACCATCTCTCTGCTCTGACCTCTGACGCCTTAGAGGTGTGTTTTCAGAAGAAGAAACAAAAGACTGAATCAGAGGAATGGAACTCAAAGCTGAGGAGAATACAGGAAGATCAGGGAAGGCCGATAAGAGCAGTAAAATCATTAAAGGCACTAAAAGTAATAGCATTACATTTTGATTGTAGATGGAAAGGGATAGGAAACGAGTGAAGAGAATAAAAAGGAGAGGCTTCATGCCATAATATGGAGCACAATCAGAAGGGCTGTTGTCTGCACCTGGCATGAGGCAGCTGCCAGGGACCCTGTATGTAGGGTCCAACTTTTAAAAAGGTCCTGCCCCACTTCCAAAAATGTGAGGATGGGTTCTATTGGGGATTGCTATTTGATTTTTCTACTGTGTCCTGCAAAGCAATGCTGGGTTGGGATATCATTAAAATTATTAAAACTGTGAGCTGCTTGCAGGTGCCCGCTGCATATGCCAGTCTTTGGATGACATAGAACCATAGAACTGTAGAGCCACCAGGGTCATCCAGACCGACTCTCTGCAATGCAGGAATCATTCACCCAACACAGGCTTCGAACCCATGACCCTGGAATTAAGAGTCTCATGCTATACCAACAGTGCTATCCAGGAACTCACCAGAGAGCCATTTGTTGCTGGCACATTACATCCTGGAGCCTGCCCTGACTGCAAGAAAGCAGGATTTCCCCCTAAACTGTTGATACACCAGGGGCATGGAGATAGTTATCACCTGACTTTTGAGGAGGCTGTAAGGTTCTCAGAAGCTTCCAGGAAAATCCTTAATTTGTTGTGCCCATCAAATATAAATGGGTACATCACTGAAAGCCCCTAAGGCCACGAAAAAGAAAACACTTGACTCTTCCAACTGAGAAAGTCGCTGTTCATTGCTTGGCCAGTCATAGCTCCTTTTTCACTTTGTTGGCATCCCATGGACAGAAGCCAGCCAGTATCTAGTTGCCGATTCTTTGTTTACTGAGATGCGGATATATTTAACACAAAATATCCAAGTCCAGATTGACAACTGGTGGAGATTGGCTTCGACATGTGGAAAACGACAGGAATCTCATGCATTTCAATGTCAGACAATGCCTGCCGACAGTCAGAACACAGATGGAAAGCAAAGACTGTATCTATAAAATAAGCTATAGAGCGATGTAGCCAGATATGTAGTTATCTTTGATGTACAATAATTCTGGTTATATGGAGACATATTGTCAGCTGGGGTGCATTACCGCGATCTCGGCAGAAGTCAATAGGGCCATCTTTCTTCCCATTGGGAAATTTTATCAGAGCAAAACACAGATGGCTAGAAAAAGAATTTGTTTCAGTCCCCAAAGTGTTGCCTGATGGACCAGGATTTGTAAAGTCATACGGGATAATAAAGGTAAAGGGACCCCTGACAGTTAAGTCCAGCTGCGAACAACTCTGGGGTTGTGGCGCTCATCTCGCTTTACAGGCCGAGGGAGCTGGCAATTGTCTGCTATGCAGACAGTTTTTCTGGGTCATGTGGCCAGCATGACTAAGCCACTTCTGGCTCAACGGAACACCAACAGCAGAACAGCGCACGGAAACGCCGTTTACCTTCCTGCCGGAGTGGTACCTATGAATCTACTTGTACTTTTTGGCATGCTTTCAAACTGCTAGGTTGGCAGGAGCTGGAACTGAGCAACGGGAGCTCACCCCGTCGCGGGGATTCGAACCGCCGACCTTTTGATCGGCAAGCCCAAGGCTCAGTGGTTTAGACCACAGCACCACCCGCGTCCTTATACAGGACAGGGGATACTTAATTCCCCATTGTTAAAGCGCTGCTGGGGTAGAACGGGGTTAGCCTTCTGTTCAGCTGCATGATGTCATCAGGAAGGGACAGCTCTGTGAGTCAGTTGCAAAAAAGGACTCGCAAAAGTCATATGCATCGCTAAGGCAGCTGAGACAGGCCAGGCCTGACTTAAGAATTTAAGAAGAGCCTTGCTAGATCAGGCCAAGGGCACATCTAATCCAGCACTCTGTTCTCACAACCAACCAGGTGTCTATGGGATGCCCACAAACCTGAGCAGCTGACAGAGGTGTGCTATCTCCAACCGTGGAGGTAGCGTATAGCCGTCATGGCAAGTAGCTACTGGTAGCACTGTCATCCATGAATTTGAGTAATCCTCATTTTAAGGCCATCCTGGTTGGTTGCCATTGCTACATCTTGTGGGACAGAATTCCATAATTTAACTATGCTCGATGTGAGCTATTTTCTTTTGTATTTCTCATGGCGTCTAACATTCAGCTTCAATGGACGTCCCCAAGTATTATGAGACGGGGAAAGAGGGAGAAATCTCTACCCACCCTGTCCACACCAGCTGCATTATTATAACTAGCAAATTATTTCCAGGTCCTCACGAAATTACCCATGGTTTTGAATTGGGAAGGCAGTTTGATATGTTAATAATGATGATGATGATGATGATGATGATGATGATGATAATAATTTATTATTTATATCCCGCCCATCTGGCTGGGTTTCCCCAGCCACTCTGGGCGGCTTCCAACTGAATATTAAAAGCAATACAGCATCAGACATTAAAAGCTTCCCTAAAGAGGGCTGCCTTCAGTTGTCTTTTAAAAGTAAAATAGTTGTTTATTGCCTTGACATCTGCTGGGAGGGCGTTCCACAGGGCAGGGGCCACTACCGAGAAGGCCCTCTGCCTGGTTCCCTGTAACCTTACTTCTTGCAATGAGGGAACCGCCAGGAGGCCCTCGGCGCTGGATCTCAGTGTCTGGGCTGAACGATGGAGGTGGAGACGCTCCTTCAGGTATACTGGACCGAGGCCGTTTAGGGCTTTAAAGCTCAGCACCAACACTTTGAATTGTGCTCGGAAACGTAGTGGGAGCCAATGCAGATCTCTCAGAACCGGTGTTATGTGGTCCCGGCGGCCGCTCCCAGTCACCAGTCTAGCTGCCGCATTCTGGATTAATTGCAGTTTCCGGGTCACCTTCAAAGGTAGCCCCACGTAGAGCGCATTGCAGTAGTCCAAGCGGGAGATAACCAGAGCATGCACCACTCTGTTAGTGGCCTTTGGGGTGCTCATGCTTTAAGTAGGATTTGTTCCTACTTGGATGAGTATTTTAGTTTTTGTTGATTGCTGTTCTCATCTGATCTTAATATCTCCATTGTTTTGTTTTTGCTGTGTAAGTCACTTTGAGGCACTTGAGTGCAAAAAATGCAATGAATAAACGATAAAACCATGCCCAGCTCGATCTTTTATATGTGCTTTTGAATGCCTGGAGAGTGCTAGCTGCAGTCCACTTAGAAAATCTTTGCCCGTAGTGCTGATAGGCCCCTGGGATTTGAATATAGTCAGAGCACATCTTCTCTTCTTTTTCTACCTTCAATCTCATCAACTTCAAACTTACCTCCCTACTTCATCCCTCATTCCAGAAGACAGCTATGAAACTCTGCTTCTCTCAGAGAAGCCCTGTCAGTGGATGTTTGCTAATTAAGATCTAGCAGTTAACTCTGTCAAAAGCTTTCTTAAGATCAAGCGAAATGGCTCCTCTTGCGTTTGCCTTTGATCAAGGGCTCTGAAGATCTTTGTCCCCACATTTCCGAGCGCACTTGTACTGCATCACGCAGCAGCGGCCTGAAAAACCGAGAATCTTCCATTTGAAATGTATTCATGAAGCTTGTGAATGGCATCACACTACAGATTTACACCGAAACTAAACTGGCGTGCTGGAAAGGTGTATCGTTAGCTGTGTCAAGCGGTGCCTGCTAATGAGTCCTGGGTTGTTGCAATCCTAAACACTAAAAAAAAACACCTTATTCTCTGACTGTGGATTGTTATATAGCCCGAACATCTGAACTCATGCACAGGGCCGGGGGGGGGGGAGGTTTCTGCAGGGTTGGGAGAACCCAAACTTTGCAATGCAGCAACCTGGTCCCACATATATTAGACTAAAAACCCTAATGGGAAAAAGACTCAAGTACATCCCTGTGAGGACTTAAGCATCCTGTCTGACTCTTGCAAGGTGTCTGTGTGGTAGAATCAGATTGTTTCCAAAGAATGTCTGAAGAAAAAATCCTTTGGGGGTTTGGCCAGTTCTGCCTGTTCAAAGGTTAAAAGGTCTACATTATCCAATCTGGAAAGAAATTTTCGTTGCTGCACACAATAAAAAAAGCTTATACCTTCTAGACCGATGCTCATGTTGATATTCTGTTTTCCTTATCTGCCACTGAAGAAGGCTAGTCAAAACGTGTCTGGCTTCAGCTATTGGCTTTAGAAAATATTTGTTTTCTGTTATTGTGCATGTTATTTCATTTTAATCACCGGCTGTATTCACATGGATACAATTTATCGGTATGATAGTATATGGAGCTTAATTTGTCGGCCATCTGGATATGATACTGTTTTTACAAAGTTCTCCTTTTAAAGTTGTTTTGTGTGTGTAATAGATTTATATTTAACTGGCAGGCTACCTTGACTCTTGTTTGCATTCTCTTGTTTGTTCTTGCACCTTGCACAGCGACGTTTTGTTGCAAGCCCCACTTCTTCATGTGTATTTCCAAATACTTAACCAAATAATTATTTGCCCGTATGCCTAATGCACTGAGCTTTCAAAGCAAGGTAAATCCAGAGAACATTCAGTCTGGCAATCTATCTTATATTCAGCATAAAACCAGGAAAGTAAAAAACAATGAAAAGATAAGAGCAGCAGATTAAGCATCTATATGATGGAAAGCCCACAGTAGTCAGGGTAGACAATACTGAGCTAAGTGGACTTTTGGCCTGACTTGGTATGAAGCAGCATTCCATGTATGTATTTAAGAGCATAAGAGGAGCCGGCTGGATGAGGCCAATGGACTATTTAGTCCAGCATCCTTTTCTCACAAAGACCAGCCAGACACCACTAGGAAACACACTCTTCCCTCTTGTATTCAGAAGGATTATGGCCTCCAACCATGGAGGCAAACATAGTTTCTTGCACAGAAGTGAGACAACTCTGGCAGTAATTAACTCAGGTTTATTGCTCAAACACACAAATCACTCTGGAGCTCAGTCACTCAGCGTCTGCTTCCAAATTAGCTGTTGCCGAGTCTGAGTTCCGCCCCTTCCTCTTCCCCCATTTAAAGCCCCACCTTCGCTTCCTTTCCAGTTCACGCCTCTCATTAATTCACACACACACACACACACACACACACACACACACACACATTTTTATTGATTTTTTAACGTATCAGTTCCAACAGTCATACAACATAGCTTCTCATCTTATACAATATTTTAGACTTCTGTCAACACCTCTGAGGATTTTCCGTTCTTTATCACTTAACCTGCATTTCTTAATTTCTATATTACATTTAATTGTCCTTAACTAATAATTCTCTTCATAGACTTCCTTGCAGTATTTCAAATAATCCACCTTACAAAACTTCTGCAGTCCTACTAGCGTAATCTGTTCATCACAATTACTTTTCAAATAGTTCATATATTTACTCCAGTCTTCTAAGAATCTCTGATCCCGCAGGTTTCAAATCCTTCCTGTTAATTTATCTAATTCTGCATAGTCCGTCATCTTCATCCTCCATTCTTCTTTCGTTGGTAGTTCTTCTTGCTTCCATTTTTCTGCCAGTAATATTCTTGCTGCTGTCATTGCATATAAAAACAACTTACAATCCTGTCTATTAATATCATTTCCTACAATGCCAAGTAAAAATGCTTCTGGTTTCTTAATAAATGTGAAATACGCCTCTCATTAATTCTTGCATGCCTATTTGTCATGGGATGGGCTATTTCCGGTGCCCCCCCCCGAGTCCGAGCTTGGACTGTCAGTCTGTGTCTTCTCCCTTGAACTCCCCCCTTCCTTCTCCTCATTCTCAGAGCTCAGGCTTCTACTGCAACTAGGCTGCTCCTCCCTCGTTCCGCATTCCTGCCTAATTACCTCCTCCTGTCTCTCCACGCTCTCCCCCTCTGTCAGCAATGGGACGCAGCTGACATCATGGCTAGTAGCCACTGGTAGCTGTCTCGTCCATGCCCTGTTTGCTCCATCACCTCTGCCAGTGCTGAAGAAGTGGCACTCGCATTGGCATACCCTCCAACATTTTCATTCCCAAAGTTGGGATGTCAGGAGGATCAAAAGGTGCTCTGGCGTGGCCCTGCTGACAATCACCAGACAGAAGGAATGGAATACACTCTGGCGCTCATCAGCAGGGTTGTGCCAGAGCACCGGACCAAAAAAATGGGACATTGTGGAATGCAAACAGATCTGTGATTCTGGATCTCCTGCTTAAAACGGGGCACTTGGGGTGGGGATGCATTGGTGCCAATTTCAGCCAAGATCACATCCATGTTGGGTGAGATCTCACCGAAAATTAGCATGGTGTATGGGCAATCTATCCAGAAGATAAATTGTATTTCGAGGAGTGGGTGATCTGACATGGTTGCCCTCTTCCTTCCTCTGTTCCTTCCCCCTCTTCTTGTCTCTTAAGTTCTTTGATGGCATGAGAACAGCCTATAATGTCCTAATCAGGAGGAAGAGATCGTGATGAGAACCTTCTCTGATGTTGGACATTGTTTCGAGAAAGTGAGGCATTGGGAGGGGGTGGCTAATTAACAATCTGCACGTAGCCAGTAATGAATGATCTGCATGTAGTCAGTTGGGCAAGCCACATAGGCTAGCTATCTAGCTGTCTATAAATCAGATGATTTGGGGCACAACTGGGAGAAGCTCATGCATGGACTGGCAGCCACAGGGCCGTGCAAACTGAGGCTACCTGGGGGAGTCACTTCACCGCTTCTTGAGGGCTTCCAAGTGGCAGATTCAACTGTTTAGAATAAAATCTTTAATCTTCTTACTCACTTGTGTTTTGTATTACTTCTGAATCTCATTTTAAAAGAACCACCTTGCATCTGGCAAGACACATGGTCTCACCAAAATCAGTGCAGATGGTGACAGCACGTCTCTGCCAGCAGCAGATGCAGCAACAGACCAGGCAGTGCAAGCCATGGTGGTGGTGGCAGGTAGGGTGATGGTGGCAGTGACAGCCGTGTGGCACTTTCCATTTCACCTCCAGTGGCAAAATGGGATGTGCTGCCCCTGTCTCCATTAATTTGTCTCATTCTCTTATAAAACCATCCAAGATGGGGGCCATCCCTGTCTCCCTTGGAAGCAAATTCCAGTTTAATTGTGCACTACATACCGGGCCGTCTTAAGCATATCCGGCGCCGTGGTGCAAAGCTCCCTCCAGCACCCCCCTGTTTCCCAGAGTTTTTTAGGGAGGACGGCACTGCCGGTGTGGCTGGAGGAGGTGGGCAGCGGCTGGAGGGCGTGTTAGAATTCCTGCTCTATGATTGTAGTCATGGGATTGTTGTCTTTCACATGACAGTGTACGTTTTGACTCCACAAAGTGGGAAGTGACGGAGACAGGATGTTTGTGTTACTGTGTTCCGTGAAGTGGAGCTATTGTCCTTTGTTCTTTCTCTCTGCTGTCTGATGCTAGAGAGAGAGGGAGCCATGTTGCAATGCTCTGTGTGTGTTTATATGTAAACAAAGTAGATTAGCCAAAATGCTGAGTTGCTGAGATCTTTTACGCAAGCTGCGCAAACTCTGTGGATCCCTAAGTGTGCCAATGTCTGTTGGCATCGGTCGCTGTGATGTTCGGACTGAAGAAAGCTTTTGAAGCTCTTGAACGATCGACCAGGAGGGAGAGAACATGCCAGTCAGGCATGTGTCTCTGCCAGGGTCCTACTCAAGAGTAGGACGTGTTCCTGACAGGGCTGCTCCTCCAGCCGGGAAGAGACGGACGCTGGATGAGGTGCCTCCCAGCTCAGCTGGCTGCTTCGTGCCGTGGTAGCCACGGCAGATGGAGGCTCCGGGCACAGCGCTGTTTCGGTGCGGCATGGTGGAGGTGGGTGAGGGCGGCGAGCTGATGCTGGGAGGTGCCACATCCAGCCTCTGCCTCTTCCCTGGTGCCCTCCAGAACTTGGCACCCTGGCGCCCCATGCCACTAGCCTCTATGGGTAAGACGGCCCTGACTGCATAGAGAAGGTCTTTCCTTTTTTTCTGCCCTGGATCTTTCCCATGTACTTTGGAAAATGGAGCCTGGAACTTTGAAAAGTATTCATTGCAACGGCAGGTATTCATTTTCCTTAATCCTCATGCCTGGACTGGAATGGAGCGTGGGCAGGTGCCAAAACATACCTCATGGCTCAGCTTCATGGAACCCATAACTTTGGCATTGCTGCGCGCCAGAAATCTAGCTGCAAATGAAGGCACAGCTTCCTTTGTCATCATGCACCCCATCGCATCCCGCAAATTAGCCAGGCAAACTTTGGCTTTCAGTACGGCGCTATATTAAATTCCATTCTCCTGCATTCTCGAGAGTTATGAAAAGAAAACAATCTTCCTTTTCAAAGGAGAGGATGGAGAGCAACGGATCCCTTTCAGCTCTAACTGTTTCTGACACCTGGCACCAAACTGCTGACACCTTGTGGATTGTGGATTCAAATGTCTCAACAATAGCTTTTGTCATTTTATTACCAGTCAAAAGTCTGGTGCTGTTTTGGAAAAAGCCTCAGGGTCACCAGACAATACGATTTTAGCTGTCTTCTGTTTGAAAGGAATTGTTCTTATTTCTGAGGCTTACAGCTCCATAAAACCTGGAAAAGAAAAAGCTCTGGAGTTCCATTGCTTTCTGAAATGTTGAGCTGGTGGCAACCGCAGTGAGCAGTGTTTGCAGACAAGGACACCATTCTCTTCCAGCTGTTCACGCCCATAACTGCTGTTCTTACAATGCATTAAGTTAGTTTTCCTCTTCCCTCCTCTTCCCTTTCTTCTTTTTGTTTTGTGCCGTTTAGATTGTAAACCTAGCATAGATTTTAGACTGCAAATCTGCAAGGAGGGACTACCCTGTGCTTATTCATCATAAACCACTCTGGGATTTTTCAGGTTGAAGTTCAGGAAGAAAAAACTTTCATTTGAGGTTATTAAAACAATGTCCACTATAATGGCAGCTCCCAGGGAGTGGCAAAGGAGACAGCTATACCTATGGAAGTAGTCATTTTAAAATTCCCAGATTAAAACAACAACAACAACAACAACCCAAAACACCTCTGAACAAGGCTTTCTGGGAGAAATTAAACTGGAGCCACATTGAATCTCTTCTCCCCCAAGAGAATTTCAACTCACCCCTGAAACGAAGCGAAAACATCTAGAAGTCTAGATGTTACAAACAAGAATTTAAGCATATTTACTAGGGTGCACGGAAACACCATTTACCTCCCCACCACAGTGGTACCTATTTATCTACTTGCACTGGTGTGCTTTCAAACTGCTAGGTTGGCAGGAGCTGGGACAGAGCAACGGGAGCTCACCACCGCTGTGCGGATTCGAACCCGGGACACGGGTGGTGCTCTGGTCTAAACCAGTGAGCCTCTTGAGCTTGCCAATCAGAAGGTCTATACATGTATAAGTGTTTGTGTGAAAGAGTGTACAGTTGTTGATTTGTACAGCTCAGCTATTGCATATGCAGGTGCCTAGAGTGTCAGTCATTGAACATTACATGTGAATAACTGTATGAGTGTACAGCTCAGCTGTTTGTGTACCCAGGTTGTACACTCGTTGAATGTAGTGTGTGAATGCCACCATTGCCCATATTTTTCTTTCTTTGTTTATTGAAGTCTTGTAGCTTTGCACATGGATTTGAAAGAGCTTGAAAGAGCTTCCTCTTGTTGGTGCTTTACAATTTTAAGATGTCTGGTGTGTGTATTGGTGATCCCTATATGCTGCAGTTTAATGTCCCGTCAATTGAATTCAGCTGCCTGGGTGAGGCAGAAAGGGAGCTGCAAGTGAATCACCAGATGAAAGCTGATCTGCTTGTCATATAAAAGTCCCTCCACCTCTTCCCCATTCTCTGGTAATCTATCTTCTTAACATTTTGCCAGACGCAGACCAAATGTAAGTCAAAAGACCTGAAAGGAATTCTTATTTCCATAAGGGAAAGGAATGATTTCTCTCTCTCTCTCTCTCTCTCTTTCTGTTAGGCTGTTTGTTCGTATATTCAAGGAAGGATAAAAATCCTAGCCTTCAAGAACAATACTTTCTGGCATTAAAAATTGAGGGTTATCTTTGTGCATGGATGCACATTTAAATCCGCCCACACTGTGGCAGTTATAATATGGCAAGCTGCTTAGGTGAATTGGTGCCCCATATGGCTTCAGTGCTTTTCAATAGGACCACACTGAAGCATGAACCAAATTGATTTGGGTCATTCCAGATTTCAGATAAGTCAGGTAGTAATGGTAAAGGTAAAGGGAACCCTGACCATTAGGTCCAGTCATGGACGACTCTGGGGTTGCGGCACTCATCTCGATTTATTGGCCGAGGGAGCTTCCGGGTCATGTGGCCAGCATGACTAAGCCGCTTCTGGCGAACCAGAGCAGCGCACGGAAACGCCGTTTACCTTCCTGCCAGAACGGTACCTATTTATCTACTTGCACTTTGACATGCTTTTGAACTGCTAGGTTGGCAGGAGCAGGGACCAAGCAAAGGGAGCTCACCCCGTCGCGGGGATTCGAACCACCGACTTTCTGATCGGCAAGCCCTAGGCTCTGTGGTTTAACCCACAGCGCCACCCACTGTGGAGATAGCCCCAAATTGGGACAGGGCTTCCAGTGTTATTTGGGACTGAAAGGAGCAGGGAGCTAGACAGGAAGAAGGAGATGCAGGCAGTCTCATACCCTCTCCAATGTACCATTTAATAATAATAATAATAATAATAATAATAATAATAATAATATCCTGCCCATTTTACTGGGTTGCCCCAGCCACTCTGGATAGCTTCCAACACACATAAAAAAACAAAACATTAAACATTAAACATTAAAAAAAATTCCCTGTACAGGGCTGCCTTCAGATGTCTTCTAAAGGTTGTATAGTTATTTATCTCCTTGGCTTGAGGGTCTCATAGCTCCATACCCTCCAAAATTTGTTGAAGATAGAGATGTCCTAAGGAAAAGCGGGACATTCTGGGATGAAATCAGATTCAGGACTGTCCCTGGGTAATAGAGTCACTTGGAGGGTCTACAGTCTTTGCGTCATCAACATGTTCCCCACAGGCTGCGGAGGTAAGAGGCCTTAGTGAGAAGGGAGAGTCTGTGATGGAGAGAAGTCCAGAAACAGAAGGAGACAGTGGGCTGAGGGTAGGATTTCTATACGTCCGGGAAATCCCAGACATGTCCTCTATTGGGGGGCCTACATGCCCATCCTGGGGGATAAGATTTACAACTTTATGGGTGATTACCCACAACTTTTAGTGTTTGGATTTTTACCTATTGAAATATGGCAACCTTAGATGAAGGAGGCAAAGAGGCAGAGATGAGTCAGGCTGGTGAAGAGGCAGGGGTGTCTCCCTCTCCTGTTGTGACAAGCTCCCCTTCCCCTTGGTCTCCCAGAACCCAGAGAGACATGAAATGGGAGGAGCAAAGGCAGATACGTGGATGCAGTCTCAAATTGCATGGAAGGGGGGAAACCCTGGAGAGGAGGAGGCTTAGGCAGCTGTGGAAAGGTGGAGACCTTCAGTCTCTGCAGCTGCATCACAGGATCAAGAACTACTGATTATGTGCTCATGTGCTCATTAGACCTGGCAATCCTGTGCAGGTCCTGTTCCCTCCCCCCTAATAAAGAGTTAACTTTACTTACTCCGTGTGATTTACTGCTGGCTCGTTCTGGACAGTGGGGCAGTGGTAGAGCCCTTGAACATAAAAGGTCCCAGGTTGAGTACTCAGCATCCCCACACAGGGCTGGGAAAGACTCTGATCCCAAACCACGGAGCGGAGAGCTGTTGTCAGTCGGTGTAGACCAGAGATGGGAAACATGTGGCCCTCTAGATGCTGTCGGACTGTCTTGAACCCCACTCAGCATGGCTAATTGTCAAGGATGATGGGAGTTGCAGTCTAATGACATCTGGAGGACCACAGGTTCTCCATGCTCAGTGTAGATTAACCCATGGTCTGACCTGATATAAGGCAGCTTCCTATGACTGTGATGTGTATGAGGAAGGGGGCCAGAATTGTGCCCATTTGCCTTGCCCCCAGTCACACGGAAAGTGCCTATATAGAGCTATGTGCAGTGTAGCACTGAACTAGCACATGGAGGTTGCCATCGAGGAGGCACAATTCACAATTCCCACTCTTCCATACAGCGAGTCCTTTGCTTGACTGAACAGGGCTGTGCCCTTCACTGATTCATTCATTCATTCATTCATTCATTCACTCACTCACTCATGGACTGATTCATTCAGATTATATCTCACTGTGCCCAAGGAGAAACTTTCCAGATGACATTCTTCCACTGGTAGAAATGGAAGCTTCTCTCCCAGGGTAAACAGAAGCTGGTGGGTGGTTGTGAGATTGAGATTGAGTGGGCAAAAGTTAATCTCTGATTTCCATGTGGTGTGGATCCTAGCTTTTTAAGAAACACAAGGAAGGTCCAAAACACAATTTGAAAACCAAGTGCAATGGTGCTGTATTATGTTGCAGTAAATAAATATGTACTGGTATATTAGAAAGGCTCAGCAAAACATTTTCAGTTGCTGATCGCAAAACACATGATCTTTGTCAGAGATATTGCAAAACTTGTTTAGAAGAACAACTTTTATTAGAGATCTGCAAAGTCAGTCTCCAGCGTAGATCTAATCATTCCAGGAACATCTCCAAGAGAAAACCACAAGACAGAACAATAGCAAGGCGAGGCACAGAACTTTAGTTAAGCACAAAGGACATGAAACAGTGCTACCTATTGGTTGGAGCAGTTGTTGGATAATTATTACAATACATTCCAGGCTTCACTCATAAATAGATGGTTCTGAGCTGCAGTCCTAAGCATTCTCTCTTACAATTAAGCTCCCCTACGATCAAAGGGATTAATTTCCATGTAGCTGAGTTTTTAAGATTTGGTCTTTTACAAATTGCCAAGCACTCAGCAGTTAAGCTTGCATTCTGTCTTCTCCAATCAGATCTTACAGCTGAAACAAGTGGTGCCTTCAACATTTATGAATTAAATTGGAGTAATAATATTATTCATCCAGGAAGCACATGGTGGGAACTGCGCTGAAAGAAGGAAAGAAAAGTCAATGAAGCGACTAAGGTTCTAGCATGGTTTATGTTGGCCATGTGGCTGTTTAATTTGCTTCAGAAGTTCTGGCTAAAAGGGAACATGTGACATGTAATCATCCAACCACAAGTAACACCAGCAAGTTACATAACCCAACGTTCATAATGCCAAACAGGATGCTAGCAATGTAGGGATAGATGGTTGTAATTATGCTAACTCAGAGCCATGGTCACTAAATCTGTATTAAGCAGAGATTGTGCAAGCCTAGTGCTGTATTCAGGCATGGGTAAAGCCATTGCACAGTCTGACCCCTGAAACGCAACATGGCCCTCAGATTCCCTCCCTTGCTTCCATTGGATTTGGAGAAATTTCAGTAAAGCCGCAGGTCTGGTAGATCAGGCCAAAGGCCCATCTAATTCTGCGTCCTGTTTTCCTAGCAGCCAGCCAGATGCCTATGGGAAGCCTGCAGGCTAGAACATGAATGCAATAGCGCTCTCCCACTCTTACTGCCCGACAACTGCTATTCAGAGGCACAGTGCCTCCAACATGGCGTAGAAATTACAATGCCATTTAGGAGAATGCAATTTGTTATCAATGGCTGTTAAGTCAGGATGGCTATATGGAACATCATCATTTGCTGTAAACCACCCTGTGATCTTTGGATGAAGGGCGGTATACAGATTTAATACATACATACATACATACATACATACATACATACATACATTGTTGTTGTTTAGTCATTTAGTCGTGTCCGACTCTTCGTGACCCCATGGACCAGAGCACACCAGGCACTCCTGTCTTCCACTGCCTCCCGTAGTTTGGTCAAACTCATGCTGGTAGCTTCGAGAACACTGTCCAACCATCTCGTCCTCTGTCATCCCCTTCTCCTTGTGCCCTCAATCTTTCCCAACATCAGGGTCTTTTCCAGGGAGTCTTCTCTTCTCATGAGGTAGCCAAAGTATTGGAGCCTCAGCTTCAGGATCTGTCCTTCCAGTGAGCACTCAGGGCTGATTTTCTTAAGAATGGATAGGTTTGATCTTCTTGCAGTCCATGGGACTCTCAAGAGTCTCCTCCAGCACCATAATTCAAAAGCATCAATACATACATACATACATACATACATACATACTTGATTGATTATTCCTATTTTTATGAGTTAGGGACTTCTCCTGCATGTGAAGACAGGCAACGGTGGACTGAGCGGATGTGACCAATAGGTGGTCCAATGGTCAAGAAGGCAGTTTCTGCTTGTGCTGTAGAGGCAAGTGATGGGCAGATGGGGCTCGTCAACCTGAAGGTAGCCCATGTAGAAGGAAAACTGACCCTAAACCTCTGCTGCCTTGTTGGATATCTTTAGGAGAAGAAAAGGCTAACAAGCAAAGCCTACACAAATTTGGAGTGGAGTCCCTAAGACGGTTGGATTGTGCCTTGTATGCTTCCTTCTGGCAACTCCTGTAGCAAAGGTGGCACTAAACATATTGTACTCCTTTCCTTTGGACGATGAGGCTGAGAGGGCAGCCCAGGACCTCCAAACACATTGCCCAGGCTTGCACCCCTGGGAGGTCTATTCAGTGCTGCGAATGCACTCCATTGTCTCTTGAGATGGTCAGGTGCCAACAACAACAACAACTGTTGTTGTTGTTGTTGTTGATTCATTCCATCCTTCCTCCCAAAGAAGCCCAGGTTGGACATGCACAAGAGATAAAACAATTAAAAACAATTCCCATACAGATGTCAGTACAGTATGCCTCTGAATAAGGCCCTGCTTTAGGTTTGATGAGGTCCTAAGCTACTGAAGGTAATGGGGCCTTTATATGTCCAGCTGTCCTTTGTCAACAGCAAATTGTCGCTGTTTTCTGTGTTTAATATATGCCAAATGGTAATTTATGGACCTAATAGGTATCTAAAGCCATTTTATTTGTTTTTTATCTTATATTTTGGAAATGTACATCCAGTTGTTGTTTTTTGCTTTAAATTTTTTTGGGGGCCCCCAATGGAGTGGGGCCCTAAACTATAGCTTGTTTAGCTTATACGTAAATCTGGCACTGCTCTGAATACCTGTTACCGGGGAATAGCAGCAGGGTAGAACTGTTTCTTTTCATAACCCAACTGCAAGCTTCCTGGAGGCATCCGGTAGGCTATTGCAGCTACTGGAATGTTGGATTGCTTCAGCGTTCTGTGCAAGAATCATAACCAGAAGGCACCAGGTGGTCCAATAGCAGGGCTGGTTCCACTTTTCAGCTCCTGTTCACCAAATGACCTCCGATGGACCCCTCCAAACCATAGTGGGTATTAAGTTGTGGGTGGACATATCAGACGACACAGCAATTCTTCAGACAGCTCTTGTTGATTCACAGGCCAGAATAGAACTGGGCTGAAGGGTTCAGCCAACCTGCTTATATAGAGTTCAACTACAAAGCAACAGTAACAACTTTCTGTAACTATCCAATCACTGAATGTCACTTTCAATTCCTTATTTGCATATGTGGACCTGAGTGAAAACTGTCCCCCTGCTGGCCTAGAGTGAGAACTTCAGTACATAACAGCGGGTCCCCTGATGGATGGACGTGCCGAGTTGCAGTGGCAGTAATGGTGGGCAGCAGCAACATTTTCCAGCAGCACCCCCAAAGTAAACCCTACCCTAGAGGGGAATCAAAATGGCATCTCTCAGACATAGCCTCCACCGCACTGGGGAGCCTATATTCTGCAAGTGCCTCAGGGTTATCTCATTTGGAGGGCATCATAGCAAATTAAATGGCAGCTCTCAGAACTAGCTGCTTGACTGTAAAATGTACAAAGGTGATTCTGGGGCAGGTATTGACAGCAAGCTGGTGCTGTAACCATGGTGGCTGCCGAAGGATGCCACATTCTGATGCCACCAGATGCCAGCCAATGTCTCACCAGTGGAGACATTTCCTGCAATAGAGGCCCTTTCATAATGCTGTTTAAACTGAATTTGACTCAGAATGGCTGTGTGAGTCAGTTGCTCTTTATGCCCCAAAAGCTGTGTCTTCTTCTTCTTCTTCTTCTTCTTCTTCTTCTTCTTCTTCTTCTTCTTCTTCTTCTACCTGGCAGGTATGCAGACAATTCTTTCAAGCATTGTTTGAATGGGAAGAGGTGGGTGGATTCCCTCCCCCTCATTAATTAGGTGAGATCTCTCTGAACCCAGGGAAGAAAGATGGACAGAGAGTGGAAATGTTCCACCAGCCTCGTTTTGCGGGAGGTAATGAAAGGAAGGAATTTAACGTCATAAACGGGGAACATCTGGTGTGTGTTCGCAGAAAGGCCACGTGCAGATTTGTAGCAGAGATTTCGTAAGTATTCCAAATATTTGGAAAGGGTATGTTCCACCAAGTTAACAACTTGGTTACATACTTATTATCACATGTACAGGAAAGCAAAAGAGTGAATAACACACTTTCTGTAGGAAGCCACGCATGGAAGAGCAGCTGTACAGCAATCTTTCTTGGAAGAACAGCCATATAGCTTAGCAGTAAAGTGCATGATGGGGACGCGGGTGGCGCTGTGGTCTAAACCACTGAGCCCAGGACTTGCCGATCAGAAGGTCGGCAGTTCGAATCCCCGCGACGGGGTGAGCTCCCGTTGCTCAGTCCCTGCTCCTGCCAACCTAGCAGTTTGAAAGCACGTCAAAGTGCAAGTAGATAAATAGGTACCGCTCCAGCGGGAAGGTAAACGGAGTTTCCGTGTGCTGCTCTGGTTCGCCAGAAGCAGCTTAGTCATGCTGGCCACATGACAAAGCTCCCTCAGCCAATAAAGCGAGATGAGCGCCACAAGCCCAGAGTCAGTCACGACTGGACCTAATGGTCAGGGGTCCCTTTACCTTTACCTAAAGTGCATGATTCATGAGATGCAAGATTTGGCCCCCCAAATCCTACGCTGATCTCAGGAGGTTAGGCTAGATGAATGTGTGTGTGCAATGGTAGAGGCCTTGCTGGAAAGATTAAAGCCTGCTGCCGCTACACAGGAGATGGATTGAAGAAAAGGAAATATGAATTGGCCCCGCCCTTTAGCTTGACCAATCATGGTTAGGGGTGGCTAGGAGCTAGTTGGAGACTAAAATGTGTAGACTTGCTTCTGTTTTGACTTGAAATGTTCATTTTGGGCTTCTCAGAAATACCTAAAGGCAAGAACCAGGCGGGGGGAGTGCCGGCACGCAATGGCGCCCACCTGAGAGGTGCTGGAACTGCACTCCGACACTCTCAAAAATATCATGGCTGACTAAAAAAAATAAAAAATGACTGACTAAAATTTTTCCCAAGAAGAAGAGTGGATGGAAAATAACTGCTATTATGTTCCATTACTTTCCTAGCAAAGATGCCTCTTTTTCTCTGGGAAAGGCTATGAGATAATTAGCCAGTTCATAAAGCAAATTCATATTCATAATAGATTAAAAGAAAGAAATGAAAAGAAGCGAACCCATAGTAACAAATGGCAGGCAGCGTAAAACAAAGAAAAGAAATCTATGCACTAGCAAGAGATATTCATTAAATGCCTGTTGAAAACCCCAGGTTTTGATTTCGCAGAGCTGCCTTCAGATGTATCTCTCAAGTAAATTAAGATGACAAATGACAATTATCTGAAAGGCAAGTGTCATGAAGAGGCTAGGAACACATTATCTTGCTCTCACTCTCGCTCTCCTCCCCTCACCGCTTTTAGAAGCTCTTTAGGGCTGGTGGTTTTTTTTCAAACAAAAATGAAAAGTTCCACCATTTATCACCAGCCTCGTTCTTCGCAGAACTCTGGAAGTGAGCTGGCACAATATAATCCGAGGCTTTCCACATGCATGTGGCTGAGCAGAGCAGAGAGATCCGTCACAAGCCTTTGCTTTTACAGAATCATCCTTCATGTTCCCAGAGAGAGCAGGAGAGGGAGGGACAGGGGAGAAAACCCACCACATTGGTTATTTATTTAAAAATTAAAGCAGGGGGCTGCGAAACAAAACAACAACAAAAAACAAAAAGGTTTCCTCTTTCTAACAGATGTGGCTAATGTTCTGTTTTCCTGGTAATTCATACTAATAACGATTGTCATAATGTTTTCATATATTTCAAAGGCTTTAACAGCTTTATGGAGGGAAATTGCTGTTGCTTACTCTGGGGACTGACTTTACGCAACAGCCAGAGCTTACGAGACAGTTAGATCAAGCACAGTGAAAAAGGGGGAAATAATAAAGGAACGAGAGCGTCCCAAGTCAGGTTGGCAAGGCAAGAGCCCGCAGGGGGGGTCTCAAAGGCGTGGAAACAGGCGGGGAGCTCAGAATGTGCCAAAGCAATTCTGTTTGGAAAACAGATTAGTCAGCCTGCTAGGGTTGCTGCTACATGATATGGTGCGCTTGCCACTTAATTTGTAGAGGGACCCAGCAAGGTGTGGCAAAAGAGCCTTCTAGATCAGATGAATGACTCATCTACAGTGGTACCTCGGGTTAAGAACTTAATTCATTCCGGAGGTCCTTACCTAACCTGAAACTGTTCTTAATCTGAAGCACCACTTTAGCTAATGGGGACTCCCGCTGCCGCTGCGCCGCCGGAGCCCGATTTCTGTTCTCATCCTGAAGCAAAGTTCTCAACCTGAAGCACTATTTCTGGGTTAGCAGAGTCTGTAACCTGAAGCGTATGTAACTTGAAGCGTATGTAACCTGAGGTACCACTGTATTCCAACACTGGCCAATCAGATGCCCCAAAGCAGAACCCAAGCACAGGAACATTCCCTTCAGGTGACCCTTCAGATATTGTCAGACTCTGGCTCCCATCAGCCCCAGTCAGCATGGCCTACAGTCAGGGAAGATGGGATTTGTAGACTAGCAACATCAGAAAAGCCACAGGTTCCCCACTTTTGCTATGAAGGCTCTGGGATTTGCCTGGACTATGATAGGCACTAGCTTGCTCTAGCTCTTTGTTTTGTCCCCTCTAGCTTGACCTGTGGCTCTTGCCAGTGTGGTGTAGTGGTTAAGAGCAGTAGTCTTGTAATCTGGTGAACCGGGTTCGCATCTCCGCTCCTCCACATGCAGCTGCTGGGTGACCTTGGGCCAGTCACACTTCTCTGAAGTCTCTCAGCCCCACTCACCTCACAGAGTGTTTGTTGTGGGGGAGGAGGGAAAGGGAGAATGTTAGCCACTTTGAGACTCCTTCGGGTAGTGATAAAGCGGGGTATCAAATCCAAACTCTTCTCTTCTTCTTGCCTGATGGTTGCTTGTGGTTCAGCCCTGACAGGCATTTACCAGCACCCCAAGGCCCACTGCCATTCTCACTTTGCCTGAAGCATCCAAGAGAGCCAGGAGGGGCACGAGAGAACTGTTTCAGTACCTGCTTCTGAATAAATGTATGGGAGACAAAAGATGCGCCATAGCTTTGTCTGAACAAACTATTCAATGCTACATTAACACTATCCGAGCTCTTAAAATGGGGCAGCAAAGGATAAACATCTAAGGTGCATTAAATCTTATTAGAGAGGAAAGATGGTGAAATTAACACTTAGATAATGTGGGAAAGGGTCTTGGATAAGTTATTCACTGATGAAGAAAGTAGTGTATTTATAAAATAGGTTATAACACTTCAGCCTTTGTGAGATAATTTCTTTTTCTCCCCCCCCAAAAATATTCATTTTATAGCACAAATAAATAATACAAACAGAAATACAAACAATACAAACAAGTTCTTGTCTTATCCTTATTTTTTCTAAACATTGTTAGGTGAGCTTCCCCAAGTCCCCCCTATCTGGTTTTCATTTTACCTCATCTTTAGCAGTTTCATATATCATAATTTTTAACCATTTTTTTTAATCACACTTACTTTTACCATAAAAATCTTCACATTTTATCACTTACAAATAATACTATTTTAAAATACACTATCTTCTACTTCTAACCCTACAGCCTGTATCCACTTCCAAAGCTATTCTAAAATTTGAATATTAACATATTTTTTCAAATATTCTTTAAATTTCTTCTAGTCTTCCACCGTCTCTTTTCTCTGGTCTCGGAGTCTCCCAGTCAGTTCAGTAAGTTCCATATAGTCCAGAGATAATTTCTTTGTAATAGTTGCACCAGTGATATTATAGACCACAGAAAAGGTGCAACCTGGCAGAACAACTGCTATTATTTCAGACCCATTGAAATCACCCCAAAAGACCTCTCTACGTGTTACATTTTTAGATGTACAATTGTAAAAGTGTCCACCTGTAAAACGAACACCCATAAGATCTGAAAGGACCTTTCTGCACTCGTGCAGTTTATTTCCTTCTCCATGCAATTTAGAGCCTCGGTTTTACAGAGCTCCTGACTGCATGTTTGCCGCTCTTTGTGGGTAGAAACCCAATCGTCTGCTGAAAGTAGTGAGGTGAAGAGAAAGGGCCAGCAGGTTCAGCCCCTCACATGTTCAGCATACACCTGGAGGAGAAAGTCTGAAAACTCCTTTTCCCTCAGGAACAAGCGACTCCATCTCAGGGTGAGCTGCTATATGGAATAAGGTAGAACTGCACTGGCTGGTCCCCTGTGCCACCGCATCCCTCCTGATTTGGTAGCCATGCTGACTGTTAAGTTGTGGGTGAACATATCAGACGACACAGCAATTCTTCAGACAGCTCTTGTTTATTCACAAGCCAGAACAGAACTGAACTGAAGGGTTCAGCCAGCCTGCTTATATAGAGCTCCACTACAATGCAACTGTAACACTTTCTGTAACTATCCAATCACTGAACGTCCCTTTCAATCCCTTATTTGCATATGTGGACCTGAGTGAAAACTATTTACAGTATCCCCCTGCTGGCCCAGGGTGAGAACTTCAGTACGTAACACTGATAGTCCATCACCTTTGAGAGTGGGCCATCAGTTCTGTCCTTGAGCAGGTTGCCATGAATGTCACTCCAAAAGTTCCATGTTTTCTATTGCTGGGAGCCGGCTGCTTGAACTCATCCTCAGTTTCATGTTCTGCAAATCATGCAAGGGAACAATATAGTATTTCCGTGGTTAAGCAATCAAGATGCTCAGTAATCTACATTTGAACCAGTTGGGCTTCCACATCACCATTGTGGCCTTGAGTACAACAAGGCTGTATATTGTCTCCCTGCTTATTTAACTTATATGCAGAATTCATCATGTGAAAGGTTGGGCTGGATGAATCCCTAGCTGGAATTAAGATTGCCGGAAGAAATATCAACAACCTCAGATATGCAGATGACACAACCTTGATGGCAGAAATTGAGTAGGAATTAAAGAACCTTTTATTGAGGGTGAAATAGGAGAGCGCAAAATATGGTCTGAAGCTCAAGATCAAAAAAACGAAGATCATGGCCACTGGTCCCACCACCTCCTGGCAAATAGAAGGGGAAGAAATGAAGGCAGTGAGAGATTTTACTTTCTTGGGCTCCAATGATCACTGCAGATGGTGACAGCAGCCACGAAATTAAAAGAAGCCTGCTTCTTGGGAGAAAAGCAATGACAAACCTAGACAGCATCTTAAAAAGTAGAGACATCACCTTGCCAACAAGGGTCCGCATAGTAAAAGCTATGGTTTTCCCAGTAGTGATGTATGGAAGTGAGAGCTGGACCATAAAGAAGGCTGATCGCCGAAGAATTGATGCTTTTGAATTATGGTGTTGGAGGAGATTCTTGAGAGTCCCATGGACTGCAAGAAGATCAAACCTCTCCATTCTGAAGGAAACCAGCCCTGAGTGCTCACTGGAAGGACAGATCCTGAAGCTGAGGCTCCAATACTTTGGCCACCTCATGAGAAGAGAAGACTCCCTGGAAAAGACCCTGATGTTGGGAAAGATGGAGGGCACAAGGAGAAGGGGATGACAGAGGGCGAGATGGTTGGATAGTGTTCTCGAAGGTACCAGCATGAGTTTGACTAAACTGCAGGAGGCAGTGGAAGACAGAAGTGCCTGGTGTGCTCTGGTCCATGGGGTCACGAAGAGTCGGACACGACTAAACGACTAAACAACAACAAGTGGCCTTGACATTTTTAAAATACAATATAAATAATAAACACTACAGCTGCTGGTATTACCGTTCGGTACAATCCTGCCCGGTACAATCCTGCCCGGCATTGATTACAATGAAGTGTTCGAGCACAGACTTATTTTTATCTCCCAATGGAAAACAAGAAAGCATAACAGTGCAAATCTATGCATATCTACTCAGAAGAAAGCCCCATTCCATTCAATGTCACTACTCACAGTAAGTGAATTTAGCATTGCAGCCTAAAAGTGCACATTTTGGATGGGTAAGGTCTGAAAACAGATTAAAATATTCTGGGAGAAAACAGCTGAAAATGTACCAGAATCCTTGCTGAGCCCAGAGGAGGTTTTGTTTGGACTTCATATGGATCTCATGCATTTGAGCATCAAGATTTGGTTTGGAACTCTGTAACAGCTGCTAAATTATCATTAGCTAGGAAGTGGGAAAGTAAACAGATTCCGGGACAAATGGATTGGCTCGTGAAAGGAGGGGGCTTAATGCATATGAATAAGCCGACATATTGTATACATGCTGGAGATGGTAAAAATGTCAACAAGTCTTTAAACAAAATTTGGAGAACCTTCTCCACTTTCTTGCATAGTTTAAAGGGAGACTGTACAATGCCATGTCATGCACTTTTTACTTGATTAAATACGGTAATAATCAAAAACCACTAGGGAAAAAACGAGACGTTCAGCCCTTTTTAATTCCTATTGATTTCCATGGCAGAGCTTAGCATATACTTAAACCTCACCTATTAAAATCAATGGGAGTCCGAAATGCTTAACTTCACTTAATGGCTGGATGATGCCATTAAGAAAGAAAGAAGAAGATAAGAAGTCACTGATTGCTAAGGGAGGAGAGCTGGCAAAGGTTTTGTGGAAAGGGTGCCACTTGGCAACCTTATTTTTATTTTTTTTTATAAGATATTTATTGAAATTTTCAAAATATTACAAAAGAAAAAAAAAAGAAAAATACAAAATACAAAATAAAAATAGTTAAAAACAACTCAATCTTTCCATTACTTATTTTTCATTAGCTTATTTCCCGGACCTCCTCACGCCTCCCTTTTTTGTATTCCAGTTCGGTTTGTTGGTTCAGCAAATCCTTCCCCTCTTTGTTTATCCAAGTCTTTAATCTTAAAGTATTGTAACGTTAAATTTTTACCTGTTAGTAATCCATTTTTCATATTCCCTTATAGTATTACAGCTAGAAACCACTTACTTTCTATCCAACATCATTCTAACATTCATTAATTTTACAATATTTCTGTAAATAGGCTTTAAATTTCTTCCAATCTTCTTCCACCGACTCTTCTCCCTGGTCTCGGATTCTGCCAGTCATTTCTGCCAGTTCCATATAGTCCATCACCTTCGCCACTTGGCAACCTTAGCAACGCATGAGCTCAGTAGTAGTGTATCTGCTTTGCGTGCAGACAGTCCCCAAGTTCAATTCTAGGCATTACAACGTGAGCTGGGGGAAAGGACCTCTGCCTGAAACCTAGGCTGGATCTACACTGATCTGTGAAAACGCTATTAAAAAAGCGACGGATCGCTGCTCTACAGTGCCCTCTGGTGTCACATTTTTATATTGCATTTTTAATGTTATAACTGATTAATCCCTACAGAGCTGTTGCCAGTTAGTGTAGACAATACAGACCTAGATAGACTCGGTATATGGCAGTGTTCTTAGAACAGATAACACAAAAACTGGCTGGTGTTGACGGCCTGTATGCAGCTTGTCAAGGCCAACAAAGCCCAACAGACATACATGTTGGGCCACCGAGGGGTATATAAATCTATTGGTTTTGCTGCCTATCCAATCTGTGGGAAGACACAATACTATGGTTGTTAGCCCACGGAAAGCGGCTTGCCTTGGGTATCTGCTCAACAAAGATACTGTTTCATGCCCCTTTTGTGGCTAGGCCCACTATAAGGCAAAAGAGGCAAGCCCAACCCTTCTGTGATGGCCTAGGAATCTGGGGCTGGTGCTGTGCTTGTCAGATGTCCAAAGCAAAATTCAAATACCCATTTGCAAAGTGTGAATTTAATTTTTAAAGGCACTTGCACGCTGTAAGTAAACCCTTATGTATGCCCTACTTCTGCATACCATTGAGACCCTCTAAGAGCTGTGTTGGGACGCGGGTGGCGCTGTGGTCTAAACCACTGAGCCTCTTGGGCTTGCAGATCAGAAGATCAGTGGTTCGAATCCCTGCAACAGGGTGAGCTCCCATTGCTTGGTCCTAGCTCCTGCTCACCTAGCAGTTCGAAAGCACGTCAAAAGTGCAAGTAGATAAATAGGTACCGCTCCAGCGGGAAGGTAAATGGCGTTTCCGTGCGCTGCTCTGGTTCGCCAGAAGCGGCTTAGTCATGCTGGCCACATGACGCCGGCTCCCTTGGCCTATAGAGCGAGATGAGCGCGCAACCCCAGAGTTGTCCGCGGCTGGACCTAATGGTCAGGGGTATCTTTACCTTTACCTAAGAGCTGTGCTAGACAGATTTTGTTTCCTTTGAAGGGGAGAACGCAAAAGACTTAATGGCAATTTTGTAATACAGTGGTACCTCGGGTTATATACGCTTCAGGTTACAGACTTCGCTAACACAGAAATAGTACCTCGGGTTAAGATCTTTGCTTCAGGATGAGAACAGAAATCGTGCTCCAGCGGTGCGGCAGCAGCAGGAGGCCCCATTAACTAAAGTGGTGCTTCAGGTTAAGAACAGTTTCAGGTTAATTCTGGAACGAATTAAGGACTTAACCCGAGGTACCACTGTACTGGCTTTATCTACAAGCAGAGCATAAGAGGAGGCAAGCAGCATGCATTCTCTTCAGAGCACTAATCCCCAATGTAAAAAAAAAATGTTTTAGGAAGTTGTTATTATTTGAAAAAAGATGACTGGGGACCCTCTAGGTTCATGAGCCCTGGCAGTTGTCCCAGTGTGATGGGTGCTGATGCCAAGCCTGATAGAGGATATGCTTTGCATTCAGAAGGACCCAGATTCAACCCCTGGCATTTCTAGGTCCAGTGACCTGTTAAATGGCACCGAAGACCACAATTTGCTATCTAAAAATAGTCACAATTTTCTAGCTTTAAAATGCTTTAAAAATGGTTTTATATATCAGAGTCTTTGAGCTGCTGCTTCAGCCAGAGAAATCCACAAGCGGCATTTTATGTTGAGGTCAGATCGCAAAAAAGTACGAAGAGCATATTGATTTGGAGTTATATCTGGTGATTGGGAACACTCGTGGTCATTTCAGAGTGTAATTTCAGATTATGGTGTATCAAAGCATTCCATGGGTACCCAAAGACAATTCTTAAAGAATGGTGGTCAGTGATAGAGCTGCTCACAGGCTTTATGTGCAGTCAAAATGATGAGGGAAATAGGTGTGATTCGGATGAGGTTTCTACAAGCCCTGGACTCCCTAAAGTCCCAAGTCAGTTTGTGGAATTGTGAGCCCCACAAAACTGCATTCTGCCGTCTGGAAAGTTGTTTGTCCATCTGTTCTCTCTGCAGTTGAACAAGTCTTAAGATCTTGTCACCATATTTGGCATGATGGCTCATGAGATTGAGAAGCAGTTTTTTTATCTATGTTTGGAGATGGCTGTATGACATTTTGAATCAAGTGGTGAATTGCGTTAAAATTGAACCTATTTGGCATCAAATAGGAGCAGGTTTGGATATCATCAGATAGTATTTTGAATCAAGACTGTGGACTAAGCCTTTCTAAACTGCACTGATGGGGGCATTGCTTAAGATGTTGTAACCAAATTTTACATGATTGTTCCTGAGATGAAGAAGTAGGTTTAGGTTTTGATACAGGTGGATGCCATTTTGATTCAAGATGATGGACACCTGCTAAGATACTGTAACTGTCAGGCCCCCACTGGAGGGAGGACCTGATGATTCCTGAAGGAAATGTTACAAAGAGAGAGGCTGTGTCAATGGACAGTAAGCCAGAGGCAGAGGATCTGGGGCCATCAGGGGGGCACAACACCCTAACTGACACAGAAGGCCATTGCACAGCACTAGAGGTGATGTTAGAGCCACTACCAAGTCCAGAGGACTGCTGGTGCTTGAAGGTGGAGTCTTGGCCAGATGCCAGATTACCCACCCGAAGTTGAAGGACTCCTTGGAAGTAAGGAGTTAAGATCTTTTGTTTTGGATTGCTCTTGTGAATGGACTTAGGACTGCTGGATTTGCTTTCATCTGAAGTGTGCATGCGGGTGGCACTGTGGTCTAAACCACTAAGCCTCTTGGGCTTGCTGATCAGAAGGTCAGCGGTTTGAATCCCCGTGACAGGGTGAGCTCCCATTGCTCTGTCCCAGCTCCTGCCAACCTAGCAGTTTGAAAGCACACCAGTGCAAGTAGATAAGTAGGTACCACTGCAGCGGGAAGGTAAATGGCATTTCCGTGTGCTCTGATTTCTGTCATGGTATTCTATTGCACCAGAAGTAGTTTAGTCATGCTGGCCACATGACCAGGAAAGCTGTCTGTGCACAAATGCTGGCTTCCTTGGTCTGAAAGTGAGATGAGTACTACAACCCCATAGTCGCCTTTGACTGGACTTAACCATCCAGGGGTTTTTTACCTTACCTTTTCATCTGAAGTAGGGCAGGCTCCGGACAATGAGAAGCAGGCTTTTGTCTCTGTTTGGATACACTTGCAATTTTTAATCAAGATGGCAGACTGAACCTTTCAAAACTGACTTCAGTGAAAACTGGTTGCTCAACACTTGTATCCATTTGTGTCAAAAAGTTTTCATCACCACTGAAGTAAATGAGAAGCCTTTGTGAGCCAAGGCTTTGTGTGTGCATTAAAGCTTTGGTGCCCAGTACAAATTGCTGAGTTATGGCAACCCCTGCTGTGCACACTCATATAATAAAACCCTTAAACTGTTGGGTTGAAATCACGACAGACGAGTGGTAGGTGTCATATGAGAGGCGTCTCTCCGGGGCGAGCCCCGGGAACTCTCTTTTATTGAATATTACAAACATTGCCACAGGTGTGCTTGTGGCTGATTGGTTGATACAAACACAAAGCATCTTGTTGCTGATTGGTTAACATAGGTACAAGGCGGGAATTACATATTACATTAATCACTGATAGATTAAAGACTGGGAACGGAGCTGGAACTAGACAGGCATGAAACCTCCTAATTAAATTATAACTAAAGATTGATATTGAGAGAACATAACATGAAGGAATACAACAATCACGTTCCGTAGATGTGGTCAGCAATGCATTAAGAACAGGTCAGGATACACTGTTTCATGAACTCAATGGGAACTGTTCAGAACATTCTCAGACTCTTGTGCAGAAGCAGAAAGAAGATTATGAGCGAGACTTCCCAGAATGCAAGAGAAAAGAAGCAAGACTTCCCACAATGCCACAGTTATGTGCAGTAAGAGAACTGCAGAAAGAAAACTTCCCTTCATTAAACCATCTTATTAGTTGTTCTATCTTCCCAGTAAAACTTGGGAACATTTTTACAGTTGGGAACAGTTGAGAAGACTATGGATTACTACCAGACATTTTTTTCCTTTGTCCTTTTGACACCACAGTTTCCAGAATCCTTTGGGGTCAATCCATGGCAGTTAAACGTTAAATTTGCAGCATGGATACCCTGTCTGTTGACTGGGTGTTACCCCTATTAACAAAAGTTTGGTTCCTTGTCATTGATGAAATCAAAGGAGGAAACAGCCTCCCCAATGCATAATGTCCTAATTTTTTTGCAAAGGCAGTATATTCCAAAATGTTATGGCCACACCAGCTGTATATTATGACTCAAAGCCACAGGATTTATAGTGCCTCCCTAGAGAGAAAGAGACAATTACAACATTCAGCAATAAAACTTACATTTAGCATTTTAGAAAAACTTGGTCCCATGCCTAGATTCTTTAGTCTCATTTCTTCAAAATGTAAATTAAAGCATTTCTTCCTCCTCCCATCTCTCCCACATAGCATTCTAACCTCAGTCTAACCTAGCCTATGTGTTTACAGCTTTTAAGACAGTTACCAAAGACCAGCTCCTTCTGTCTGCTCCTGGCTGAGATTGGTCCTGGCTTTGTCTCATTTCAGGAAAAGCAAATCCATGTTTATGCTAATAGGTTCCTGCTAACCTCAATGGGAGTTACTCTCAAGTAACTGTGTTCAAGATCGCAACTGTGCAGCCCAATCCAATGCGTGTTCACTCACAAGGAAGCATCACTGAGAGCAAAAGGACTTACACCCAAGCATTTGTGCAAAAGGTTACAGCCTTCATTGTTTTGGTTGCTTGGCACTTCAGCTATTTCTGGTTGATGGCTGTTCCCTTGCAGGAGGATTCCCATAATTACATGCATGTCACATTGTGTTTTGGGGGGTGGAGGCAGGGGGACAAAATGAATGAAGCTGATTTCACCATCGTGGTCTCTGGGTCCCACTCTGATCCTGGCATGCAGTCATGACATGTAGCACCTTTCCTCCAAAGGGTTCAGTGGCAATGCCATACAGATCCATTCTCCAGCAGGTCTTGCCCACAATTCTCAAGCAGCAGGACTAGGAAAGGCTTCTTCTACCTAAGAACACTGCTGATCGTGACAGATAATATTGGCCTTGATAGAGCCATGACCTTTCTCAGTACATGAGGAAGGAGAGAGAGAAAAGCAGGCCAGAAGCAGCTAAGTCTGTGCCTGCTGCAATTCAGCAACTTTATAAAACTAGCTAGAACCTTATTAGCTTCTTCTGTCACCTGATCCCTGCTGAAGTGGTAGCTGCAATGCCACCCTCTGACCACACTCACTGGTGGTGCTAAAGTGCAGTGGGAAGCAGGCCACAGATCTCTCCTTTGACAAACTTTCATATTGGCCAGTGATGGCCAAACTTGGCCCTCCAGCTGTTTTGGGACTACAACTCCCATCATCCCTAGCTAACAGGACCAGTGGTCAGGGATGATGGGAATTGTAGTCCCAAAACAGCTGGAGGGCCAAGTTTGGCCATCACTGATATTGGCCAAGCAAGCACAGAACGTGGGTTCCACTGCTGCTGCGATCATTGACTGGAGACCATCACATCCTGTAAGATTCCTGAGTGTCATGAACATCTGCAAGTTCTCAGCATGGACTACACATGCATCCGAGTAACGTGGTAGATTTGTGCAGTGGTAAAAACAGAACTCACCACTTAAGACTGCTGGTGTGGGGGGGTCACATTTCTGAAAGCTTCCTCTTTAAAAACAACAAATCGGGTCCTCCCTTAAAGAGGGCACGTATTGCGGTGAAACCTGGACAATCGACACACTGTGTTGTGGGTGGGTACAATTGGTCAGCCACAACACCCGATTGGTAGGTCCCTCGTAGCTGGGTGCAATTTGGCCAATGGGACACAGTCCAAACGGTTCAAGGGACCTATTTATGCCCATGCACGTGACCCAGATCTTCCTCTTTCGGTGCGTGCATTCGGAACACCCACCCACCTCTCCCTATTTTTAGGGCTTTGCACTTGACCTTGCTATGCCGTTGTGTGTCATCTGTCGTTGGGACAGGGGCATGGCAGGAATTTTCTCCACTTGGCTGATTGGCTGTTGCCATTTGGGTTTTGCCTGCAGTGTAGCAAATCATCACAATTTGTAAGGTTGCGGATAGGCTCTGGTTCAGGTGATAGGGATGGGAGAACGCTCTCGCCATCCCTATGTGAAGGGTATTCTGTTAAAGGAATCCAGGGACTCAATGGTTTGGTTAACCTTGAGAGGGGGTTGTGCCCATGAGTTCAGGGGGACATTTGGGTGGCAGAGATAGCTTATCCACTTACCCAGGTGTTCACCCTTAGCTGACCTATGCTGGAACCTTGGGTCAGCACTACCTGCATGGCAGGGAGCTAGTCGAACGAGAGCCTATGCAACCAGTCACTTTCTGTAATCAATAAAGTTGTGGTCTAAATTCTGCCAAAAACCAAAACCAAAGTTTGAGTCAAGTGTGAATTTATTTAGGGGCAACAACAATTATTTGAAAACAGAAAGCAATTTCAGTGGGGAAAATGGCTCTAGCCCAACATTTGTACTTGCAGGGATTTCTTTCCTCCTTGTTAACATGGGGGAGCATTCAAAATGGTGATTCCCTTCCCTGCAGCGTGAAGTGGTACAGCCCACTCAACCACCTCAGAGCTCTTCTCCATCACCGCTGCTACTGTTTGTGTTGATCTTCCAGACACTACGTGACACTAGAGCTGCTCGATTAAAAATTTACAGATGGACACATATATGCTACTGAGACAGCATCTCTGTCTGAAATCTTGAAGGCATCCCAAAGACTCCGTGTTGTTTTCTTGTAGCTGGACTTCAGGGAATGCCTTGCTAAGTAGCAGAAAGGTTAGGAGGGCTGTGTGCTGAAGAACAGAAACCGACCTTCTGTGCAAAACTCACTCAGATCTCATCCTTAGCATGTAAAAGGGTTCTGCCCACAAGGGCAGTTGGGCCTGCTGTTGGATTCCAAAATATGCTCTTAGAAATCGTGCTAGGCTTTAAACCCTGGAATTACCTATCAGTTAATAAATAAAGCCATGCCAACAGCCCTGCATGAGATTGACCTCCTACCGCACCTGTGCCGGGGGCACCAGCCCTGCTCACGCCACCCTAGTTATTTCCCCTTTGATATGGCGCATCATTACGAGCGTTCGCGCCGGCTGCCCATGAATCACGCATACGCCAGCATGCCAAAGTTGGCAGCAGCACGGCGCTGTGGCTTTTCGAAGCCGAGACAGCCCAATCTGTCACCAACGCTCACCTCGATTTGGGCAGGGGAGTTTGGTTTGTTTCCCAGCACAGCTTCCGCAAAGCCAGCATGTCAGCCCTTGATGCGCCGAAACAGCTGAACCGTATTTGACAAAACGTGAGCTGGCTCTGGGACTGCAAAGCCTCGTTGGCTCCCTCATTGGTAACCAAGCTGCTGCCCGTTATGTTGCTCGTCTCAAAATGCCACGGAAGCAGGCTCTCATCATTGAGCAAACCTTATTATCCCAGTAATTACACAATCAGGATATAATCAAACTTAGACATTCCTGTTTTGGAAGGGGATGCTCTCTAGACACAGTAACAGCGCTGTTCAACAACAGTTGCCTGCATATAAGGGAGCGAAAACCTGTTGTTCTACATGACAAACTCATCACAGAGATAGGACATACCATCTATATCAAAGATGTTGTCATTATAGAAAAACAGAAGAACCTCCTTGTTGGATCCAATCAAAAGCTGTTTAGTTATAAGCATAGCTGTCAACTCCCCCCCCCCCTTTTTAAGGGAAATTCCCTTATTCCGAATAGGATTCCTCGCAAGAAAAGGGAAAAATTGACAGCAGTGGTCATAAGAACATAAGAAAAGCCCGCTGGATGAGGCCAATGGCCCCATCTATTCCAGCATACAATTCCCAAGGAGGCACAGTGAGGTGTATGTAGCTTGTGGAGGATGTTATGTCTATAAAAATAAATTTTGATGATATGCAAAGTAGCAGAGTAGCTTACAGTTAGGAAGCTAAATAACTCTTCAAGGTGACTGACAGCTTCTTTGTAAAGACTGTTCAATGTCCATGCATGTCTTTGGTATTGGAAAGCAAACATTTTAAAAAGCTTTATGCATCACATTAGGAGAAATCTGTATAGACTCTGGGAGAAATATAAAAACAGTACCATCAATTATATGATTTGTTTAAAACAGACAAAAGAATGGATTTTTGGACCAAAGCTCACAGTTTGAAAGAGAGTTATTATGGAATAAGGATAAATTATTGTCTAAAAGGTATAACTTGTTGTTAGAATAGGGGAAAAAGACGAGCTAGTTAAAGCTTCTATGACACACTGGGCAATGGATATAGGGCATAACATAGATTTAAACCTCTGGGAGAAGCTCTGGAAGAATGATTTAAAATTCACTGCATGTTTTCCACTGAAAGAGAATTATATGAAAATGATTCATAGATGGTATTTAACTCGAGCAGGTTGGCTAAGATGTATAAAGCAGATTCAGATAAGTGTTGGAAATGTGAAGAAATGGAAGGAACGTTTTTCATATGTGGTGGATGTGTTACGAGGTTAAGGAATATTGGGAAATGATTTACAATGAGTTGAAAAGAATGTTTAAATCAACTTTCCCAAAAAGACTTGAAGCCTTTTTGTTAGAAATAAATCGAACTGAAGTTCCCATATGTCAGAGAAATCTATTTATGTATGCAACAACGGTGGCTCGAGTTTTGTTAGCTCAAAGATGGAAAGTGAGGGAGGTACCAAGTAAGGAAGACTGGCAATTTAAGATTAGCAGGTTTAATTTATAGACTACGAGGGCAAGAAGAATTTTTATTTAAAGAGGAGTGGATTTTTTTGCTGATTATTTAGAAAATAACTGTGCACAATTGTATACGGCAGCATTAAGATAAACTCAACAGTCTGATCAATAATTGAATGATGTAAATGGGAGAACTGACTAAAATGATTATAGTAAAATATGCAGAAATGATGGATAAGTAAAATGAACCATGGAAGGAGAAGAAGGGAAGTCAACGGATATATGGTATTGTGTAAAATGTTTATTTTGAAATGTATAATTTGAAAATTTAATAAAAATTATAAAAAAAGACTATACAATGTCCAGACTCCTTGTATTCAAAAGAACTTTACTTTCATAAATACATAACGGAGAAGAATATATTTACAATCTCACGCTTATTAAAACATGGATACTTTCTCACTTGAATGGTAGATTGAAGTCTTATTTAGGCTTATAAACAAAACTGTGTTGAGACTTGCACCAGAGTTTTACCTCACTCAGGCCTTACAGTTTCTTATGAAAGCTTTTTACTTTCACCTCAGCAGTATTCTCTTTGTTCCTTAAAGAGAGCTCCTGCACAGGTTTCTCCCCATCAACATTTAGGGATCTTTCAGACAGATCACACTGACACAACACTGTCCTCAGCAGTATCCTGAGAAGCCTCTCTCAAGAGCCATTCTCCCTCACACGCACAGAGAGAAGCAGAGAGCAGTTAAAAACAAAAGTTGCTGGAATAACAGTCACAACAGAGTACACAGTAATTTAACATAAGTAAACATTCCCATTTCAGGAAATTAAATCATTATCCTTAACAGAGGAGGCATAGAGATGCTTGGAGGGTTGCATTTGAGCCCTGAGTTTTCTGTTCCCCACACCTGCCTTAAGTGGTTACACAGGTTATCTAGTCCCACGTTGTTTGGGGCTTCATATTTCGACAGCAAGATCTTTAACACTAAGCCCTGTTACCTCCTCAGCTTCCAACACCACCTCTTCTCCCTATGACCACTCATTGCTGTCCCGCCACCACTCCCCGGGCTCTGAACCTTCTTCCAGCTGGTTCCTCCCACTATTCTTCTACATTCAACCAGCCCACAACACTGATCAGACACAGTGACAAATGGCGTGGTGGGGTGGCAGCTCTCACTTGACCTCCTGACAGCTGAGTCATGGTGCTCATTTGGAGGGAGAGGGATGAGTCAACACAGAGCAACACACTAGCAGAGACAATCTGGTTCTCCTGCATTTGCACTGGATTGATCTCCCTGCCTGCCTTGCCCATTCCTTTCTCCTCCCCAGTTAGCACTAGCAACTCAGCTGTTAGGAGGTCAGGTGAGTGCTGCCACCCCACTCCACCATATGTCAATGATTGACAGCCAGTGCAGCTGCCTTCTCAGCAACAGGTTGTAGAGGAGACACTGCTGGTCTGGATGAGCAAAGCCATTTCCACCTAAGGAGGAGGTGGAGTTGCGGGCTTCATGGCCCCTCCATGTGCGCGGCGGGCGGAGCCAGCCCTGAGCAATTGGGGGGATTCCCGGCTGCGTCATCCCCTGGCTGGCCAATCAGCTGGCTCGGGGGGGGGCGTGGCATGGCCTGCCCTATTTAAGGCAAGATGCAGCTGGGGATCTCCCTCTTTGCCACCCGCCAGCTGTTCCTGTTTTTCCCCACCCTCCCACCCTATAAGTTTTTCGTTCCTTGACCTTGCTATGGATCTTGGTTGGTCGCCATTGAGGGGCCTGGTAGGAATTTTTCCACTTGGCAAATTGGCACCAGCCACTTGGTTTTCGCCTACCTCATAGCAAATTGTCACAACTTTCTGGGTATTGGCAGTTAGGCATTGGTATTGTTCTGTAGATGGAAGAGGGGAGGTAACGCCATCACCTGCCCCACATACTGAAAGGTAGTCCGTTAATAGATTCTGGGGGGGCATGACCCTGTCTGAAGCCTAAGGAGGTTAGGGCCCAAGGCACGCTCACTAGTGGTGACCCGGGGGGGAGTTCCTAGTTGATGTGCATCAGCAGGACTCCCCCTACTGGCGATTAACCCTTCCCGGACTTCAAGCAGACGGGCTGGAGTCGGTTAGGACCAATGCCTAAGCCAATACCGCTCTTCACCTGTAACCAATAAAGTTGTGGCCTTTTTTAGCCCGTTATCCTTAATAATTGTGTCCTGTGTCATTATTTCCACCTGGGGGGTGGGGCGGGAACTCGCCACGCAAATCATGTGACCTAGTACAAAACAGCACCCGTCGTTCCTAATACTGCAACGAGCTCAGAACAGTTTGCCTAGTTGAGATTCCTGCATTGCAGGGGGTTGGACTAGATTAACCTTGGGGTCCCTTCCAACTCTATGATTCTATGATTTATTATTTATTCACCTCATAAAAATGTATATACCCTTTGACTGTAAAAAAGAGAGAACAACCTCAAAGCTGTTACAGAGACAGTAAAACAATAAAGTTATCAGTAAAAATGGCTAAAGACCCCTATTCAGAACATTCAAATGGTAATTTAAATCAGTGATGAGCTGGACACAGATTAAAACAAATGTCTGGGTAGGCTTTTCTAAGCAAAAATGTTTCAAGCTGGCACTAGAAAGGGGAGAGGGAGAGATGTCAATGGGCAGGGAATTCCGAAGGGCATTTGCTTCCAAGTTAAAGTTTTATACCTTACAAATGTGGAACCTTGTTTCCACAGGTTGAGGAGTTTGAGCAGGTATACATAGCATAAGGCGATCTTGCAGGTAAACTGGCTCTGCGGCAGAGCCCCGTCCATCTGGCCCAGTCAGTGGGAATAGATCTCTGGAACTCCCAGTGTGGTGTAGTGGTTAAGAGTGGTAGTCTTGTAATCTGGTGAACCGGGTTCACGTCTCCGCTCCTCCACATGCAGCTGCTGGGTGACCTTGGGCTAGTCACACTTCTCTGAAGTCTCTCAGCCCCACTCACCTTACAGAGTGTTTGTTGTGGGGGAGGAGGGGAAAGGAGATGGTTAGCCACATTGAGACTCCTTCAGGTAGTGATAAAGTGGGATATCATATCCAAATTCCTCCTCCTCTTCCTCCTCCTCCTCCTCCTCCTCCTCCTCTTCTAAATATAGATGTGTGTTCGGGTAAAACCTTGGGTTCCTTCTCCCCCTTCCCTCCCTCCCTCCTCCAACCAAGGTATAAGCCCTGCTGCAAAGTGCCATTTTAGCATCTTGGCCACGATAACAGGAGGAGGAGATGCACACCATCTATTTCGGCAGCGTAGCAGGGGACTCTGCTAATTGGCTACATCTGCTCTGGGAATCTGCCTGCCCCAACTTGGCGGCCACAACATGGAATATTTATGTTTCAACAAAGCCTTGATTGAGAGAACCAGGTTTCTCACTAATTTTAATCGACAGGCTGGTTCCACTATCTATTTTTGATTAAAGCGAGGAACGTATTAATAGCGAGCAAGGGTGTGTGTGGTGGTGGGGGAGAAGGCTCTTTGAGGTTTGTTTCAGGCTGAGCAGATACCAAAAATGATTGAAGACAAAGATCTCTCTCCCTGCTAGCTTCTTGGAAATATGGGTAGGTAACCTTGTGTTGTCCCATTGCTTCAGCTTATCCTCAGGTTGCAACGCCTCTCCTCATAAATCTACCTCTCCACTTTTCATTTCCCTAGTATTTAAGGGGCGGGAGGAGATACAAATAATAATAATAATAATAATAATAATAATAATAATAATAATAATTTGTATCCTGCCCTCACCAGCCAAAGTCAGTCTCAGAGCGGCTAACAACAAGTAAAAATAGCACAGTGTACATAAATTACAGTGGTACCTCTGGATGCGAACGGGATCTGTTCTGGATCCCCGTTCACATCCAGAAGCAAACACAACCCGTGTCCATGTGTCTGCGCGTGCACAGGTCATGATTTGCCGCTTCCGCGCATGTGCGCGACGTCATTTTGACCGCCTGTGCATGCGCGAGCGGTGAAACCTGGAAGTAATGCGCTCCGTTACTTCTGGGTCGCCGCAGCGCGCAACCCGTAAATACTTATCCCGAAGCTACTTCAACCCAAGGTATGACTATAATTAAAATACATTCTAAAATCAATTCAGAATCAAATTAATGGCGACCATTGGGTAGAGTTCTATGAGGATTACAGAAGGAGAGAGGGGGTCAGACTGTGCCTTGGTCAAAGGCCTGGCAGAACAGCTCTGACTTGCAGGCCCTGCGGAAAGATGTCAAGTCCCACAGGGCCCTAGTCTCTTGTGACAGAGTGTTCCACCAGATCGTCGCCATGGCCGACAAAGCCCTGGCTCTGGTCGAGGCCAGCCTAACCTCCCTGTGCCCCGGGATCTCCAAGATGTTTTTATTTGAAGACTGTCTTCATGGGACATACCAGGAGAGGCGGTCCCTTAGCTATGAGGGTCCTAGGCCGTATAGGGCTTTAAAGGTTAAAATCAGCACCTTAAACCTGGTCCTGTACTCTGCTGGGAGCCAATGGAGCTGGTATAGCACCGGGTGAATGTGATCCCGCGGCGAGGACCCCGTAAGGTGTCTCACCGCGGCATTCTGCACCCGCTGGAGTTTCTGGGTTAGTCTCAAGGGCAGCCCCACGTAGAGTGAGTTACAATAATCAAGGCTGGAGGTGACCGTTGCGTAGATCACAGTGGCAAGACAGGTAAGGAGCCAACTGCTTAGCTTGGCAGAGATGAAAAAATGTTGCCTTGTTATAGCTGCAACCTGCTCCTCCATAGAAAGGGAGGTGTTGAAGATTACACCCAAACTCTCAATGGACGACACTGGCACTAATTGCACCCCCTCAAGAGATGGGAGTTGGCCCCGCAATCCCATATCATCCCAACCCAGCCAAAGACCTCTGTCTTTGAAGGATTTAACTTCAACCGGCTCCCACATAACCATCCAGCCACAGCTTCCAAACATCTGATCAGTGTGTCTGGGGCTGAGTCAGGATGGCTGTCCATCAACAGATAGAGTTGGGTGTCATCAGCATACTGATGGCAACCCAGACCAAAACTCCGGACAAGCTGAAAAGCATCAGGGAGAATATCATACCCTGTGGCACTCCACACACCAAGGAGTGGCGTGACGACAGTTCCCCCCCAAGTGCCACCCTCTGTCCCCGACCATAGCAGAAGTTAGACTGGAATGGATCCAAAGCTGATGTTTCATCCAGAAATCCACCAAGTTATTCAGCAACTGCTCTTTCAATCACCTTACCCAGGAATGGAAGATTCGAAACTGGGCGGTAATTGGATAGATCTAAAGGATCTAATGATGTTTTCTTTGAGAGTGAGCACACCACTGCCTCCTTCAATTCCCCTGGGAATGTCCCGGTGCCAAAGGGACAAATTGATGACACCCCCTAGGGGCCCCCGCACCTCATCTGGACATGCTCTAATCAGCCAGGACAGGCACGGGTCAAGAGGACAGGTCGTTGGCTTTCCAGCTCAGAGGAGTCTGTCCACATTGACTGGGGGATATCCAATACTGGACCCGAGGACAGTCAAGGGGCCACCAGTTCCATTATTGTATCCAAATTGGCAGTGTTAAATGCAGTGGGTTATGGCGGCCAATGGGGACTGGTAGGGTCATACTGTTGACTCATGTTAAGTTTGTGGTCCACCAAGACCCCCTAAATCCTCTTCACATGTACTGCTAGTAAGCCAGGTGTCCCTCCATCCTATATTTGTGCATCTGGTTCTTCCAGCCTAAGTGAAAAATCTTACATTTGTCCCAATTGACATTCATTTTGTTTGTTTAGGTGTGTGGTACTACAGAAGTCTGTGAATTTCAAGCACAACCAAAGGCTCATGAACATGAAGAGTTGAAAGAGAAGCCTTTGCAGCATAAGTTTAAAAGGGGAAAGCATTTTGCTGAAGACAGCCCTCTTTTGCAATACTGAGGCACTTGGCAATGACAACCAGCAATTGTCCCTGTTATCTGAGACTGCAAAATGTTCTGCATTATAATTATGAATGGACTTGTGAATGAAACACTGCCATGGAATCACAGAACTGTAGAATTGGAAGGGACCACCAGGGTCATCTAGTCCAGCTGCCTGAAGTGCAGGAATCTTTTGCCCAACGTGGGGCTCAGACTCACAACCCTTCTCTACCAGCTGAGCTATTCCAGCTGACTATTGCTTGCTTGCATCCTGCGGTTGCTGGTTTAGGGTCAGCAATTTCTGCTTTTATTTGCTTTGTTAGAAAACAGCCATGCAGAATCGACAGGGTTTCCTTTCCTTTCATTAATTAGTAAAAAATGTTTCTGTTGAACCTGACCAGAGCTGCTCTGCTGTCTGTTACCTTTTCTCCCCCATGAAAATTAATTGGTAGGTTTTGTGCCAGTCCAAGTCCAACGTCAATAACTTGTGTTCATTAAGCGTTTTTTAAATAAATAAATGAATAAATGTGCATACATGTATTTCATTTATTTGCTTACTATCTTTATTGGTCACCTTAGCACCAGCTGTTCATGGCAGCCTGAGCTAGCATCAAAGCCACCATTTAAAATTTAAGAGTGTGAACTGCAACAAGATGTTGCAGTGTGGATTGACACCTTGTTCCCCTCTTGTCATCCTTTAAAAAGAATAATAATCCTATATCAAGTGTATCAGAATGTTAGGCATAATTCTACATCGCAAACTGGCTTTGAGTGCATCAGCAGAAAGGTAGAATATATGAATGTAACAAACAAATACCTTCCCTTTTTTATCTCAAATAAGATGTACTAACTTTACTTTTTTTTTACTGAGTTTTCAAAAGTTTGCTGCAGCATTTTTGTCTGACTCACAACAACCCACAGTCCTTGTGTAATTGGGAGGGTGAAAGGATTGGCTTCACGTATATATCAAATTCTTACCTACACAGCCCCTGATCAGCATCTTGCAGAATGCTGGCTGGCTCTTTTTTCCCTTTTCAAAGGAAGATCTATTTGGAATGTTCTTGTTTGATGCCATTTTGTGCTTAATGCTGAAATAATATCATATTAGCACAAATCCCCACTGTGTCCCAGACATTCTGTTTATAAAAAAAGCCATTAAAAGCCTGCTGTATATTTCAAAATCTTCTAATTAGAGCCTTAAGAAACAATTTGCAACAAAATAATTTATCTCCTTGTGGAATATGCACATTCAGATAAAATTTGCTCTGCCATGCTGGTTGTTCTGATAATGCGCACGGAACTTTTCTGAGCGAAAATTAAGTCCTTTTTCTGTGAAGTCCGAATTTCTGTGGTTTGGGGTTTACATGTGTGGAATTTGCAGGTTATCTGGTCCAGGAAAGGCCATGCAAAGGAAAATATCTTCAGTACCCAGGCGTATGAAACAGTTAACAAACGCCATAGGTTGTCAATTTCCAAATATTGATAGACTGCAACTCCCATCATCTCTGACCATTGGCCATGCTGATGAGAACTGTAGCCCAACAACATTTGGAGAAGACTCCATTGACTACCTCTTGGTCAACCTTACAACCTCACAACCTCACAGTTGGACTGCACTGTGGTTGTCTGAATCTGCTGCAAGTTTGCTTCAGATTCTGCATGCCCCCCTGGGCTCAGTCAAGTCCTACCATTGTTGTAATAGGGCATAACAGAGCCCTGTGTCTCTTCGGTTTGTGCACAGGGGGAAAGATGGATCAGTGGAATCAGCCATGAGATAGCCACACTTCACAGGTGGCCTTGGGAGGTGGGGGGGGGGGGCGGGAATGCATGCTTTGGTTTTCCCAAGTTTGCATTTGGGTCCAAAACAAGCTTTAAGAAAATGTTTGTGTGCAGGGGCTCCATGCGGCTGGGGCACTTGGTTGTGTGGGGCTTCTGACTGTGTGGAGCTCATGTGCTTGCCTTTCTTTACAAAATCAAAACAAGTTCAATGCCTTGCTATGCAAATACAGTTGTGAGTTGAGGACCCACCACCCACTTAGAGATAAATAAGACACAAGGGCGTATGTATTTTAAGTTAATGGGCTAAAGAAGGCCACAGCTTTACTGGTTACAGCATGTGAGTGTGTGGCGTTTGCCTTCCTAGGTATGTGACATCATACTGGGTTCATAAAGAAAGGGTTAACTAATTGTAAAATGACTAACAAATAGGAACCCAAGGGGAGGAGTTAGAGTTAGTTGTTAAGAAGTCAGTCTGGAGTTAGAGAAGAGAGAGGGAGGATAAGTCTGTGGGTTGGGCTAGTCTGATGTGAGAGAGTGGGAGAATCTGTTAAGAGGAGTCAGTCAAACAGTTGAGATAATCAGTCAGAAGGTATTAGGAAGGTATAGGCCGGTAAAGAAACTAAGGTTAAGAAACTGACAAGAAAATTATCCGAGAAACCATAAACTTGTTAATGCTTATAAAATAAACTTGTTTATTTGGTTTAATTTTAACAATTGTCTGGACTCAGTGTGTACCCGAGAGTAACGGGTTGGTGGCAGCGGGGAAGCAAGCACAGTGGTGGCACAGGGATCAATAGACCGTCAAACGTCCGGGGACCCTGTGTGATTGCCACAAAGTGGTATTGGCTTAGGCATTGGATCAAACAATCTATACATGACTCCACCCCGCTCAGCAGGGAGTCATACAAAGGTTAACAACCAGTGGGAGGAGCTTGTTGATGCAAATACAACTGGAAGCTTCCCCTGAGGTCACCGGAGGTCGTGCCATGGCCTAGCCACCAGCAGGGCATCGGACAGGATCCATGACCACCGGATTCCTTTAACGGAACACCCAACAAGGGGAGGGGTGGGTGATGGCCACAACCTGCCCTCCAACACATGACATGTATTCCAATGCTTAACTGCCAATACCCAAAATGTTGTGATGATTTGCTATGAGGTAGGAGAAAAACCATGAGGCTGGTGCCAATTTGCCAAATGGATAAAAATTCCTACCAGGCCCCCTGGGCAACCAGGGCAACCAACCAAAGTCTGTAGCAAGGTCAGAAGTATAGATATGACCTAAAGGAAGGGTCGGTGGGTGATCCGACGACTTCTGGGCACAGAATGAGGGCACAGAGCTTCCACGGCCATTTGAAACCCTGCCCCCAAGCCAGCCCTATTGGCTGGCCTACGGGTGCAGCGCGGCAGCCGGGTAAGCTGATGCAGGGGGCTGAATATGCCCCCCCGCCGACACAGGAACTGGCTCCCGCTCACAACCCCTCCTCTCTGTTAGGAGGAGAGGCTTTGTCACAATACACAAAGCGCAACAGGCTTAATCATAATAACTGTGAAAGTTTTACTGGTAATTTCCTATCATAAAGGTTGAAATATACTCAGAGTCGAGAGTGGATTTCATGCTGTTTATTCAGCTCACAGTGGTGAGGAGGAATGGAAGTTCCCCCCAAATATCTGCTTTATATACATTATTTACACAATGGGCTGCACGTGATTGGCTAATTCCGGGCTTCTCCTGTAGGCCAATCAGGTTGTGGATTCACTTCCACCTGGAGCTGGATTGGGTGGCTCCTGCGGACCAATCATACTGCTGCATTGTTCTAGGACCAATCAGACTGCTGCATTCTGAATCCTATTGTTCTAGGACCAATCAGACTGCTGCATTTTGGATCCTATTGTTCTAGGACCAATCAGACTGCTGCTTTTTGGATCCTATTCAACTCAGTACATAACAAAGGTCTAGTCCAGTATGTGCAACATACACAGTTCATATGTATGGTGTATAACCTATGGGGCTAATTTCAATATTAATACATTTATTATTTTCTCATCTTTTCTTACTGCTTCTTCTTGTAAGTTCCTTTCTTTACAGACAACCACATAAAACACATGGTTGCTGAGGGAAGGAGACCTTGTTTTGTTTTGGCGAGGAGAGTCTATGTGGAGGGGATGGCAGCCTTTTTCCAGGTGCTACTTTGGTCCAAAATCCAAAATCTCCCCTCTCCTGCTTTCCACGTGATGTCCTTTAGATGTTTCACCTGAGCAGGAACCTCCTCATATGACCTACATTTTGGCTTTGTGGCGACATCTGGAAAGTTTGAACTCCTCGCTTTTCTCACAAAGCTCAGATTCCAGGCACCACGCACGGCCAGCTTTTTTAAGCTTAGCAACCTAAAACGCAGCCTTAGGCTGGAACAGACAATTTGTCAAGCGAGGCAAAAATTAAATGTTTTCAAGGTTTTTGCTGTTTTGCTGTTTGCTGTTCTGGGCTCCTTTGGGAAGAAGGGCCTGGTAGAAATTTAATAAAAATAAAAATAATGCTATTAACAGTCTGGTAGGCAGCAGTTCCTCAGGGTTTCAGAAAGAAAGATCTTTTCCCCATCACCTTCTATACCTGATTTTTTTTTCTTTTTTAAGAAGAAATAAATGCTGGAATGTAAGAACCATGAACCTTGGTAAGTCGTATAGTTAAAGCTATGGTTTTTCCAGTAGCGATGTATGGAAGTGAGAGCTGGACCATAAAGAAGGCTGATCACCGAAAAATTGATGCTTTTGAATTATGGTGCTGGATGAGACTCTTGAGAGTCCCATGGACTGCAAGAAAATCAAACCTATCCATTCTGAAGGAAATCAGCCCTGAGTGCTCACTGGAAGGACAGATCCTGAAGCTGAGGCTCCAATATTTTGGCCACCTCATGAGAAGAGAAGACACCCTGGAAAAGACCCTGATGTTGGGAAAGATTGAGGGCACAAGGAGAAGGGGACAGCAGAGGACAAGATGGTTGGACAGTGTTCTCGAAGTTACCAGCATGAATTTGACCAAACTGCGGGAGGCAGTGGAAGACAGTAGTGCTCGGTGTGCTCTGGTCCATGGGGTCACGAAGAGTCGGAGACAACTAAATGACTAAACAACAACAACAAATGCTGGAGATGCCAAGGATTGAACCTGGAGCCTTCTGTGTAGAAAGCAAATGCTCAGCCACTGAGCTATGCTCTCCCCAACAGTACTGATGCCACATTGTGGACCTCCATAGTATCCTTTGGGCTGGGAAGACATAGGGTGCTTCGTATTTTATACGGGTGTTGAGCTATCACAACAGGTAACAGGTATTTTGTCGGCTGGTTGTTGTTTTCAAAAAAACTTTTTGAAATGGAAATTCAGATTCACTATTGGGGTGGGGTCTGTCATTTTGATGACAACAGGTGCTTCCAGAAAGCCTATTCATTCAGCATTCACTGTGAGTTTTTGCAGGGAGATGAGACGTGGTTGGCTCTTTCATCCTGATTTGTTCGTGGGGAGGTTAGATGATGTTGTGTCAAAGCAAGTGTTGTTTGCCACTTTCCAGTGCATAGTCCCATCACTTTCTGTTATGTACTAGGCTTGGATCCTAGAACAATAGGCAGGTAGGATCCTAGAATGCAACAACCTGATTGGCCTGCAGGAGCAGCCCATTCAGACCCCAGGAGGAAGTTAATCAGCCTATTAGGCCAGTAGGATACTAGGATGTAACACCTGATTGGCCAGCAGGAGCAGCCCAATCAGGCTCCAGGAGGGAAACATAATCAACCAATCAGACGGTACTCATTGTGTAAATAATGCATATAAAGCCTGAGGTTTTCGGGGGCGGGGGAGGGGAATCAATCACTGTTCCTACGAGCTGAAATAAAGACCATGAAATTACTACTTGACTCTGAGTATATTTCACTTTCCTTACCGTTAGAAGTCCAGCCTTTGGGGGTGGGGAGAGCCAGTTAGTTGCACAAGACCTCCTAATCACCTGTTAACTACGCAAACTGAATTTGCTGGTATGTGATTGAATCCAACTCCAAAATAGGGAAATCCTGGAAGAACTCCAAGCTAAGCTACCCCCACTTGTAACATTGTCCTTTCATCTCTAGAAGATGCTTGAATTCAGAAAAGTTGTGGCTTTAACCCCATTTATGTCTCATGCATTCATTCTAGGGTTTGGGGGCAAAATGCAGTGCTGACTCAGTTTTACTTTTTCCTTTTTTTAATCCCGCCCCCCCCCATATTGTTCCAATAACAGCCTCATTATAACAATGCCAGTTTTATCCAATTAATTATTAAAACTGATTATTTATATACCGAATTATACGATTTAGTTAAAGTGACTTCTTCACGTGCTAGTTTTGATGGGTTCCTCTTCCTTGTTTTTTTTATTTTCTGCATTCCAAAATCTTACTCTTTTCAATTACATTCCCTTCAAGATAGTAATCCCTTATGCAACAGCTGCCATTTTATGGTTTCTGTTTTCTTTTTTGCACTCCAGTGATATGCGACTGAATCCTACCTGACTGAATCCTACCTGAATATGGTACATGAGACTGAATCCTACCTGACAGCAGTGGCATCCTAGAAGCACTGTAATCAGATATCACATTGACACTGCAAAAATCTTGCACCCACGAGGAGCAGCCAGCCCATAATAAACACCTGTCTGGAAGCACCTTTACGCACTACTGATCAAATGAGGTTCTTTTCACCCATATATTTATGCCCTGGAACAAATCAACAAGTGAGCAAAAACGTAAACACGTGCCCAGGCTTAAAATGCATTTTATGTTCATTGATGCCTAAATGAGAAAATCACAACCATGTTGGAAGCAGCAGTGAAGAAACAGAGCTCTGCCATGCCAAAGCGATGCCGTTTCTAAACGCAAGCATTTAATTTGACAAAAAGGAAAAAAAAAGTTGCATGGGATTCATCCAGCTCAGATAATAATATCATAGGCTAAACCCAAGGCTTCTGGTAAAGCGTTCGAAACGCATGTCATTAAAACTGCAGGGTTCACTTTTATATTTTCACATATTGGAGTGCACTTAATTAAGAACACAGGGAGCAATCATGTGGGCATTTAAGAGGTTTTCCTTGAAAATTGAAAAAAAAAAAGCTTTCGAATTCCATCTGTTTCATATTTACAGAACACCGTGTTCCTAGGTTACGTGATCCATGTAAACATTTCCACACTATACTCGGAAAATAAGAAGGTATCAGCTCCATCGAAAGGGCTAGAAAGCTAGCAGTGTGGGAGGGGGCAGGGATGTGGGGGTGACTTCCCTGTGTGATTCCCCTTCCTCATTACTTTTCTCCATCTGATAGCGCAGAGACTTGTCTGGGCATCTTGGATGGGGGTAAATGTGCAGGAGAAAGACTGATGGGCAGAGAACAGACTGACCCCCGGCCTGCCATTTCCCCAGGCCAGTTATCCCCTCTTCACCACAGATAGTTCAGTTGGGAGGGCATGAGATTCTTAATCCTAGGTTCATGGGTTCAAACCCCACATTGGGAGAAAAATTCCTAGGTTGCAGGGATTTGGGGCTAGATGATCCTCATGGTCCCAACTCTATAATTCTATTATTTTTCTCATATTCTCCCCAGGCTATTTCCCAATAAGATGCTGATGAGCAGATAGCCATACATCCGGAATTTCCTGGACATATCCTGAATACTGCAGTCGACAGCAGTGTCTGGGTGGAAATCACCAAAAATGTCTGGGGAAATCCAGATATATGGCAGCCTGTGTTGGCAGTGTCGTTTTTGCCGACCCCCCCCCCCCCAAAAAAGCTCAAAAACAGCTCAACAACTTTGGGCAAAGCTTAAGAAAGCTCAACAGCTTTGGCAAAAAATATACAGCAACTGTAGTTGTTAGTCCCTAGGCCACATAGTAATAATTTTCTAGAACTTCTGTTCTAACCTGAAGACTCATTCATGTTGATGAAGGTTCATCAATCTTCAGTCTCTCTGACGTGCCTTTCTTTTGCTCCTCCCCTCTCCCCGCAGGTGGTTACCTGCAGAACATCTCTTGATCATATGCCAGTGTGATATAAAACTGTTGGTTTTCTCAGAACCAGCTCTTATAAATAGACTTTCTTGCCTCTTCTCGGCTAAAGCTGATGCAATCTATTACTGTGTGTGAGAAAAGGAAAGAAAATGGCTTATGAGTCTGATGTAGGGCAATTGTTTTTGCTGTAAGCATGTTAAGCTGTGCCTCCACTGTGATGGCCTGGGACTTGGGCTCGGACTCGGAACCAGAGGAGTCTCAGTCTGCACTGGATCCTCTGCCGCAGGTGGCATCGGAACCAAGTCTGGGGCCTGATTCTGAAGAGCCCCAGTCTGCACAGGTTCCCCTGCAACAAGCACCAGCTGGGCCGAGTCAGGGGCCTGAGCCTGCCCTGGCTCCAGATGCAGGGATGACCTCGTTGCCTTCAGCTGGGCAATCACTTACAGCTGCTCCACTACCAGTTGGGTCAGGAGAGGCTGAGGTGGCCTCTGGGTCTAGTAACCCACCATCATCTCCAGAGCTGCAGAGACTAAGGTCGGAGCGAAGGAGAGACCTGAGTACTCGCAGGAGGAGTGCTCGCCTTTGGGAGAGACAGGGAGGTGTTACCCCGACAGAGATAAAAGGCTGTCGGACCACACCCCAGGTTGCGGGAGCTACATTGCTGTTTGCTAGAACCTGCCTGACACCCTGTGCCTGACCTAACCTGGCTTCCTGCCTTGACCCTGTCAGACTCACTCTTTGCGGAACCCTTGGATTCGGGACCGGACCTGGACCACGTTGCTCAGGTTTACCCTCGGGCCCAGCACATCCACCTAGGATCAGGTAACAGAGAATACAGGACATGGTTTGCATGCAAAAAGTTCGAGGTTCAATCCATGGCATCTCCAGGTATGACTGAGGAAGACTTCTGCCTGAAATCTTGCTGCAAGGCCATGTTGTATTCTTTCCCTTTTCACAGTGGTCAGGCTGCAATGCCACTTTTGAGTGGTACTCAAGCTCGCCTCCCATCCATGGGGGTGACCTGCCACATACCGAAAATGCAGTGTCCCAACCTATCAATCTAAGGGGTTCGGCGTGGAGGGTGGTGCATGGTGGCACAGCTGGGCCCCATTGAGGGGCCCGTCTGACTCTAGGGTGGTGCCCAACCTGGCCCACTGCTAGTGCCCATTCTGCCCTGCAGAGCGACACCTTAACAATACACAATCTCATTGCCAGTCTTTGCAGCAATGTTATTGTGGACTGTCGTCTTTTGCAAAACAACACCCTGTTGTGTAACTCAAAATGGCCCCAGAGCAGATTTTCGTCATGTTGCTGCTGAGACATATGTTTTCAAGCACACAGATGCCTTTGTTTGGAAGAGACCAAAAATAGCCAGATCCTCCTCTGCCGAGTGGAGTGCTAAATTATTTACATTTCAAAGCCCATAAGTAGAAACTGACTCTATTTGCAAAGCCTGTTCTTTCTAACTTCTTTGCTGTGAGTCCTGGAGGACCTGCTCCTAGTCTCACAAGCCTTTTCCATCTGGCCTGGGATGGCGGGGCCCGGACTGACTCCAGCTACAAAAGCAGAGGCTGCTGAATAGACTCTTGGGATGGAATGTTTTTGGGGGAATTTTGTTGTGGGGTTCTGCTGTTGATGGTGTTTGGGTTTTTGTGTGTCTTTACTTTAGATCTTGTGATTTATGTGGAAATTGTTCAGCTTGTGTATTTTTTTAACATTTTATTTATTGTTAATGACTTCGTTATATTCTAGTTATGCATTTCCCCCCATGTTGTAAGCCAATTATATAAGTATGTACGCTCTAACAGAGATCTCTTTCTACCTCCTTCTGCAACCTTCACGCCACTTTTCTAAGTTCTATTTAGTGCCTAATTGATTTTGCTTTGTACCAAATTTTTATATGCCACCTTTTTACCCCGTGTTCCACATAGTGTTTATTTTATGCATTTCGATAGCATTAATGGCCCCAGCTCTCCCCTAGAGCAGCAACGTAGTGGTTCCAGGCTCTTTTGCAATGTTCTAGAGGATGCTTGGGTACCAGATTTCATGCCACAAGGCATGGCAGAATATCGCCACTTCATTCCTTCACATATGTTAACCCAATACATTGCCCAGAGCAGTTTAACAATCAACACCTTTTCCCAGTAGAGATGTATGGAAGTGAGAGCTGGACCATAAAGCAGGCTGATCACCGAAGAATTGATGCTTTTGAATTGTGTTGCTGGAGGAGACTCTTGAGAGTCCCATGGACTGCAAGAAGATCAAACCTATCCATTCTGAAGGAAATCAGCCCGGAGTGCTCACTGGAAGGACAGATCCTGAAGCTGAGGCTCCAATACTTTGGCCACCTCATGAGAAGAGAAGACTCCCTGGAAAAGACCCTGATGTTGGAAAAGATTGAGGGCGCAAGGAGAAGAGGACGAGATGGTTGGACAGTGTTCTCAAAGCTACGAACATGAGCTTGACCAAGCTGCGGGACGCAGTGGAAGACAGGAGTGCCTGGTGTGCTCTGGTCCATGGGGTCCCGAAGAGTCAGACACGACTAAATGACTAAACAACAACAATAACCTTTTCAAAGGGAACTCAGAGTTGTAGCTCCGTTGGGAGAATAGGAGTCTCTCAAAAAAAGCCTCAGCACCTGTCACAAACTACAGATCCCAGAATTCTCGGGGGAAAGCCACAACTGTTCAAAGTGGTTTCACAATGCTCTAAACGCATGGTACAAATGTGGCCTAAGAACACTTTAAAGAGAGGGTGTGGTTATGACCTGTAAGATTCCAAAGGGGGGTCGGGTGGGGTTAGCCTTTTTTCATTTTAGGGCATTACGGGCAACAGAGATCAGGGTCGACTTTCCCTTCCCTTGCATTCCTCCTTCACCTGCTTGTGCATATCAGATTGCATCCATCTTGAAAAATAGATGGCATGAAAAAAAGAAAAGAAAATGAAGAAAGCAGCCCTGGTAAACTAACAGGGGGCAGAGCTGCATGTATTTACAGCTGTGTTAAAAGAGATGTGGAAGCACAGCGTAAACGGCTCCACCTTAAAAATAATGAGGATTACCTTAAGGTTCCTGCTGGCGGTTTGCCACTGAAAACGCTCCAGGCTGTAGCTTAATCAAAAGGAAATGTACTTTTTTTATATATACAGAGTGGGGGATGGGGAGCTGCAACGGTTTCTGTCGCTCGGTGTTTATTTAAACTTTAAGAGCCTATTTCTCTGGACCTTTTTTATTTTTTTATTTTTTTTTTGCTTCTTCCTGGTTTGCAACAAAATATGCCAAATTGATTTTCCAATTTTGCCTTCAGCCTTGCTTTATGTCTGCTTTGATTTATTTATGTAGGTTTATAACCTACACTTTCTGCAAGCACTCTGGGCGGGTGCTTGTGTTTAAGGGAACGAGACTGTAAAAGATTTATTTCTGAGCGTGGCGTTGTAGATATAATATAGATTACAAGCGAGGACCTGAGAGGGGGGTGGGGGTGTGCGGAAATTGCACGCTTTGTGCATTTTGCTCATACCTATTTATTGTTGTTTGCTAACTCCTCGTCCTGCCTCCTCTTTTACCATTTATTGTAAATTAAAACTGACATTTCTGACAACGATGGCGGTTGTTCTTATAAAGACGTGATCTCATGCTGTCTATGAGCAGCTAGGCAGCACCTGTCTTAAGCACCAGGAAAATATGGATTCATTGACTGTTTCTCAGTGGTATAGAGAGGAAGATGCCTTATACTGTAGACAGAGCTTTGGTCCATTTAAGTTAGTATTGTCTACACTGACTGGCAGCGACTCTCTGGATTTCAGGCCAGCCCTTTCTGGGAATTGAACTCAGGACAGTCTGCATGCAAAGTAGATGCTCTATGACAGAGCTACAACACTTCCCCAGTTATATGAAAGGATATGGAGCCTCACCCTCATGAAGCCAGCCCACAAAATTAATAGTTGGCAGTTTTTTAAATACTGGTCAATAGTACCTGGCATTTACATGCTGACCACAGATGAAGGGGAACCCTCTCCTCAGCAGTCAGCATGAAGGTGCAGGCAACTAGCTTGACTAGTCACATACCTTCCAGCTGATCAAAAGTGGGATGCTCATTTTTGGCTCCTGAGCTCTCATGGGAGTCAGGTGACTCACATGAGACCATGAGAAGAAACACTGAGCATTTTTTTGGTTGGGCACTCTAGTGTGAGCCAGCTGATTCGTGCGAGACCGTGAGACCCCCCCCCCAAATGAACATCTTTTGGTCTGGCAATGTGGCATGAGCCAACTGATTTGTGCCAGAGCACTGGACCAAAAAGTGGGACATTCCAATATCCAACCAGAAGCCAGAATGGCTTCTGTAATTCCAGGATGCCCCGCTCAAATCGGGACAGTTGAGTGGTATGCATTTACCAGGGCTGGGCTGGTCATTTGGCAGAGTGAGGCCACACCCTCAGAGAGCAGATACTGGGGAGAAGCAGCAAGGTGTTGGAGGACGGAGTTGAGTGTGCCCTGCACTCCCTAAGCTAGCCAGCTGCTCTCAGCTGTGGTAAAGTGTACTGTCCTCTCACCAGCGTTGAAGTAGGATCCCCAGCTGCCCATCTGTTCGGGCTTTTGTTCATGGATTGGGGAAACATTTCATCCTTTGCCTCATGCCACAAAAGTTCTTGGACCAACCATTGTTGAGTGCTTCCATGAAATCCCAAGTACTCACCTGTGTGGACCTCTTTGTGCAAATAATTGATAGGAAGGATGTTGTGTCCATCAAGATCAGAGGAATCCAGGTGGGAAGCACTTAACAGTGGGATTTGTGTGGGATGGAATGGCTCCTAACCTTTCCTGAGCCCAAATGTTTCTCCCAACCATGTCCCTTCCACACAGCCAAGCTTGCCTTGGTTGGGGTTTTGGAGCCCAGCTCCACATGAAAAAATATCACCATGGGGCTCATTTGGGGGTTAAGTTAAATTGCTCCTTTATTGCTCCACTATTTTCTGAGCTAAAGGAACTCCAAGTTTCAGGTGAAACGTGGGCTTGGAACACCTCTATTTCCCTTCTAGTGTCTAATTCCATACTTAGATATGGGGAAACACAATTCCAGAGCCTGCTTCCCAAACCTGATTTTCCTGTTCTTCTGCCAAACCAGCAAACGAGGCTCCCGTTTTCCTCTTGTACATTTCTTCTTAATCAGACCATTAGTATTCTCACTGATTAACCAGCTACTTCTCAATTTAATTAAATTTTAGGCTATATTTCTTTTTATCAGGAGCCAAAGGTTCCAATTACATTTTATTCTCGTTGCACCAGGACTGGCTCCTGTTTGCCAAGGGTACTGGAGGTATTCCTTAACCCCTTCCTTTCAGAAGCTAATGGACTGGTCCTTGGGATCAACTTCCAAATTCCTTGCAAAACTTGTTGTTTCATACTTCCGCTGTTTTTTTTTTTAAAAAGTATTTATTTATATACTTAACTAAAGTGTTATACCTCTTGATTTTATATATACATATATAACTCCTCTAAGCAGTTTGTGCATCAAATCATGTTACAACACAGACACAAATCATATATCTTCTTTTCACTTTAGGAAGCATTATTATCCGCTATAATAGGTAAAAGTTAGGGGTGTGTACCAGTCACAAGATTCAACTTGTATCTGTCTCTGTCGCCTTGGGAAGCAGCCCAACGTGTAAAAGTTGATTCCCAGGATTCCAACACACTGTAGCTTGACTATGGGCTGGGTCAGACGATGGTTTGTAAAACTGCTCCACAGTGCATGTGTGCAAGCAGGAACAAGCTTCATCCACTGACACCAACACTGCTCACATGGTGGTATATTTTTTGAATAAGGCCTACAAGGAAGAAGGCAAAGGGCAGAAGGAATGCTCAAAAAGAAGGAAGGGTGCAGTCCTTGGACCACCTTGTATTTCATTTTTAAAAAACCAACAACATTCAAAGCATGGAGATTTCTTTTCCAAGAGGGATTTTCCTTAAAAGCCTACAAGGAAATGGGGAAGAATGGACTTCCTGGCCAACACAGGAGAAAAGGACACAAACTGGATCGAGTGAAGGGAAACCCGTAAAAATGCCATTTCTTCATTCCTAGCCTGACCTGTGCGGGTTTCACTTAAAAACTAGATGGGACATGACAAATACACCTTTCAGCACACCTTGGCTTGTTGCCGAGGGAGCAAGGGAAGCGGGTGGCCAATAGTGTACAGTTAAGTTATTAGAAACAAGGCCTGCTTAAAACAGAAAACCTTGCTGTTGAAAGCCCTTTGAGGCCCATTCCATCTGTCAACAAGAAGCTCATAGACACATAGATCAGGAGTGGCGAACAGTGGGCCAAGGCACCTGTGTGTTCGAGAATGCGCCATGTATATTCCGCAAAGGGAACTCTCTCCAATGTATGGGGCCTTTTAAATAGGTCAGAATGACTCGTTCACATTGCATGGGTTCTCTCTTTGAGCTCCAGGGAAATAACGTGCTTTTTCTATACTCAGCCAGCACGCACGCACACACACACACACACACACACACACACACACACAGACACAGAGTATCCTTGTTGATAGCTATGGCTTTTGAGATTGTGGCAGGCATTTCTAATTGCAAATTTAAACACTTAAAAAAAAACAACTTAGGGTGATATTTTTTTCTTTCAAAAAAAGAATTCCCTTTAAGGGAGGGTTATGTAATCAGTAATGAATTCATGAAGGAAAATAATTCTGTAATTTCTATTGGGAATTGCTGGTATGGTATGGTAGTCCAGGAGCCAGAATTATATTTTGCCACACTCATTCATTCACCCACCAATGAATCCTCTCTCCCCAGAGAGGCTATATGTCATTAAGGATGTCATTGGTCTGGGAAGGTGCTACTGTCTGTCTAGGTGCCCAGTTGGAGACTGATGGGCCATAGGGCCCCCTACCAGGTGGCCTGCAAGGGTCCACAGAAAATGGTCTGTGCCATTGTAACCCTACTGGTATGGCAGCCCCCTACTGGCATGATGGTGCTTCGACCAGCACTTGGGTTGCTCGGTCATCAGATCCATGCCCCATGTCTTTGCCAAACCTATTTCTTCTAATCAATAAAGTTGTGAAATTACTGTACCTCAAATTCATCTTCTGACTCCCACTTCTTGCTTCATTGTGCATCTGGCTGCTATGGCAGCAGGCAAAGGCACAGGAAGAGGATTATATATAAATATTTGTTAGAAGGTTGCAGTGACTGTGGTTCTTCTTCGCATCTTCATCACCATTTTATTATCAATAATAATAATAAAAACTCTTGCTGTGACTTCAGTGCTTATCCCAAGATGAAAGAGTGGTGACCAAATAAACTTCTTTTGCCAGGGAAAGACGGAATTCACAGCAGAGAAGTGGCCTTATTTTACTTCTCCATTTCCCAGTTTTAAGTTCAGTTCTCCATATTTCCATATATGGATAGGGTTTTCTTTAAATAAAAAATAGTGTGTGTGTGTTTAAAGAAAATCCCTTGTGAAAATTCATCTGCATTTTAGTGCACATTTATCCTCATATACATATTTTTTCATGCAATTTCCCACAACATAATGCATATTTATATGCCATTTTCATAAATATCTGCATTTATATTCACACTTAACCTCAGTGCATTTTTGTACACATTAATTGGCTGGAGAGCTGTACTGCGAAATTTGTAGAAATGCGAATTTTGAAGGATTGCTGTGCTTAGGTTCACATCTTGTTTCGGGAAGTGCAAATTTGGGAAGTCTACCTTTCGTTGTGAAGTGAATTGAATTTCTCCCCCAACCCTATGTTGCCAGGAGTTGTTACCTCAGGATAAGAGGCTGTGAAAACAACCCAGAGTTTCCTTGCTCCAGGATTCCGAAGGATTTATGGTGTGTGGCCTATGGCTCCCTATTTCGAAAGCAGACATGGAAGGCCAATGAAAAAACACATTTCTTTCCTTCCCTTCAGTACACACAGGCATCCCCTGGTGCTTGATTTACTGGCCCCAGAGAGGAAAATCAGGCCTGTCCGGATCAGACCTGTGGCAATCACTTCAGGGAAATAGAAATCATTCTCAGATGCTCCGTCATAGAACACCCTGAAGCCATTCCCTTTCCCTTGAGATGGGCGAGGCTGGCTGGCTTGCTCGCTCTGTTACTAGAAGACGAAGGACGCGCGAGGCTTCCTGAGGTGGAGAGGAGGAATTTCTGGCTCAGCGTTTTCCATTCCCCCCTCCCCGAGCCTCCATCGCAACGCGGCCTCCCTCCTCCTTTGCAGCAGAGGACTGTCTGCTGCCTGGCAACAGTGCCACGGGTGATGTCACAAGAACTCAGAAGACTGTGAAAAGGGAATAAACAACAGAGCCCGGATTTGTCTGGATCTGCGGCTCTGGGAGGCTTGCCGGTCTACAAGCATCTGCCAGAGATATTTTCAGAAACCAGGCTAATCCAAATTTAACGTCAGGGCTGCTTCACACAAAAGCCTCGGGAGCCGGGAGCCTTCCAAGATGGCTGTGTGTGTGTCGCAAGATGTTATGGCCGACCAGGAGCTTCCTTGCAGGGCGCGCCCATATATCAAAAAAATCCAGAGAGATGGAGGGAGAGTTGTAAGCAGCCGTTACAGATTTCCAATGAGCTAGAATGGGGGTGGAGAATCTACTCCAGTTCAAGGGCTGCATTCTCTTCTTCACAGTCTTCGGGGGTGGGTGGGTGCACATGTTGCTGGTTGGTGGGGCCAGAGTGAGTGACGAGATAATGTAAAATTTACCTTCGTGCAGTAGACTACAGTCATATCTTGAGTAACAGCCGTGTCAGGTTGCTTTTTTTTGGGTTGCGGACCGTCGAAACCCGGAAGTACCGGAATGGGTCACTTCCAGGTTTCGGTGGTCGCGCATGCGCAGAAGTGCTAAATCGCGCTTTGCGCATGCACAGAAGTGCCGAATAGCAACCCATGCATGCGCAGACGTGCAGACACGGGTTGCAAACGCTGCGGGTTGCAAACATGCATCCCGCACAGATCACGTTCACAACCTGAGCGTCCACTGTACTTTCTTCACACTCGCATATCCCAATCTAGCCCCCATTCGGGTAGGCAAGAAGGATTATCAGAGCTCAAGGAGGGTGTGGAGCAGGGCTACTAGGGGGTACAAGTGGGGAAAGCAGTGTTCTCTGGAGAAAGACCTGAGGATCAGACAGAGAGGCCCCTGGGCTGATGTTCCCCAGTTATGAGAGAGTTAGAGGATGGAGAAAGCCATGACTGGTCAAGACACTGTGGCAGAAGGAGAACAAGAGGAGGCAGTTCCTTCCAGCTTGAATCGCCAGTGATCACCCCAGAAATGCAGAGATTAGAGCTGTTCTCCCTGCAATAAGCCATGGCTCATGATACATTTTTTCACCCTGCTGCTGCTCGCAAAATCTGGGGTTGTGTCAAAGACCAGAACAAAAATGCTTTGGGGTGCAAACCTGGTGGTTCTCCACCCCTGATCCAAAGGATTCTTCTCCTGCTTTGCTCTGTAACTTTTTTTTGCCACTCTCCTAAAGAAACGGAACAGCAACACAAAGCCTCTGACTTCATGCAGATTCAACTACAGTGGTAACTCTGGTTACGCACTCTTCCGGTTATGAACTCTGCTAACCCAGAAGTAGCTGCTCCTGGTTGCGAACTTTGCTCTGGGATGCGAACGGAAATCGCGCACTGGAGGTGTGCATGCCGCGGGATGCCCCATTAGCAAAAGCGCGCCTCAGGATAAGAATGGTTTCAGCTTAAAAATGGACCTCTGGAACTAATTAAGTTCGTAACCAGAAGTGTCACTGTATGCCCAGTGCCATCTTAGGCCTAACCATACAGTGACACAGTCTAAATCAGGGGTCAGCAAACTTTTTCAGCAGGGGGCTGGTCCACTGTCCCTCAGACCTTGCGGACTATATTTAGGGGGAAAAATATGAACAAATTCCTATGCTCCACAAATAACCTTCTACTCATGTAAAAACACCAGGCAGGCCCCACAAATAACCCAGAGATGCATTTTAAATAAAAGGAAACATTCTACTCACGTAAAAACACGCTGATTCCCAGACCATCCACAAGCTGGATTTAGAAGGCAATTGGGCCAGATCCAGCCCCTGGGCCTTAGTTTGCCTACCCATGATTTACATACTATCAATGGCTTCCTCCCTCCCTCCATCTTTTGCTCTCTTCTCTCCCTGCTTCTTCCAGCTGACACATCTGCTGTTCCTGGTGAGGTTTCACTACCACAAGTGCAATACATGACAGGATTTAGTCCAAAGCACATTTGACAGGAAAGGGGAGTGGGCATGAATACAAAATGCCACCTACTGATACCGCATTCTCTGATGTGAACAGTAATGTTTGGGTTGGGCAAAAACCAATGTTGGCTCCTCTGCTTAAATCTTAAACATAAGGAGGATTAGAGGGAGGAAGCTGAAGGTGAAAACCAGACATTCAAAACAGACCGATATCAGAAAGCATGCAGTGTGATATATACGGCTAGTGGCCTAACACTATTCCAATCAAGAATGGAGAGGCTTTAAAATGGCTTTTGAATGGTAAGGTAAAGGTAAAGGGACCCCTGACCATTAGGTCCAGTCGTGGCCAACTCTGGGGTTGTGGCGCTCATCTCGCTTTATTGGCTGAGGGAGCCGGCGTACAGCTTCCGGGTCATGTGGCCAGCATGACTAAGCTGCTTCTGGCAAACCAGAGCAGCGCACAGAAACGTCGTTTACTTTCCTGCCAGAGTGGTACCTACTTATCTACTTGCACTTTGACGTGCTTTCGAACTGCTAGGTTGGCAGGAGCAGGGACCGAGCAACGGGAGCTCACCCCGTCGCGGGGATTCGAACCGCCGACCTTCTGATCAGCAAGTCCTAGGCTCTGTGGTTTAACCCACAGCGCCACCCATGTCCCATTTTGAATGGTAGAACTCAAATAATCCTTAGAGGCAAGAACTTTGCCATATGGTTGGTTACAGTCAGTAGTGGCAGCACACCAGAGTTTAATTTAGCAGCCTAAGAGTCCAGAATAGAGCTACCAGCAATCTTCAATAGGCTTAGGTCTGGAAATGAACTCTGAGGGCTTGGCAGTGCTCACCTCAAATGGAAAGCGAGCATTTGAAGCCCCCAGGTTCTCCTCTGTCTCAGATTTAAATCCGACCCTCCTAAAATGCTGGACAAACTAACCAGACGACCTTTGGGGTCGCTTCCAGCTTTACAATTGTATGATTCTGTCGTCAAGTTTCAAGGTATACAACCAAGCATTAACCCAAGGATAACCGGGGCTGGTGTCCAAAGTCTGTTCCCCCGGGGGACTATAGGGACAAGAAATTCCCTTGTGAAGAATGGACTTCTCCCTTCTACCACCTACCCAGTTTTCCTGGAGCAGTTTCTTAAAGTGCTATAAAATTTGCAAAAATGTATACCATCGATCTGTCTTCCTGCCCTTTAGCCCAGTTCGGGTATTTCATTTCATGGACTGAGTGCTGCTGAGACATTGGCTGGGTTCCTCTATGCATGGCAAGATTCCAAGGAGGCAAAGTTTGCCCATCTATTTTTGTGTGGCGAGCTTTTCTCCTGCTCTGCTTGTTACGTTGTGTGGCAAGAGCTGAGATTATGTTCAAAAACATATTAAGGGCTGCAATCCTACACACACTTCCGAGGCAGTAAACCTCACTGGAAACAGTACAATATGTTTCAAAATAAACACGTGAAGAGTGCACTGTAAAGTTCTAGAGATCTGGATTTCTGAACTCAGAATAATGCAGCAACAGACATTCTTGGTTTAGGCATTCAAAAACCTAGCAATTATCTAGAAATCTATTTTCAAAGTCAAATCCAACTTTATATAATATTTAAACCACTTCCTGTGGCCATAGATTGAGCTATCAGATTAAAGCTCAGAGCATGATGATGTTGCAGAAAAATTGTGGTTTTACCCATTTAACCTCAAAATCAGATAAGACAAGAGAGGGGGACAGGGACGGGGACGGACAGACCACGACATAACTACAGGCTTGAGTTTTTAAAGTCTCTTCTTATAGTCTTGTTTCAGTATTTTTAAGGAGACCTCCCTAGCCCGACTCAGTTGTTGAAAAGCAGTGGGGTGTTCCTGAACATTCCAAGTGCTCAGCAGGGTTTAGTTTTTCAATGTTATTATTTATTTATTTTAGCACGCTAGGCCAAGGGAAAGAGAAGGAGTGCACTGCCCTTTCAAATAATGGCTGGTTAAATATTACTGTTTGTGTGTGCATGTTACACGTGCAACAACGGAACGCAAGAGGCACATGGGCGTAGTTTAAAAGATGACAATTGACTGTGCATACTAATTGGGACATGTGTGAAAAGGTGGAGGTACGTAGAAGGGGTTTCATGCACGCAAAAAATACCTATTTGCAAATGTAAGCATTACACTATAGCCCAGAAAATCCTGGCAGTTCCCATCTCCTCACACCACCATAACGAACAAGCTACTCAATTTACACCTTTATTTTCCTTAACATTTCCCAGATTCTTTATCCAGGGCTAATTTAAGTTGCTCTGCGAGAATCAGAATGCCTCCCCTTCCACATCTTCTTTAGATAGTACATTGAGGCTGCAATCATATCCTCTTACCCAGAAGTAAGCCCCATTGAATGTCATCATCATCACCATCATCTTCATCACCACCATCATTTATTATTTATACCCTGCCCACTCTGGGTGGCTCCCAACAGAATATTAAAAACATGATAAAACACCAAACATAAAAAACTTCCCTCAACAGGGCTGCCTTCAGATGTCTTCTAAAAGTCAGATAGTAGTTTATTTCCTTGACATCTGATGGGAGGACATTCCACAGGGCGGGCACCACTACCGAGAAGGCCCTCTGCCTGGTTCCCTGTAACTTTGCTTTGTGTAAGGGGGAACTGCCAGAAGGCCCTCGGAGCTGGACCTCAGGTCCAGGCTGAACAATGGGGTGAAGACCCTCCTTCAGGTATACTGGCCAAGGCTGTTTAGGGCTTTAAAGGTTAGCACCAACACTTGAATTGTGCTCGGAATCCTACTGGGAGCCAATGTAGTTCTTTCAGGACCAGTGTTCCATGGTCTTGGCAGCCACCAGTCACCAGTCTAGCTGCCACATTCTGGATTAATTGTAGTTTCTGGGTCATCTTCAAAGGTAGCCCCATGTAGAGCACATTGCAGTAGTCCAAGCGGGAGATAATCAGAGCATGCACCACTCTGGCGAGACTGTGTGTGGGCAGGTAGGGTCTCAGGTGGTGTACCAGATGGAGCTGGTAGACAGCTGCCCTGGACACAGAATTGTCCTAAGCCTTCATTGACAACTTGAGTCCAAAATGACTCCCAGGCTGCACACCTGGTCCTTCAGGGGCACAGGTACCCCATTCAGGACCAGGGAGTCCTCCACACCTGCCCCGCCCCTTGTTCCCCCCAAAACAGTACTTCTGTCTTGTTGCAGGATTCAACCTCAATCTGTTAGCCAAAGAAGCATCAGTATTGTGGTGTTAGGTGTTGCTCATGACCTTTGTGCATCGCCCCCAGCCATCAAAATCTTCCTCTGGCTTTTGACCAGCTGCAATGTTTTGTGTTGCCTGCCGTGCAAAGATAAGGAAAGAGTCAGACCCATCGCTCTGCTCACTTTGCCTTTGGTACATGGCCTCCAAAAACCTATCCACTGGGCAACATGGCCCCCAGGCTGCAAAAGCCCCCCTCCCACATATACACACCTGGGACAGGGCAAGGATCAAATGGTGGCATCTTGGAGTGCCAATTCAACCTCTTTGGCTTTCAAATGTTGGCAAGACTGCGTCCTAGGGCGGCTGCAGGGATGAGCAAGACAGGAGCAGGCAATCAGGATAATGCACTGAAATGCATCCATTACGCCAGCAGCATTCTGTAGAAAGGTTATGTGTCTGGAATGCCTGACAGCAATGTCAAACAAACACAAGTCATAATGCTTTAAAAAGAAAAGGGAAAAAGCCCAACCCAGATGCTCTAGTGAACTGCAGATGCATTCCTGGTCTCATGCCTGCTTTTTGGATTAAGAAATGGTTATAACAGGCATTTGTTTGATTTACTGCTTACTTTCTCAGGGTGACTTGGCTATTAAAATAAGGGATCATCCGAAGCGATGTTCAAAAGACATATTTACAAGGATTTCTGAGAATTTCAGATTGATGATGCTTTCTGCAATGAGGCAGAGGAACCAGAACAGAAGCCAGCGACATATTTCAAGACGGTTGAAAAGTGGTAGATAGAGTCATGGATTCCCGTGGTCTGAATCCCCATGAGGGGGTGGGGAACATTTTAAACTATAGTATGTGGTGCCAGTGATGTAAGGGGGGGGGGGCAGAAGCAGAAGTGGCTGATGCAGTGGAGGTGACTCTTTCTGTGTACAGCAGGGTACATTTCAGTCATGCAGAAGTCTCTTCCCACCCCCTGCTCAAGTCTCCACTTTCAACCTGTGGCGATCACACGGGGCCCCTGGACGTTTGATGGTCTATTGACCCTGTGCCACCACTGTGATTGCTTTCTTTGCTGCCACCAACCCGTTTCTCCTCACGGGTACACACGGAGTCCAGACAGTTGTTAACATTAACAAATAATCAAGTTTATTTTTATAGGCATGAACAAGCTTATGGTTTCGGTTAATTTTTCTTGGCAGTTTCTTAATCTTAGTTCTTTAACCGTCCTATGCGTTCCTAACAACTTCAAACTGATTATTCCAACTATCTATCTGACCCCACCCAACAATTCCTCTCACTCTTTCACCACACAACTCGACCAACCCACAGACTTATATCCTCCCTCTTCCTTCTTCAACTCCCCAACTCTCAACTGACTTTCACACAACTCCCCCTCTAACCCTAACTCCTCCTATCAGTTTCCACTGGCCAATCACATCACACTCATTTTAACCCTTTCCTTATGACCCACCTAGGAGGCAGACGCCACACACCCATTCAAGCAAGAGGCATTAGGACAGTTCAAGGACAAATTACAGCCTGGGAAAAGCACTTGAAAGCTGGGCCAGTAAGCTGATATCTGATATCTGGCCTACAGGCTGGAGAATCTAGGGAAGAATCAGATGCAGGAGATACAAATTATGCATGGTGGATGGGGAAAGGGAGCAGCGGTTGACTCAGAGGAGACACCTCTCAAGCACAGCGTCTGAATCACTTTGCACAAAATCCAAAAGCGCCTCAGAGCACCTTGGTGATTGTGCATGAATCCCAGAGGCATTTGGTCATTTTGTGCAGGATGGCTCTCAGTGAGAAGGAACACCTCATGTTAGAAGGTGTAAGGATGGGTCTTTGTGGAGATCCTGCATAACAGGGGTAGCCAACACAGTGCCCTCCAGTTGTCTGTTGGACTGCAACTCCCATCATTCATGACCAATGGCTATGCTAGCTGGGGCTCATGAGAGCTGTGGTCCAACAACATCTGGAGGGAATCAGCTGTCCCTGTTCCACGACCCAAATAAATGGGGTGGAAGTGATGTCATAGCTAGGAGGATGTCCAGGCTTCTGATTAGCTTGGACAAAGAGATGATCAGCCTCTCCAGATTGCAGGTCATCCCTGATAGATATCAGAACACATACTTTGGACATTTCCAGTGGGAGGATAACAGAGATAAAGCATACAATCTTGGAATGGCATCTTGGCCTATCAGGATCGACAGTACAAAGTAGGAGAGTCCACCAGTCTTAAAGGTAAAGGTAAAGGTCTTCTTCTTCTTCTTCTTTGGTGATCTCTTGTAGCCGAGTAAGATTGTCTTCCATAAACACGGTTTTAAGAATGAGTCCGTAAGTGACTGTGGAGGCCAATTCTGTCCTCCCACAGTGGGGACATTGGTTTCCAGGCAGGAGTTGATACCCCTGACCATTAGGTCCAGTCGCAGATGACTCTGGGGTTGCGGCGCTCATCTTGCTTTCAGGCCAAGGGAGCCGGCGTTTGTCCGCAGACAGCTTCCGGGTCATGTGGCCAGCATGACCAAGCTGTTTCTGGTGAACCAGAGCAGCGCACAGAAATGCCGTTTACCTTCTCGCTGGAGCATTACCTATTTACCTACTTGTATTTGACGTGCTTTCAAACTGCTAGGTGGGGAGAAGCTGGGACTGAACAACAGGAGTTCACTTCGTCATTAGGATTCGAACCGCTGAACTTCTGATTGGCAAGCCCAAGAGGCCCAGTGATTTAGACCACAGCACCACCTGCACCCCAGTCTTACTACATATGAAATAGCTTCTTTATATGTTCACTGAAGAAACCACAGGAATAATGCCCGTGTGGAAGGAGACAAAGAATAAAGAAGGTAGCAAGAGAGAAGATGGGACTTGGGCTGTGTCTTCCCCGTCTACCATTTCAAGGGATCGTTTAGTAATTTTCTTTGAAAATATTGGCTATTCATTTCCATCACCCTCTCTTTAAGCTACACTCACCCTCCATGACATCATCCTGCATTCAGATCTGATTGGCCATGCAGTATTATGTTCTATTAACCGCATGTTGCCTATTTTTGGAGATAAACAACTGGTCTGATGCAGGAAATATTGTTTTCTCTCTCAGTTGACTGTTTGTTCTAACCAGTGCTATTGCATAGTCACACTGTTACAGGAAAAATAGGGGGGTTGGCTTTTGCTGCCCGACTCCCGAAGGGACTGAGTCCCTAAGTCCATGATCAGTCAGAGATGAGCGGATGGAGGCAAGATCCATAGAAAGCAAGGCAGATCTTTATTTTTCTGTTGCAACAGAGTTCCCGCCCCTCCTTGCAAAGAGGTAGGAAATACCTAGAACAATGGTGCACAAGCCCCTATAAAGACTCTTGAAATTGTCCACCCTGTAACTGAAGACCACCCTCCAAAACATCACACATACATCACAGAAGGAGGCAGCCTCCAGCAGAAATTTGAGAGTGTTGCTTCTCTCCTGTCTTCCAGGATACCTGATAATGCCTTACTTGATTGCATTTTCTGGGTAGCCTGGCCATTCCTTTGAGATAGTAAATACTTTAGTTCCTGTACCTCTTGCACATATTGATAGTTTGCTCGGCTTAACAGATGCAATACTTGCCAGACTGTATTTGCCGGTGTAAGCCCCTACTGTCCAAAGACAATTGGAAAGCTTTTGCGTGTTCAGACCAGAGACCTCTCCCCTAAATAAATACACATTTGACTCAAATTTTAGTTTTGGTTTTTGGCAGAATTTAGGCCACAACTTTATTGATTACAGAAAAGTGAGTGGTTGCATAGGCTCTGGTACGACTAGCTCCCTGCACCCTTGCAGGTAGTGCTGACCCAGAGCTCTATCATAGGTCAGCCAAGGGTGAACACCTGAGGTGGTGAAAAGCCCGGGAACAGAGTATGTTCACTCCCCAGATGCTCCCCTGGACTCAGGCATGGGCACAACCTCCTCTTGGGGGTTGACCAAACCAAGTTGAGTCCCTGGATTCCTTTAACGGAATACCCTTCACATAGGGATGGCGAGACCGTTCTCCCATCCCTAACACCAGAACTAGAGCCTATCCGTAACCTTACAAGTTATGACGATTTGCTACACGGCAGGTGAAACCCAAATGGCAACAGCCAATCAGCCAAGTGGGGAAAATTCCTGCTGTGCCCCTGTCCCAACAACAGACGACACATGATGGCATAGCAAGGTCAATCGCAAAAACCCTGAAAGTAGGGAGAGGTGGGCAGGTGTTCCGATGCACGAGCTGTAAGAAGAAGCTCTGGGTCACATGCATAGGTATATATAGGTCCCTTGATCCGTTTAGACTGCACCCGATTGGCCAGATTAAACCCAGCAATGAGGGACTTACCAATCAAGTGTTGTGACTGTCCAATATACCCACCCAAAACCAGGAGGTCAGTTTCCAGGTCTCACCGCAACACGTGCCCTCTTTTAGGGAGGACACGATTTCCCATTTCCTTCCTCCTTGCAGAGAAATATTCGAGGTCAATTTGAGAGAGTCAAAATGGCTTCAGGATTGCTCTCCCGTACTATTTCAGACACGTGGTTTATATACTTACGTATGTTTTCGCCTTGTACATTTATGAACATTTATTCTATATCTGAGACCTTAGAATTCTTTAACAACACCGTGTGTCCATGGTGTTGTGACACCCTTCTGTGCTGTCTGGCCCATCCTGATTGGTTGGGATTACAGGGGAAAATATAAATATTCTTACAACTAAAAGGGTTTCAGGGACTATTCCCCCCTCCCGCCGCCCTAACATTTCCTTACAAAAGTACTAAAAGAGAGACTAAAAGAGAGCCAATGTGGTGTAGTCGTTAAGAGTGGTGGACTCATAATCTGGTGAACTGGGCTTGATTCCCCGCTCTTCCACATGCAGCTGCTGGGTGACCTTGGCTAGTCACACTTCTCTGAAGTCTCTCAGCCCCACTCACCTCACAGAGTGTTTGTTGCGAGGGAGGAAGGGAAAAGGAGATTGTTAGCTGCTTTGAGCAGTACATGTGAAAAGGATCTAGGAGTCTTGGTTGACCACAAACTTGACATGAGCCAACAGTGTGACGCGGCAGCTAAAAAAGCCAATGCAATTCTGGGCTGCATCAATAGGAGTATAGCATCTAGATCAAGGGAAGTAATAGTGCCACTGTATTCTGCTCTGGTCAGACCTCACCTGGAGTACTGTGTCCAGTTCTGGGCACCACAGTTCAAGAAGGACACTGACAAACTGGAACGTGTCCAGAGGAGGGCAACCAAAATGGTCAAAGGCCTGGAAACGATGCCTTATGAGGAACGGCTAAGGGAGCTGGGCATGTTTAGCCTGGAGAAGAGGAGGTTAAGGGGTGATATGATAGCCATGTTCAAATATATAAAAGGATGTCACATAGAGGAGGGAGAAAGGTTGTTTTCTGCTGCTGCAGAGAAGCGGACACGGAGCAATGGATCCAAACTACAAGAAAGAAGATTCCACCTAAACATTAGGAAGAACTTCCTGACAGTAAGAGCTGTTCGACAGTGGAATTTGCTGCCAAGGAGTGTGGTGGAGTCTCCTTCTTTGGAGGTCTTTAAGCAGAGGCTTGACAACCATATGTCAGGGGTGCTCTGATGGTGTTTCCTGCTTGGCAGGGGGTTGGACTCGATGGCCCTTGTGGTCTCTTCCAACTCTATGATTCTATGATTCCTTAGGGTAGTGATAAAGCAGGATATCAAATCCAAACTACTACTCTTCTTCTTCTCCTTCTACTACTACTACTACTAAAAATAAAAGTGGGGAACATAGGTTTCAGCCCTAGGCATGAAGAGGCAACAAACAAACAGCTAAAGGTGGGAATGACTGACATTCTTCCATCACAAAATGACAAAGGTTTATAAATGATAATGGAAAAAATGTTATCCCCACATTAACACCACTGTTTTATTTGCATCCTTTTAAAATATTTAAATATTTAAATATTTAAAATATTTAAAACAACAACAACAGAGAAGGGCAGGAATCACACCAATGAAAGGGGAGGATGAGAAAAGTATCAGGACAGCTCTACATCCCTTTGAGCTATTAATGGGGAATTGCATAACAAGTGCCGCAGGGTTGCTAGGGTTTGCCATGTCTCCTTGCTGTGTTAAATATTAACGGGACATGCACTTTCAGAGGTATTGTTCGCAGTGCCTGGATACTGCCGAGCCAATCACCGTTGGCCGTGTTGCCATGGAAGCAATATCAGTGATTCATTTCATTTACAATGAAATCCACACAGCACTCTGCTAAATGGATCTGTAAAAATGAACCGTGTAAATGAGGAGCAAACAGTTCTTGGTATTTGCTGTCTCCTGTTGCATGGGTCTTCCACCCCTCTAATTTGTACACATTCTCTCTCTCTCACACACACTGCAGATTGGAAAATGAATTTTGCAAACATGATTTCCCAGCTACTTTCATATCTTCGTATGCAGCCTCCCCATCTGAAACCTGAACTCCTTTAATCTGCAGCAGAGGGTGAAATTTTTTATGCATCCCTTCCGAAGACCTGTTCATATCAATAATGGCTATGGGCATCTTTGCTCTTTCTTCTTGTTGTTTGAACTGATGGTCATACTGTAAGCCAAAGTATCACATCTTGTGCATATGTGTGTGCTCAATCACATCTTTGTCATGTCTCCAATTAAGCTAAGTATGAGAACTCATTTGAAATCACCTCGCAACAATGGATCGGGGTGGGGGGTGGGGAGCTGACTGGCTGTTTTGTTTCGGCAGTAAAATGATTGCTGTTGTAAAAATACAAAAAGCAAACAAAAAACAAACACCCAAACCCCATCATTCTTCTTAATTTCACCTCTGCTGCATTTAATGTTTGGCACTGAAATGTCTCCACAGCAGAAATGCTATATCAAGGGGCACAGGAGTTTTGCAAATGGATGAAGCAAAATGCAATGTAGGGCAATCTTGAAAAAAAAAAAAAAAGAAAGAAAAAAGAAAAAGAGAAGAAAAGAAAAAAGGAAGGAAGCAAACTCAAAAACAAGGTTATCTGGTTTAGCGATGTGTAAAATGCACTCCCAAGAAATTTGTTTTCAGTTCCATTTCCCTTGCCTGGTGCCATGAATTTACATAGGAAAACCATGCAATTATTCAAGTGTCACCTGGGCTTAAAAATGAAATAAAAATCAACGGCTTGTGTCAGTTAAAGGCCTTACATGTATTTATATACGCAGCATCTCTCGCTCACGCTTTCACTGCATTGCAGGTCTTGTAGTCTTAAGACCAGATAAACAAATAGTTTATCATTGATTCCTTCTATCCCTGCGGGCGCATTTGGAATACTGAGAGTGTGTTTGGGGGCGCCAGTCACAAAATAGCTCATGTGGGGTGTGTGTATGGCATAACACAAAATGGCCTCCCCAGGGAGCATGGCATAGCACAAAGTTAGAGAAACAGCCACTCCTAACAACCTTATACATAGCACGCACAGTTATCTATTTCCTGCCAGTTTTTATTATGGAGATCACACACACACACACACACACACACACACACACACACACGCCATTGCTGTCTAATAACAACAAGGGTCATTTCTCAGTACCAGAAAAAATGTATAAGGCATCCACATCACTCTCATTTCACGGAAATCACTTAGATGGTTCCTACATATTTTGCCCCAAAAAATTCTTTCTGGGAGGTCTAAAGACTTACTTTTTCATTTCTGAATAAAGCTCAGAGTTTGAGACACCTGCGTAGAAGCACCAGCTAAAGCCTTTGTGGGCTCCTCTGGTCTACACTTATCAGCAGCAGCGCTCTAGGGTTTCGGACGAGGTTCTCTCCTAGCCCTACCTGGTGATGCCAAGGATTGAACTTGGACCTTCTGAATGCAAGGCAAATGCTCTACCCCTGAGTTGCAGCCCTATGCCCATGAGTGATCATTTATTGTTGTGGTCTGGTGCTGATGCATCTGAGTTTAAAATTTCCATCTTACATCCATTTCATTGGCTACCTGTTGGTTTCAATTTAAAGTGCTGGCATGAGTCCTTAAGAGTCCAGCCCTGTACACATTTATCCAGGAGTCAGTCCCATTGAACACAACAGGGCTCAGTGGTGCTGATGATTGGTGGCCTTGGGCTGCCCAATATTTGTTAGTGGGAAGCGTCCTTCCCCTTGATGTTTGCCCAGGCATTGCACGTGATGTCATGACATTGCACATGATGCCCAGATGCAACGCTGTTATGCATGATGCCTGGACACAGCACTGTTGCATGCAACGCCCAGTTGCAACACTGTTGTGTGAGCCAGTGATGTGGCAGCTCTTCCTCCTCCTTTTGTTGCAGAGGCGAAGCAGCCCACAGTCTGTGGTGGCAGCAGGAGTTAGAGGAGCTCAATGAAACTGAGCTGCTGCAAGATGGTGTTAGGTCCGGGCATCACGTCTGACGTCCAGGTGTTACACATGTTGTGACATCATTGTGCGTGATGCCCGGTTGCGACATCACATGCCACATCAGCCCCCACAATCGCTTTTCCGAGTCGGCACACCTGACGGGGCTTCCTTTTGAATAAAAATGCATTGGATTGCTCTCTAGATGGAATAGAGACTACTCACTACTGTATCCAGCTCCCAGGCTTCAAGAACCTTCAGTTTTTGAACTTCTCTGAATTTAGTGATTGAAATATGTGAAATAGACTCGGAGTCCTGTAGTGATTTCATGCTCTTTATTGCAGCTTGTAAAACAGTGATTGAATTGCCCCCAAACCTCAGGCCTTTATATACATTATTTACACAATGAGTTCCATCTGATTGGCTGATTCTGCTTCCCTCCTGGAGCCTGATTGGTCTTTTCCTGCAGGCCAATCAGTTGTTGCATTCTATTATCCTACCAGCCTAATAGGCTGATTAACTTCCTCCTGGAGCCTGATTGGTCTTTTCCTGCAAGCCAATCAGTTGTTGCATTCTAGGATCCTATTTGCCTATTGTTCTAGGATCCAAGCTTAGTACATAACAGTGATACAGCTCCAAAAACAAACAAACAAAAAAGCACCAAAATGCATAGAAAATATCACATGTTTTTGATGGTAAATTGCTTAATGCAATTGTGAATTTTCATGCTAAAAGATACAGAATATTGCAGAAACAGAAGTGAAAAGACATAGGAATAAACACACACGAAACTGACACAGATTGGACATAAGCAGATCTCACCTGTTCCTACATAAGATAGCTAGTTAAATGAGCCCAGAGGCCTTCTGGTGTTGGCTGAGACACAGCCCTGGAACATTCTCCCTTTGCGGATCTGGACTTCTCTTATAGTAACTTATGGAAGAAATTGAAAACATACTTGTTTTTAGCTGGCTTTTAATATCCATTTGATTAGAAACGTTTGCCTCCGCTGTGTCATTTTTATTTTTTTTTTGCAAATATGTTTTGCTGCCTAATTGTTGCTTTTAGTTCACAACAGTTTGGTTTGCAGTGGCATTTCTACGATTGCATCCTACGTAGTGCTGACGTCAACAGCTCTGAGTATAATTGCAGCACAGCTGGACATAGATAAATGGTTATTGGTGGGGCTGTTCTCTCTTGCTCACTCAGTCCTGGGTATATGCAGCTGCTCACGGCCGCTCTTAAGAGGGCACCGCCTTTGAAACAGCGCACTGCTGCCTCGGCAACGTCACATTGGTGAGACATCTGAAGATGACCTGGAGTGAATTTGGGCGTTACAAGGGTGGGCGTACATTGCAGCTGTGAACAAGACTTTTGGCTGGCCTGTGATGCAAGAGTTGGTGCTTTATTTCTTCAGAGCTTCAAAGGCACTCTCTGTGAGCCATAGGCTCCAACTTGCACAAAATATTGGGGGGCTGCCCCCCGCCCCTGCACTTCTCCCCCTCTCCCTGCACTTCTGCAGAGCACACCTTCTGTTAGGATACAGTTCCATTCCACCTTTAGAACAGGCGTGTGGAGTTGTTGTATGTCACATGTCTGTTTACTTCCAGCACAGTTTGCTGGGAACTTCCGTTGTATATTGCTTTTGCTGTGCTGCTGTTTTGCTTGGACACGAAAGGAAGAAGACATGTTTTCCTTTGTCCTGCTGCTGAATAAATGCTGTAAATATGCTTACACATGTCTCTGTCCGCTACTTCTGCTGCAAAGAGTTCTTATCACTGCTGGATTGCGGGCTCAGTCTCTAAAGGTTTCTGAGGCTTGAGTCGCAGTTTTGATGCTGTTATGAGAACAGGAGTTACGCCTGGCTGCCGGCCGGTGGCTGGAGCCAGCTGGGGGCCTGTCAATTGCCCCCGTCTCCCGGCAGCATCCCAACACCTTCCTCCATTGCGCACAACTGGACACAGGCCTCCCCTTCCCCTTGCCTGCTCACCTCTTGCCTGCACACAATAAGTTTCTGCCTGCTTGCCTGCCTCCCACCTCCAGCCCCCATCCACTGCCTACTCGCCTGCTCACCTCTCCTACCAGCCGGCCTGCCTCTTCTCAGCTGCCCCAGATCAGAAGTGCTTGGAAATGATGACGAAAGCCAGGAGGCAAGTCAAGAAAAGAGAGCAGCACCTGGCTGGGGGGAGTTGGCTGCCCAAGGGAGGGAGGGAGGCACCAACTTGCAGAAACTTTTGAGGGGGACTGCCCCCCCAATATTTAACTATGGGAGGTGAAGGGCCCAGGGCCCCATAAAGTTGGTGCATTCCCTCTGTCAGGGACTGGGCAGAGGAGGAATGGTGACCCATCCTGACCCTTCCAGGGAGGAGGAAGAGGAAGACAGTATAGATTTACAACAGGTGGTTTGCGGGAGGTTGCAGCTCAGAGGAAGATGAGGGGAAAAGTTGGGGAATCATGGGGGAGCCAGAACAACACCTGGCTGACACGTCGTCATTAGAAAGCATTCCAGATCCTCAATCTTTCAGAACCTGGCGAGCGTTAAAAGTAGGAGAGCAAAGAGCTCAAAGACAGAGGGTACGTAGAAGCACCCATAGAGGTAGAGATTCACTTGGGACAATGCCATTATCCAAGGGGCTGGGTTCTGTAGCCTCTCTCTGTAAAGATTGAAATAAAAAATGATGTTAAGAAACTTTTCCTTGTCTTTATGATTTCCTGGGCAACCAGCCAGGAGCTGCTGACAGAATCCCAACACCCTCTAACATTTCTCCAATGAAAATAGGAACATCCTGCCCAAATATTTTTCTAGAAAAAAGAGGTCCTGGAAGTCACCATAAACAATACCCTTCAACATTTCTCTGATGAAAATAGGGACATCCTGTTCAACAACAACAACAACAACAACAACAACAACAACAACAACAACAACAACTTTGCTATTTATATCCCACCCATCTAACTAGGTTGTCACTCTGGGAGGCTTCCAACATATATAAAACATAATAAAACATTAAACATTAAAAAAAAAAAAAATCCCTATACAGAGCTGCCTTCAGATGGCTTGGAGATCAGATAACTCCATACCCTCCAACATTCCTCCGATAAAAATAGGAAAGTCCTAAGGAAAAGTGGGACATTCTGGGATCAAATCAGAAACCGGGGTGGCTTCTGTAAATTGAGGGTGTCCCTGGAAAATAGGGACACTTGGGGAGGGGGGTCTGCTGGTGCCTATGCTGTGAGCCCCACTTCTACTTTGTCCGATTGCATGTGGAGTCTGGATTCAGAGCAGCTTGCTTTAAACGTCTCCGCTTTAAAAACGTCTCTGCTCCCTCAGCATACCCATGAAGACGTAAAAGAGGGAAAGGCTTTAATCCCTAAACTGAGTGTTGAGTCAGGCAGCATAATCAGTAGAGTTTGGGCTGTGCTTTTGCACGTTGTTTGTTTGAAGGGCTTGGATTAGTGACGCAAAGGCCCTCTCCACAGTGCTTAATGAATGAAAAGTGTCTGGACTTCTTCCAGTGACTCCGTCTAGCACAGTCCATAAAAGCCTGCAGCGACATTGCAGCAGGAGGAGAGTTCAACTGGATCTCCATTCTAATCGGAGCTTACAAAACGTGCCTTTCTAAAACCTCATAATTACCTTGTATGGGCTGTAACTGATCAGATGATTAGAAACCTGAGATTTGCAGCAGCGCCGCTCCTTAAAGGTTTCCCAGGTATTTACCTGCCCAGCCTAAAAAGATCACAGGAGCAGAAGGCCGAAGAAAATTATGCACTATCCCCCCCCCATTTACTTTCCTTGCATCTATTTTCTGCTTTAGTTATTCCTGGAATGGAAGGCAGAGAGTAAGTCCAGCTGGAGAAGATGGCCTTCACAGGACCCTTACCTACTGCTCCGTGCAAATGTTTGTCAAACTTTTCGATGAATTCCCAGTGCTACCTTTGTGACATTTGTTATGTGACCAGGCGAAAATGTTCCTCTTCAACCAGGCCTTGGGCTCATTAATATATTTTACGGCCTTTTAAATGTGTTTGTGGGAGGTGTGGTTATTGTTTTGGGGGTGGGTGGGGGTGTTGTTCCAGTTGTTCTTTTATCCTGTGTTTTTATCTTCAGATGAATGGTTTTATATAAATTAAACAAATAATCAATCAGTCAATCAATCAATCAATCAATCAATCATCAATCAATCAATCAATCCTGATGGTTATGTTCCATCTTCACTGTCAGAGGCACTATGTTTCTGAATACCAGTCGCTGGAAACTGCAAGAGGGAAGAGTGCGGTTGCACTCAGCTCCTGCTAGCCAGCTTCCCTGGTGGACTGCCATGAGAACAGGATTCCTGACCAGATGGACCACTGGCCTGAAGCAGCAGGCTATTCTTGTGTCAGAACCCAGGTTCAAAGCTACTGCGCTGTCTGTCAAGAGCAGGAATTATTCAGTATTTCATTTCCTTACTTTTTATGTGTGTGTTTTGGCCTTCATTAAGTGTGCATTAAGGATGCCATGGACAAGGTCCCAGGTTCAGTCCTCGGTGTCTGCAGGTAAAGGTAAAGGGACCCCTGACCGTTAGGTCCAGTTGTGACCAACTCTGGGGTTGCGGCGCTCATCTCGCTTTATTGGCCGAGGGAGCTGGCGTACAGCTTCCGGGTCATGTGGCCAGCATGACTAAGCTGCTTCTGGCAAACCAGAGCAGCGAACGGAAACGCCGTTTACCTTCCTGCCGGAGCGGTACCTATTTATCTACTTGCACTTTGATGTGCTTTCGAACTGCTAGGTTGGCAGGAGCAGGGACCGAGCAACGGGAGCTCACCCCGTCGTGGGGATTCAAACCACTGACCTTCTGATCGGCAAGCCCCAGGCTCTGTGGTTTAGACCACAGCGCCACCCGTCTGCAGGTAGACCTAGGATAAACTCCCTGGAGAGCCGCTGGCAATCAGTGTGGGCAATGCCAAGCTAGATGGATTGATGCTCTGACATAGTACAGTATAGTTTCTTGTGTTCCTGCGTCCAATGGAAACCTTAAACAGCCTTTAAAAAGGGCATAACAGAATTCAGGAAAGGTGGACCTGTGAAAAAATCAAAAGCTTCTGGAACATAGTATATGATGAGCTTAAAAAAATGTTTAAGCATAACTTTATGAAAAATACAGAAGCTTTCCTACTAGGGATAACGGGCACAGGTATAGCAAGAGAAGATCAGAAAATATTCCTCTATGCCACAGGAGCGGCAAGGATCCCAATTGCTAAAAACTGGAAAAAAGAAACTGTGCCAACAAAAAAGGAATGGCAAGACAAACTGTTAGAGTATATTGAACTGGCTAGATTAACAGAGGCAATTAGAGATCACACTAGACAGGAGTTTCAAAAAGCATGGGGAAATGCAGAGTATACTTCACAAAACAGTGCCCTAAAACACATACCTGGACTTGTTTTGATTAATGTTTGCAGGAGACTGTGGATATTTAAGTTATAATTAGAAAAATCTTAATAATTATTCATATAGGAAACAGTTTATAAGAAATAAATAAGGAGGCCAGATACAGGACAAAGTCTTTTATTTGGTTGTTTGTATTGTTGTATGTTATGCTCATTGAATGTTATGTTCATGTTTATTGAGGGTGGATTTCTATATTGGGGGGTGGGGGGTATATGTTATGTTGTAAATAAAATTTCCAATAATTTTTTTTTTAAAAAAACAACAGAATTCATGAAAGATTTGGTACATCAATGGCTTCTTACTTTGGGATGCTAACCTCGCATTACACTGTGTCGACAGCACCTTGTACAGAATTCTTATGTTGCACTGAAACTCTCTTTATAGTTTTGCGTGCCCATCTGGCTTTAGATCTATTGCCTATGGGCTGCTCTCAACAGTTCTTGTACTTACTTCCACGACTGAGGCAGCCCAATCTTCTTGCTAACTTCCGCAGCTGGAGACGAGCGAAAATGGCGGTTTCGATTACCCCTCCTGTGCCATCCATTTCTTTCCTCTAGCCTGTCGTACAGTTACAGCCTTTCTTGCTGTCCTGCACACAGGCTTCTGCCAGATTTAAGTGGCGGTTGAAACTATTAGCGCTGACCTGTTCTGGCCTGCTCCTGATGATATAAACTAGATCTTGAATGATACCATAATAAACACTGGATACGACCATGCCCATTGCCAAACCTTAGCTCAGGCACGTTGCTACATTACAGCAGAGATCAAAGGCAAATTTGAATCAAGGGATTTTATTAGATTGAAAAAAACAAAAAACGCCAGGTTTAGATCATCATAAGATTTATTTATTTTTTTAAAAAAAAGCTCTGTATGATGAGACCAAAGGTCTGTATAATGCATGATCTTGTTTCTCTTTTTTATAGTAATTTTTATTCATTTTTAAACATATTAATTATCGTACATACCACAAAGTTTCACATCTTATATAATATTTTTGGACTTCCATCAGCACCTCTGATGATGCCCCATTTTTATCATTTCTTCTGCATTTCTTAAATTCATATTGCCTTTAATTGTCTTAACTAACATCTTCCTTTTTATCCAATTATGCAATAATTCAAATTATTCACCTCACAAAACTTCTTGCAAACCTACAAATGTAATCTGATCATCACAGTTACTTTTCAAATAGTCCGTAAATTTACACCAATCTTCTGTGAATCTCTGGTCCTGCCGGTTTTGAATTCTTCCTGTTAATTTGTCTAATTCTGCGTAGTCCATCAATTTCATCCTCCAATCTTCTTTCGTCGGTAATTCTTCTTGCTTCCATTTTTGTGCCAACAATATTTTTGCTGCCGTCATTGCATATAAAAACAGCTTACAATCTTTTCTATTTATATCATCTCCTACAATGCTCAGTAGAAATGCTTCTGGTTTCTTAATAAATGTATATTTCAACATTTTTTTCATCTCGTTATATATCATTTCCCAGAAGTTTTTCACCTTTAATGCATGATCTTGTTTCATCCAGTTCCCCAGCTAAGTACCTCTAGGAAGCACATAAGAAAGACATGGAGGTACCACCTCTTTCCCCACTCTCATTGTTTGCTCCCCAACAGCTGGCATTCAGAGAGCTACTGAGATGAAACTCTCATGACTATCAGGCATGGACAGATCTATACTCCATGAAGGGAATATTCAAAGCGGACAAAAGAAAGCACTTCTTTGCACAGCATCAGATAGTTAAACTCTGGAACTCACGCCCACAAGCGTAGTGACGGCCACCAACTTGGATGGCTTTAAAAGATGGCTTCAGATTTATGGACGATAGGGCTGTCAATGGCTACAAGCTACAATGGTCATGTTCTTTCTCCACTGTTGGGGGCAGTAAACCTCTGAATACCAGTTGCTGGTGGGGAGAGTGCTGTTGTGTTCAGCTTCTCTTTGTGCGCTTCCCATTGAGATATCTGGTTGGGAACTGTGAGAACAGAAAGTTGGGCTAGTTGGGCCATTTGGCCTGATCTTCTTATGTTCTAAAGTTATAGTCCCCAGGAACGGCTTTGACTGAGTGGAACCAATGGGTTCTAAAACCCTTAGGTTCTGGTGGGTTGAGACCAATAGTGGGTCCAATGGTCAAGAAGGCGGTAACGACGTTTTTGGGCACTGTGTGAGATCCAATTCAAAAAGGGCCACTGTGCTGTCACACTGGGGGGGGGGGACAGGATGTCCCAGCTTTCCCAGAACAGTTGAAGGCTATGTCTTGATGGTGCAATCCTATACATGCTTAATCAGTAGGACATCTTCCTGAGTTCAGGGGCTTAATCCCAGACAGCCCTGTGGTCCTTTGGGAGGAAGTAAAGGTAAAGGGACCCCTGACCATTAGGTTCAGTCGTGACCGACTCTGGGGTTGCGGCGCTCATCTTGCTTTATTGGCCGAGGGAGCCAGCGTTTGTTCTCAGACAGCTTCTGGGTCGTGTGGCCAGCATGACTAAGCCGCTTCTGGCGAACCAGAGCAACACACGGAAATGCCGTTTACCTTCCTATTGGAGTGGTACCAATTTATCTACTTGCACTTTGTGCTTTTGAACTGCTAGGTTGGCAGGAGCTGGGACCGAACAACAGGAGCTCACCCCGTCGCAGGGATTCGAACCGCTGACCTTCTGATCGGCAAGTCCTAGGCTCTGTGGTTTAAGCCACAGCGCCACCCGCATCGCTTTTGGGAGGAAGAGCAGGGTATAAATTTAATAAATAAATAAGAGAGAAAGAATATGGAACTTCAACCTCTCAGTGCTAGCCTATACATGCCTGCTCAGAAATATGCCCCAGAGTTCAATGATGCTTCCTCCCAGGGAAGGATGTTCTGGACTGCAGCCTTGATCTATCTATAGTACCACCTTTGTTTGCTTGTGTAACGTTTTGGAGTTGGGTCTGTCAGCACTGTCGTTTTATCATCCTCCTGAAACAGCTCTATCTCCCAGCTGTTACATAATGCAGCTGAGAGAATTTTAGAACAGCCCAGAGGCAGAGTCTCTGCTATGCCATCCCCTGGAGACTGACTTCAGCTTTCCTTTTAAATATTGAATTGCTTTTAAATTTGCTTAGATGCTGTCGAAAGCAACCGCACAGTCTCTCAGACCTATATTTCCCGCTCAGGTATTCTCTGCGCCAGCTTGAGCTCAATTGTTATTTGGCTACATCGGAAATCCGGCGTGTGCCGACACTCCGTGTAACTGTGTGTGTGTTTGCAAATAGAAAATGTGGTGCAGATGCATTGCTCTTCATATTTATTTTTAGCCAACTATTTGCATTTGCATCCGGATTATTTGGCTGCAGAAAACACAAACAGGAACTGTAGGAATGCACTTCTTTCAGCATTGCCTACTTATATATCTGCTGCCCCAACACCACATACCCTGTACACCAGAGCTTTCCAAACTGTGTGTTGTGATACGTTAGTGTGTCGGCTGCACTGTGTAGGTGTGCTGCGTGAACACCCCCTGCGCTCCTCCCGGGGCTGGAAAGAGGTTACTTTAAGCTCCAGTTTGCTCGTAAAACTGAATTACTGTGTCGCGAAAGGATGCATGTCTAAAAGGTCACCAACATGGAAAGTTTGGAAAGCTCTGCTGTATGCCTTCAAGACTAAGGATGCTGCAAACAGAACTGAGTGATAGAAATGGTCCAAGCTTCAGTCAGTCCCTGTAATCTTCTGTGGAAAGGACCAGCTGGAACCAGGGTCAAAATGAGGTCCAGCGAATCTTTCTGTTTCACCCACATGACTCTCGCCAGGCCACACACACACACTCCCAGAGGCAACACCCTCCTTGAGTGTTTTTGCCTGGGTGCAATATGTCCTTCAGCTGTGATAATGGCTCTTTCTTGTCTTAGGGGAGGATGGAGTATGTTTGTGGGGAAGCTTAAGGTGGAATATTTTAATGCTGTGAATTGCCCTGAGATATTTGGATGAAGGACAGTATACAACAACAACAACAACAACAACAACAACAATAACAACAACATCCTACTGTATACAGGTTAGAAGCCACATTCATTTCTCTGCCCACTTTTACATCTGCCCTAGCCCCACCAGTATTATTGTGATGGTTGTTGTGGTGCTGTGGTCTAAACCACTGAACCTCTTGGGCTTGCCAATCAGAAGGTCGGCGGTTCAAATCCCTGTGACAGGGTGAACTCCCGTTGCTCTGTCCCAGCTCCTGCCAACCTAGTAATCTGAAAGCATGCCAGTTCAAGTAGATAAATAAGTACCGCCATGGTGGGAAGGTAAACAGCGTTTCTGTCACTGTTTTCCGTCACTGTTTTCCATCACTGTGTTCTGTTGCACCAGAAGCAGTTTAGTCATGCCAGCCACATGACCCGGAAAGCTGTCTGTGGACAAATGCCAGCTCCCTTGGCCTGAAAGCGAGATGAGCGCCGCAATCCCATGGTCACCTTTGACTGGACTTAATTGTCCAGGGGACCTTTACCTTTTACCTGTGTTGTTGTTGTTATATTTGACAGAGACTCCAGGCTGCTTACAGATAAAATAGAAACAGCATGTGTAATATATGGCCCCTGAAAGGTTGTCTGATAGGAAATGTGGCCCCCAGGCTGAAAAAGGCTCCCCCCCCCCCCCGTCGTGGAACCACGGCCAGTCTGAGTAGACAGTGCTGGGTTTTGGGAACAAAATCACCTGGCTTTGGATAAAGCAACTTCCTTTCTAATAGCTAGAACTGCTCTAAAATGGCAAAGTGTGGGAGCATAATTACGGTACATACCGGAGGCAGAAGGAAGAGCTCCCGGCCTGTGAACATGTTTTGGAGGCAAATGCATATTTTTTTTTATTACTTACCAATAAATAAATTTCAACATCAGAAAGAAGAATAATGTTGAAGAAAGAATCTTTAATATAAACACCAGCACACATCTTCCTCATATATACATTTCTGCAAGCATTTTCCCCTGAGCAGAGGTCAGTTCCGTATGCTACGTTCAGGAATATACGCAGTTTTGTACGCGTTGTTTGTTTGAAGAAGCGCAGGAAAGAGCAAATCCCAAAGGAGGCCTTTGTTTTGCTTGGCATATTAGCGCATGGAGTCTGTGTTTTCCACCCACCCACCTCTGCCACCCACAAGAACATGTACACTGACCTGAAAATAACTTTAAAGGATTGCACATCTAATTGCTTTGCTATGTGGCATTTTATCAATGAGCCCATGCTCCTTGTGCATGTTGATAAAACACTGCCAAAAGCAGCAACAACCAAGCAGTTTTGAACAGGCAGCACATCAGGTCGACAACACATCCTAGGCAGTCAGCAGTCAAGGGTGTGGTTTTAATATCTATTATATCTCTTGCTTTTTTAACAAAGAGAGAAGGGATTTAACCTCAATGAGTTCTTGTTTATAGAATAAAGATAACGTGAAAGGAGTAGCCCACATTTGACTGTAATTAATGCGAACTCTCTTTGACTTCATATGTGTATGGATGAGAACCTGATAACCTTGATGCCTTCTTGTTAATTAAGAGCTTGTTTTCATTTCTTCCATGCCTCATCTCTCACCCCCCCCCCCAAGCTTATAAGCATAATATTAATGTTTTGGTATATTTAGCTTACATCCAATAACAGAATCTCTCCAAATTCAGTGTCAATTCCAACTGTGCAAGTTTGACCCCAATTGGTATTTAAAAATTATTTTTTGTAAAAAAATACTTTGCCCCCCACCCAAAAGCAAGAAAGTGTTTTCCCTTTTGTCCTGAACCACTCATAATTTTAAGTTATGATTTCTCACTTCTCAGCCTTTCTCTGTTTTTGCCATTAACATAATACTTTCCATTGCTGATCTCTAATCTCTCATCAGCCTCTTTTTATCACGGGGTTTTATTTTGAAATGAAAACCCAGGCAACTGAGAGGAAGACCATCAAATAATGACATAACAAGGTCACTTAGAGAAAGGAACCTCTCCAACTGTAAGGTTGCCATACTTCAAAAAGTAAAAACTAGGACACCCCGAAAGCTGTTGAGCTTGCTTATACAAAAACACCAAAAACCCACAATTTTTCTATTGATTTGCCTAAGATCCAGGCCAAAGCGCCGCCTTTCAGAAATCCCCCCCCCCGATGCCAATTCCACCTTTGAAATCCCAGTGATGTTTGGGAAAATCCAGACATATGGCAGTCCTACCCAACTGCATGCTAAGGATAAAATAATCTGTTAAATTTAGTTTCTCCCAGTCCCTCCCTCTCCGCAAGTCTTAAATTCAGTTCTCCACATGCCCACAGCCATTTGCAATTTTTTAAAAAATCCTCATTGTTAAGTTGTGGGCGAACATATCAGACGACACAGCGATTCTTCAACAGCTCTTGTTTATTCAGAGGCCAGAATAGAACTGAACTGAAGAGCTCAGTCAGCCTGCTTATATAGAGCTCCAGAACAATGTAACTGTTGCAACTTTCTAAAACTATCCAATCACTGAACATCACTTTCGATCCTTCATTTGCATAACTATCTACAGTATCCCCCCGCTGGCCCAGGGTGAGAACTTCAGTACATAACACTCATGAATTTGGTGAAATTGCCTTCCCGGTATTTCTGGGATGAAGGATTTCACAAGGCCACGAAGAAGTTTGCCATCACTATCCTAGAACCTTGTACAAACTCCACATAGTAGTAATTCATACGTTTCCACGTTAAAAAGTAACTGACAAAATATTATTGGAGAAGACTTGAAAGACTCAATATCACTTGGCAGAGACATCCATATAAATGTTCAAAAGTACATTTTCACAGAGCGACAAGGGAATGAAGATCAATCTTCTCGGATGGTTCGATGGATGTCATTTCATTTCCTAAAACGGTCACTGCACTTTCCTGCATCTTCATTCATTATATGGTTTTCTGCTCTTATGGGTTTTTTTTTTTTTTTTTTTTTTAATGCATTCAATCCTCCATCCCGAAAAACTGCATTTATCTCTCTGGGACTACAAATATGCCCTTGAACTGAAATTGTCTTTCTAATAATTTGATTCTGACAAGCAGTGGAGGAAAAGGGGAGTGGGTCGCGAAGGAAAGATTGGCGGGTGGGTATAAAATTTACAGGTGGGATCCCAAGCTGGAGAGAAGCCAAGACATTCTGGAACATAATTTGCTCCTGTTATCAGCACTTGCTAAAAAACAAAGCAAGAACCCAAGGGCAAATTATTAGCTCAGAATTCACAATGAAACCCACCTCATTTGCTGAGGTCAGAGAGAGAGGTGGGCCATATCCAAGCCTTTTAATGAGGTTCGTGGTCTTTGCACTGGTGCACTGCAAAGGCTCATCTCTTTTCACTCCTGGTGACTTGGCCCTCTCACCTTTGTCCTGCTACTCCTGCCCTCTTTGCTCCTCATTAACACATTTTCCTCTGCTGCCTTCAACAAGGATGCCCAGGAACCATAAGCACGATCCATTTGCACCGATGTAATTGCAGAGCTGCCAATTCGAGTGGGAGACTCCTAGTATCGGGGTTTATTTCCCTTACCTTGAACTCCGACCTCTTCTGACTGTTCCTTGGCTTCTGTCATTTTCACCTTTGCTGATTATATATATATATATATATATATATATATATATATATATACCGTTGCAGCTGTGCAAATGAAGGTTGTACAAGGGCGGAGTTTGCAATGCAACTCAGGTCATTTACATGCTGGTTTCTTTGCATTTTAAATATGCAGCACCTTGTGGATTCAGTTGCAATAAATAATGGGGACAGCAACTCGGCAAATTTCCTGGCTCGGTGCTAGATGCGACATTGCTCACCTGACTGGCCCTAATGTACTTGATGTTACTTTACTAAACAGCATCCTGCAGGTACCCCATATGAATTGGGATTGCAATGTGCAGTGGGGAGGAGGACTTCAACCTTTTCCCTCCACTGCGGTCCTTATCCAGATTACACACACTGTTGCAGTTCCTTGCTAGATCTTTATTTGTTTGTTTTAAAACATTTTTTTAAAAAAAATCCTATTCTTCAACATTGACAGCAAAAGCTTCCAGTGTGATAGAACAGTCCCTGCCCTCAGATTTACAATCTAAAAGATACAGTGGTACCTCAGGTTACAGACGCTTCAGGTTACAGACTCCGCCAACCCAGAAATAGTACCTCGGATTAAGAACTTTGCTTCAGGATGAGAACAGAAATTGCATGGTGGTGGCATGGTGGCAGCGGGAAGCCCCATTAGCTAAAGTGGTGCCTCAGGTTAAGAACAGTTTCAGGTTAAGAACGGACCTCCAGAATGAATTAAGTTCTTAACCCAGTGTACCACAAAAGGGATAGGGAGGGAACAACACAAAAGGGATAGGGAGGGAAGAGGAAGAAAGCAAGCTTAGGCCTCAGTTCTTACAATGACCAGGTGCCATGGAGCGATTCAGAGAGGAGAAGCCAAAAATTGCTAACATTCCAGCAGAGCTGGTGGAGAGGCCCTCAAAGTCCCGTCTCTCCTCTTGTGGACTGATGAGATGGCTGCTGCTAGATGGCAACTGAGACAATATATATATATATAAACATATATGTATATTACTATATAAGTATTCTTAGAGGTTTGTGGGGATCTGTCTGGATGCTACTTCTGGGTCCCTTGTAAACCCGTGACCATGCATATGTGAGGCTAGAATCTAAAAGAAGAAAATTCTTGAACCAGTCAAACTAGTTCCTTTGTCAAGGTAATGGACTTAGCTGCTAAGTTCACCCATCACCTGTATCTTAAAAAGTGAGCTCTGTTGCCATGGACACAAATGGATGGCCCTTTCCTTACCTCACTTGGCTGAATGCTCTATCAACCTGGAATGCAGAACAATAGCCCAAGGGGAGCTGTGTGTGAGAGAGTGTTGGCTGATGTTGGAAGCTGGAGACACAGAAGATTGTCTTGTTCAGTGTTGTACCATAAACTATTGCTTGGGGATCTCCCTAGGAATCTAATGGGGAGGCAAGATCATCTGCAGTGTTAATGCTGTGAGTTCCTTCAGGTTGTGCATAAGTGTAAAGAAAACCATAAAGCTTAAAGACACCACAGTCTCCACTGACCTTCATTCCAAGGAAACTGAACACAGGAACCCCTGGAGTCTCTTGCCACTCAGAGACTGGAGCATCTGCAACAGTATGTTTTTTTACAACCCATCTTTTTAGCCTCAGCTGCAAATGGTAGTTATCCCCTGTTATGTAGTGAGTTGAACAGGATCCAAAATGCAGCAGTCTGATTGGTCCTAGAACAATAAGATCCAAAATGCAGCAGTCTGATTGGTCCTAGAACAATAGGATTCAGAATGCAGCAGTCTGATTGGTCCTAGAACAATAGGATTCAGAATGCAGCAGTCTGATTGGTCCTAGAACAATGCAGCAGTATGATTGGTCTGCAGGTGCCACCCAATCCAGCTCCAGATGGAAGTGAATCCACAACCTGATTGGCGTACAGGAGAATCCCAGAGTTAGCCAATCACGTGCAGCCCATTGTGTAAATAATGTATATAAAGCAGATACTGTTGGGGAAATTCCATTCCTCCTCACCACTATGAGCTGAATAAAGAGCATGAAATCCACTCTCGACTCTGAGTATATTTCATCCCTGTTAAGTTGTGGGTGAACATATCAGACGACACAGCGATTCTTCCAAAGCAGCTCTTTATTTGTAAGCTGGAACAGAACTGAACTGAAGAGCTCAGTCAGCCTGCTTATATAGAGCTCCAGAACAACGTAACTGTAGCAACTTTCTAAAACTATCCAATCACTGAACGTCACTTTCGATCCTTCATTTGCATAACTATCTACAGTATCCCCCTGCTGGCCCAGGGTGAGAACTTCAATACATAACAATCCCCCTTTGGGGAAAATGGCAGGTGCACCCATCCACACAGAAGCAGCGCCAGTGGCAAAAGGTTCAAGCCCTCTTTCCCGTGCACTTTCCCTTAATGCAAAAACAATTTGGGAGAGGAAGCGGCTTTGTTGCCCAAGAATTTCACATTGACTCGTCAGCATGCGATTGCACCCCTCCTGGAAACAGTGACAGTCTGGAGGCTGCACCTTCTCATGAAAGCATCACTGAAAGCTTAAGCCGGCCTTCTGCCTCTTTTCATGTTTAATTCCCATCCCTTCCTACGACACTCCTGGCTTTTTGTTGTGGGTCTTGGAAACAGGCGTGGTTTCCGCTGGGGTGTGCTGCTTCCGACTGCAGTGATGCCTTCCCTGGGATTTCTTTGAGATGCTGCTGGATTTAAGGGCTGGATTATCTCCGGCATTGAAGGTATTAAGGACTGGAGGCTGTGGAAATGTATTTAAGGAAGAAGCACAAAGGGGCAGGTTTAATTGTAGCCGGAGTGAGGCTCTCAAAACTGGGCGAGTGAGAAGGAACGTGAATCTTCTGCCAAAGGTTTGTAACAAGGGGAAGAAAAGCCTGAACAGAAGGAGGAGGCGATGGATGGATGGATTTCCAGAGCTTCATTTGACCCTTGAGAGTTGTTTTCAGCTCCAGACCTCGGCTCTGGAGCCTATGAAGTGCGATATTAATGTGTTTTCATAAAAAAAAAAATCTTCACAGTCCTTGCAGCTACTTTCCCCAGACACAGTGATATTTGCTACTCCCATCCTGAAGGGATATAGGAATATAAAATGCAAGCTATCTGTTGTACAGATCGCTGGGAGCCATAATCCCCTCGAACCGCTTTCCCGTTCAGGAGGCAACAAGAATGCTTAGCCAGGCTTACATTTAAGCCAGAACCTGCAGTTGTTTGGACATGAGACTGTTTTATAGAGCTGTGCTTTGGACCTTGAAATGTGAAACTAATACATCTTTCATTTGTTTCTTTCTTTGTTTGTTTTCGTGTTTCCGAACATATGGAAAGAGCCTCATGGTTGAACCATGAAGGGGGAAGGGGGAAACTGCCCCACCAGCCTCAGTCTGCCCTCAGCCCATCCCCACCAACCTGCCTTCATACTTTCATCCAGTCCAGGGGTGGCACTGCCTGTCAGTACTAAAAGGGGGAGGGGCTTGAGAGTTTGACGAGAGATATGTTCCTATTACTACTACTCATGTCCACTTCCTCAGTGGCGTAGTGTGGGGGGTGCAGGGGGGCCCAGCCACACCAGGCGCAACATCTGGGGAGGGGCGCGCTCGAGACTCGAGTGCTAAAATCCACGGGTTAGGGGGCACAAATTACTTGCCTTGCCCCGGGTGCTGACAACCCACGCTACGCCACTGCACTTCCTTCTCCCCAGTCTGTGTTGCTCTTCGCAGAGCTGGGTTGCCCATGAGGCAGACTGAGGAAGCTGCTCCACCAACCTCAGTCTGCCCTCAGCCACCCATCTGCCTTCTTACCTACAACTATGGTGGCTCTGCTAGTCATCAACTCTGGCTCCACCTACTCTAGGGCTCCCTGCCTTCTGCTCTGCCAGTCCCAATGGGCACCGCTCACCCCTGAGCTGAATGAGCTGTTCCGTAGAATTGTGAATTCAACCCTTCTAGCTGGGGAGGCTGCAGAGGGCTGGAGAGCTATTGAATGTAAAGAAGAAGAAAAACACAACACCATCTACCTCAGAACCTCACATCTGTTGAAATTCTAAAGAAATTATAATGTGCCCTATGAATAAGACAGAAAAAAAGCATAGAATCATAGGATTATAGAGTTGGAAGGTACCCCAAGTGTAATCTAATCCCACCTTCAGCATTTTCGGTTTTTAAAGAATTTTTTTTGGGGGGGGCAGGTTTTAATATAAGAGATGTGTGTTCTGGAACAACTGCCAAATTGGGCATATTTGGATCAATTTTCATTTCAACTCATCACCCACAATGCAGAATACAGGCTTTGCCCTGTGACCTACCAGCTGTTGGAAACACCCTTCTCCTCTCCTGTTTCTACAGTCACAGGGGGGTTGGGTTTGATCTGGTGGATCACACAAATGGTGTAAGCCTGCACTGAGCATTTTTCCAGTTGACTATGTGCACCATCCCTCTCATTGAGGTTGCATTAAAAAAAGCCACAGTCAAAAGTGGGGGTCATTGCTCTCTTTCCAGAAGAGCACATCATACCAACAGCTTATGCCTCTCATCCAAGATAGGAATCTATTTCTGAAGAACACAATGGAAGGCAGGTAGAGTATTACGTTGCACAGTTATAAATAACTCAGTCCTGGCTTTAAGCAATGCTTCCCTCTGGTTAAGAAAATCATTACCAGTGCATCACTTGGCTAAAATACCAGAGGACCCTGCTTGTAACCTTTTGACATGTCCCATGAAAATTAGAATATTGACTAGTTTTAAAACCCTGCACTATCAAAGAGGGGCATGAAGTATAGCATAAAACAAAAATGATGGGTCCTGCAAAACAAAATACTGTTGCATGCCACCCCAGTCTCAGAGCAGTGCAAGATTCCAGGGGAGTTTTTCCTTTTGAAATGAGGCACAGCAGAGACTGAGGTGTCTTTAGGATATATGGTTTATTTACACATATATACAGCCTGAGCCTATGATGGAGGGGTTCACAGCATTAACACCCCAAAACAGTATTGTTTATTCCACAGTTACAGCCTTGGATTTAAGGAGAGATCTGGCATGCCCCTCTCATTCTCTGCTTTGCTTCTGGCTCACATCACTGCAACTCAACTCTAATCCCATTTTGTCCTTCTAACAAACTACAAGCCAGGGGAGTGGAGGGTCCCATTTGCTGTCTCACACAGAACCCCTTTCCTTTGTTTCCCTTGATGACCCATCACCGAGGCTGTCACCTCAACACAGGAAGCTAGCCTGGCTTATATGTTAACATTTGCTGGATCCAAGAATTAGAAGGATCTCACATGCAGCCTGGACATGGAGATTCAGACCTTCTGACAGTTCCCTCACTGTGAGAAGTGAAGCTACAGGGAACCAGGGAGAGAGCCTTCTCATAGTGGTGCCCGCCCTGTGGAATGCCCTCCCATCAGATGCCAAGGAGATGAGTAACTATATGCTTTGGAAGATATCTGAAGGCAGCCCTATATACGGAAACTTAAATGTTTAATGTTTTGTCATGTTTTTATATGTGTTGGAAGCCACCCACAGTGGTTGGAGCAACCCAGTCAGATGGGCTGGGTACAAATAATAAAATTATTATTATTATTACCTTGACTGCTGTGTGCTCAATAGTGTGGGCCCAACTTTCTGGATTTCCCTTCAAGTTAAGATCAGGTTCCCTTTCCAGTTGAACTTCCAGTGCTCACTGAATACTACTTTTTATCCCAGCAGGCATTTCAACTAAATTCTGATTTTACAGTTTTTACCAGGTATATATATATATATATATATATATATATATATATATATATTTCCGTTGTATTCCTTGTATAATGCTTAGAGACAATCATAATTAAGTGGTATATAAATTGTCTAAACAGCAAATAATAAAATAGGGTAATAGTCAACCATATTTTACTCAGAGTGTTGGTTTTCTTGTAAGTGTTTTACTTATAATTCCAATTGCTTTGCTTGCTTTTATAACTGCGTATCATATTGTTGTAACCCACGTTATGTTGAAGGGCAGATAGGAAATGTTCTAAACAGAAGACTGACACGGAATGTAAATAGTCCGTCCCCACTACGCACAACCCATATATTATAAATATTGCACTGTTGGCTGCAAGAACTGTTATTAGTGCCTAACAGCTGAATATAAAAATCACAGTTTATCTTGCCAATCCGCTTTACTCGCCGGTGCTGAGAGAGAGGGAGAGAGAAGTTCAGCTACATTACTCATGGCGGCTTTGATAAATACTTGGCCTCTACCCTGACAGAGAGAGTTTCATAGCAGATGCCGCCATGGCTAAAAATATATTCAGGGAAATTCACTTTTGTATCCCAGTGAAAAAAAGTGTATCTGCAGGGCAAGGCAAATGGGATGCAGGGGAGACGGGAGGAAAACGTGGATTGCTACCATTACGTTGGTAAGGATGAAAGCAGCACCCAGATGAAAGATAGGGATTCTCTCCCTTCGCTTCCAAGACAGACTGCTAAATAAGCTCACCCTGCTCACTGGGGTTTGGTAATGCGAGTTGACAGGGTATTAAGGTTATTTCAGGTCCCCCTGTCTCCCAGGGTCATAAGCCTTCTGTTCCGCATGTTAATCCATCTTAGCGTTCATATGAGAAGTTCTGTGTGCAGGGCAATCTGTTTGGCATACAGCTTTTCCATCTATGGCCTAGTTGGGAGAAAAAGCTTCAAAGTAAATGATACCTGTAGAAAATCAACAGTAAATGGATATAGCAAGGGGAATATGCATTCAAAATGTATCTATTATTCTCCATATATTGGGGGGCGACTGCTTGGATATTTTTTTTTAAGAGAGAGTGTGGAAGTGAATTTTCATTCAGAGCTCCCCTGCCTACCCCTTATGCTTTATTTTGCTCTTCCATCGTTTTACTACTGCTGTAATGGGTTTAGGGGTTGCTCGTGCGTAAGTTGCCGCCACTCCTGGCTAGGTTACCTGGTTGAACCCTTTCTGTCTGGACAGCCTCTAGCTTCGTGGCTGTCTCAGTCGCTGGAAGAATCCGTCAGTGGGCGTTTCTTGAACTTCTTCCAGCAAAGAAGTTCTTTGACGCCAAGTCTCCTCCTACTCTCTCTGCACTGAAGTCTTCTGCGCAGGGAGGGTGTGGGCAGCGGAGTACCCGTACTCTCTCCACTGGTCTCCGGCGAAGAGTCTTGGAGCCTCCTCTCCGATTCCCCCATCTGCCCCCCTTCTCCATTGGTGTTACGCTGATTTCCTTCCCCAGCAGTTGGGCTGCCTCTCTCCCTACTGGGACCCTCTCCGACATCCCTCTGGAGCCTTCCCTCCACCTCTAGCTCCGATGGCAGTTCCCTGACAAGTGCTTTTAATTTTCAGAGCCAAACGGCACATAATGCTAAATGCACCATTGTAAACTACGTCAGGGTTTCAAAATACAGTGGTACCTCTGGTTACGTACTTAATTCCATTCTTAACCTGAAACTGTTCTTAACCTGAAGCACCCCTTTAGCTAATGGGGCCTCCTGCTGCTGCTGCCGCACCACCGCCACACGATTTCTGTTCTCATCCTGAAGCAAAGTTCTTAACCCGAGGTACTATTTCTGGGTTAGCGGAGTCTGTAACCTGAAGCGTATGTAACATGAAGCGTATGTAACCCAAGGTACCACTGTAATAAGCAACTAGCAGCCTCTTATCCAGCGTTGCTCGGGCATTCTAAGAAACAACAACAACAACAACAATCAGTACGGTTTTGAAATCAGCTGTTAGAATCAGTGCAGCTTTGAAAGGTCCAGCCTGCCACCTTCATTTAAAATGGTGTCCGATCATATCCAAACATTGACGAAAAGCTGATGATCTCAGGAACCACCATGCAAAACTTTGTTAAAATCAGTGCTGTTTTGAAAGGTTCAGTCCACCATCTTGATTCAGAATGGGGTCCAATTGTATCCATACACGAGAATAAATAAATGTGTTTTGAGCTGTCAATGAAAGGACGGTACTACTAAAGAGAGTGCTCTGTCAGGGTGATAGTAAAGGGCATCAAGTAGTCAATTATTTAATTTATTTGTGTATTTTTGGCATCACTGAGGTAAATATATACATTGATTCTCTGCCTCAGGTGCCAAACAGTTCTGGACGGTCATCACAACAGAATTGCCTAAGATCCATGTAAATTAGAAGTGGCGAACCTCAGGCCTAGGCCTTACCCCTCAACTGTTATAGGAAAGCCAGGACATCACCTTTTTTTGCATGAGGCCATGGCGGCCATTTTGGTCGCCACAATATCGTACTGTGATCTCCCCCCCCCCCGCCCTGGAAACCACTTTTTTCTTGGCTGTAATCTTGCATGGCACCCCAAAATGTGCATTTTTGGGTGACATGCCCTTTTTTATACTAAAAAAAAGTAAAAGAGAGAGGAAGATTGCTGCAAGGAAAGCAAACAATGGAGTCCCCAGAGAATAAAATGGTCTTCAAGTCCTATTTCAAGGTGAATTGAAACTGTTAAAGAACTGAGCTTGCTGCATCAAAAACAAGCATTTTGCAACACAGCTCAGTCTACTGAAAAGTGAATGGTACTATTGGTACTATATGGTACTATTGCTCAGCTTTCTTTTGATCTAGGAAGCCCGTGGTGGGCAAGGGGTGTGTCCTCTGTATGTTGACTGGGTGGGGATTGCAGATGATGGATGTTATACAAAAATAGTCTGGCAAAGGCTTGGTCACTCACTGATTTTAAGCAGTGAAGGCACAAACAAACAGGTAGTGTCTGAACACAGAATCACAGAACACAGATTGTACTTATTTACTTAATAGACTTTATAAGGTAAAGGTAAAGGGATCCCTGACTGTTAGGTTCAGTCGCAGACGACTCTGGGGTTGCGGCACTCATCTCGCTTTATTGGCTGAGGGAGCCGGTGTACAGTTTCGGGTCATGTGGCCAGCATGACTAAGCCACTTCTGGTGAACAGAGCAGCACACAGAAACACCATTTACCTTCCCGCCAGAGCGGTACCTATTTATCTACTTGCACTTGATGTGCTTTCGAACTGCTAGGTGGGCAGGAGCTGGGACCGAGCAATGGGAGCTCACCCCATCGCGGGGATTCGAACCGCTGACCTTGTGATCGGCAAGCCCTAGTCTCTGTGGTTTATAGACTCACATAATTATAGGGTTGGAAGGATCCCAAGGGCCATCTAATCCAATTCCCTGCATTGCAGGAATCAGAGCTATCCCGCTTCTTAGTAGAATATGTAGTATTGACCAGGGTGAGATACCAGAAGCATGTCTCAAATATAGACAGGTGGCACTGAGGTCCTATGGCATTTTGGGTCTCATTAACTATCAGCTGCAGACACATAAGCTTCCTCCTTGCTTGGAGGCCTCGGAGAATTATTATCTCAGCTCTGATAGAGAGGACTGTAAAAGCCTTATTTATTTGCTTTGATTTATAGGCCAACGGGGGCTATTTCTGGAGCTTGGGACAGGTGACAGCAATTGCACATTAAAAGATAGGGCTCTGTTCCTGAAGGACTCACAAACTAAACTGAATAGGGCACAGGGGAAGGGAAAGGAAAGGCAGAAATTAAATTTTAAATGGTTGTATATCAGAGGAAGTCTGAACCCTGCTCAGTCATTCTCATTCCCTGTTATGAAGATCTCTGGATTAGAACCCTCACTTGGCCATTGTCTGATTTCTTAAGTGAACCCCTGTAGTTCCTCACACTGTTCAGAGACATTATTATTATTATTTATTAAATTTGTTAGTTGCGTTATCCAAGGCAAACCAAAGCAACCTGCAACCAAAATCGAGAGAGAGGCAGGAGAGGTCAAGGGACAAGTGATGGCAGTTTCTGCTGCTGCTGCAAAGTTGTCTCCTGGGCTTGATCATGTCACACCATTAATCCATTAAATATCAAATCTGTTTCATTGCTCCTGATATATTTATCTAGGATAAGGAATATTTTTTTAAAAATTCCTTCATGCTCCATGATAAGGCAGGAGTTTAGATAAAGCTGAGTGCTTGTTGCTTTATTCTTATTATTATTGGATTCCCATGGAACAGAAGAGCAGGGAAGAGTGGGACTTACATCAAAGTGCCATCCATTCAGGTATCGTGCATAAATGCTTCTTTGTTTTTGAGACATTTGCACGATATCGAAATGCCTCGGGGACTGGTTTATTTTATTTTTCTCTTTTAAACCGAAATACAATTTCCCAACTGGAAAGAAGCTGCTCAAATTTAATTATTTAAGAAGAAGAATAGCATCAATTAGATACCCTGGGCCATTGTTGCTGTTTTTAAACGAACACATGCAACCAGCATTTTATTTATTTATTTTCAGCAGAGAATAGCTTCTCCTACCCCATCTCCAATGACTTGAACTGGAACCCTTCCAGGGAACAGGCGAAAAGTATAAACACCATCTCTCGATTTTTCTGCGTTTACGGCCACCTATATGGTGATTCCTTAAAATATTACATGATCCGAGATTAATTAGGGGTGACAAATTTCCCTGGAAGGATACGGCAGTGTTAAGGGAAGGTAAATGAGTCAAGTTAACAACCTGATAAAGGAGCTGTTATTGCTAAGAAGATGCGGTAAGAGTTCACATTGTGTAAAATCCAGAACCAAACCACCTACAGGGGCAAGCATCAAACATGAATGTGGCTGTTCCTCATTTCCAAATGATGTAAGTCAATGGTGGGAATGAATGGTGGTTTTTTAAAAAAAAGCAAAGTACAGTGGTACCTCGGGTTAAGTACTTAATTCATTCCGGAGGTCCGTTCTTAACCTGAAACTGTTCTTAACCTGAAGCACCACTTTAGCTAATGGGGCCTCCCGCTGCCGCCGCGCTGCCGGAGCACGATTTCTGTTCTCATCCCGAAGCAAAGTTCTTAACCCGAGGTACTATTTCTGGGTTAGTGGAGTCTGTAACCTGAAGCGTATGTAACCTGAAGCATATGTAACTTGAGGTACCACTGTAAAAGGCTTGAACCTGCCAGAGATTGATGGACACAGATTCTATTCTTTGTGAGAACAGCTGAGATGATGTAGGTTAAATGAGTTTGAGTCATCTACTTCAGGGAACCATCTTGTAATGCCTATATTTTTATTGAAAAGAGAAGCACTTGCATACAGTTTTTAGAAGAAAAGAACCATGTACCCATCATCGTTATTATTTCCTGCCCTTCACCCTAAAGTCCCTAACCGGTTTACAACAATTAAAACACAACAATAATATTAAAACACAACATTACACAATATTTTAAACAGTTTAAAACAACTTAAAAATTCAGAAATAAGGTGGGTCCTAAAAATGCAACTCAAGGGTCAAAATCCAGGGCCAAGAGGCATGTTTTCAGTGCTCTTTTGAAAGAGTAAAATGAAGGAGCTAAACACACCTCTGTGGGGAGGAGAGAATTCCACAGCTTAAGAGCTACCAGAGAAAATATTCTCTCATGGTCCTCCACCCCAGAGCTTTTGTGGGTGGTGGAACAACTGAGAGGGCCCCCTCTGCTGATCTTAGCACCCTTCGTCTGCAGGGAAGGAAGCAGTTTTTCAAATACAGTGGTACCTTGGGTTACGTACTTAATTCGTTCCGGAGGTCTGTTCTTAACCTGAAACTTTCTTAACCTGAAGCACCACTTTAGCTAACGGGGCCTCCCGCTGCCGCTGTGCCACCGGAGCACCATTTCTGTTCTCATCCTGAAGCAAAGTTCTTAACCCGAGGTAATATTTCTGGATTAGTGGAGTCTGTAACCTGAAGCGTCTGTAACCTGAAGCGTATGTAACCCGAGGTACCACTGTATTCAGGGCCTGAGTCTTGTAGGGCTTGAAACACTACCATGAACGCCTTGAATTGGGTCCAAAAACGAACTGGCAACCAGTGTAGCTGTTTTAAAATGGGGGTTATATGAGAGCTGATGGGAACCCAAGCCAGCCATCTGGCTGCTGCTTTTTGAACCAATTGAAGTTTCCAAGCTGTCTTCAAGAGCAGCCCCAAGCAGAACGCATTACAGTAGTCCAATCTGGAAGCTACCAGAGCATCAGGACCAGCCTGGGACGTTTTGCGGCTTGAGGCAAGACAGAAAATGGCACACACACACCCCACCACTGCTGCCACCCCCACCACCGAAGCCACCTCCTCCTTTGCCCTTCCTCACAAACACAGATATCTCCCCCTACCTACCACCATAGCAATGGCAGCTCTGCTTCTATCCCCCACTTGACCCCCCCCCCCAGCCCAGGCACATAATGTCCCTCACCCATTTCATAGACTATAGACATTCAGCAGAAAACTGCTTCAGGGGAACAGCTATTGGGAGACATATGACAACAACAACCAAAGCATGACAAAAAGAGACGAGAGGAATGTTCACATGGCATTCAACATAAAAAAATCCTTCCAGTAGCACCTTTAAGACCAACTAAGTTAGTTCTTGGTATGAGCTTTCGTGTGCAAGCACACTTCTTCAGATACCGTATCTGAAGAAGTGTGCTTGCACACGAAAGCTCATACCAAGAACTAACTTAGTTGGTCTTAAAGGTGCTACTGGAAGGATTTTTTTATTTTGACTATGGCAGACCAACACGGCTACCTATCTGTAAATGGCATTCAACAGGCATGCCATTTTTGTGCCTGTGGTGTTGAGCTGTAGAAATTTCCTGTTTATTCAGAAAAGCTTGCTCACAAGTTATACTGAGCTGGTACAAGCAGACTCTGCAGGTGTAGAAGCGCTTGCGTGAAAGATTGACTCATGCGTTGATTTGTGCATCTCCAGTGCACAGACTGCACACTCGTGGAAGGTTGCATCTGAATAACTGGACAAGCGTACAGCTCAGCTGTTTGTGAGAGCCTGGGTGTTTATAAAGGTCTCAGGGGATTCCCAAGTCCAAGATGCTCAGAGGAGTCCAAATGAGGACAATCTTAGCAGCATCCCCATTTGACAGAGGAAGATGAACATTCGGAAAGGTTAAGCAAGGTGACAAAGAAACGCTGGAAGCCAGGACAGGAATGCCATGATTTTTAGTGCTTTTTCTGCTGGGTTAACACTGCCACCTCTTGCTAGGCAGAAGGGAGATTTATTGCACTCCTTCCCCTAGGCTCACTGAAGGCTACAATGCAGGACAGCCATTTGCCTTGGGTGATGCCCCGGTCAACAGGTGGAAGGTACCTGCCACTTATCAAGACTCACAGAAGAGAAACAAAGGCACTGAACGCTTAACTGGAGAGTGACCACGGAGACACCTGCTGCCGGCCATGTTGAACAGATCCAGCCAGATGTGTCATCTTAATCTTGCCTGGGCTTTAAAGCTCCCCATTGAGAGCCTCTGTTTTTCACGCTGTTAGCTGCACCAGCTTGTCTTTAAAACGCCAGCTATATTTTTTCCCTTGCCATGCACACAGCCGGTGTGTTGTTTTACTGCAGGTCAAGAAGCCAAGAGACTGTGAATGGGGGAAGCAAAATTCCGCAAGCCGAATCGGAGCAAGCTGAATAGACATTATTCTCTGTGTTTTGTTTTGTTGACTGATTTGCATATGGGGATTCATTGCATGACGTCATGGTGACATCAAGTTGTGAGGTGACTTCCATATATGAATGGGGCCATTGGAGATAGAACGCTGCAGACAAGAGCTTTCATATCCTCACAAGTGCAACGCTTTTTCAGTGAATCCTGTTCACTATAAAAAAAATCCTTCCAGTAGCACCTTTAAGACCAACTAAGTTAGTTCTTGGTATGAGCTTTCGTGTGCAAGCACACTTCTTCAGATACACTGAAACAGAAGTTGCCAGATCCTTCTATATAGTGAGAAGGTGGGGAGGGGTATTACTCAGAAGGGTGGTGGGAATGGGAGATTGGCAGATAGCTGAGATGAGCCTGCTGACGACTCTTAACGACTGTAATAGGTCTTACAGGAAAAGGCCTCTACAATCCTGTTCACTAGTGTGCACATACTGTGCATTCAGTAACTAGTCATTGGGTGATGATAGAATCATGTGATGAAAAATCAAACAACACATGTGGAGATCAGAAGTTGCCTCCATGAATGTTTTTTCAGTGCTAAGAAAAGACTTCTTCATGGTACTGTCTAACCTCAGGTCTGGGGATGAAATTGGACCAGACAGGGGCCACAAGTCAAACTCACATTCCCCACACCTGATGTCATATATTAACTATATTAATCACTTTGGGACTGGTCTCCACATACAATCAGTACACGGCAGCCTGTCACTAGCACCACAAGTTACCAGAAGGGAGAAGAGGATGGGAAAGGAGGTGGTGAGGTCAGTGTGGTGCAAACACACTGAAGGAGCCCATCCCATGCTCCTGCTGATGCATTTGCACTACACCAAACTCACTGCCACCTCTCCCCTCAGGCTCCTGGTAAGCTGAAGAGAAACCAGTGAGAGGAGGTTAGGTAAGCACTGCTATCCTTGATTGTATGTGGAGACAGGTCTTCAGCTGTTGCCTATGTTAATGAACTTCTGGTGCTCAGCACAGAGCTCTTCAGAGTACAGTCACACCTTGGATCCCGAACGCCTTGGTACTCAGACGTTTTGGCTCCCGAATGCCACAAACCCGGAAGTAGGTGTTCCAGTTCACACACGTTCTTTGGAATTCAAACATCTGACGGGGCTTCCGCGGCTTCTGATTGGCTGCAAGAGCTTCCTGCAGCCAATCAGAAGCCACACTTTGGTTTCCAAACATTCTGGAAGTTGAACGGACTTCCAGAACAGATTCTGTTCAACTTCCAAGGTACAACTGTGATGTCTAATTTTTGTGATGCAGTTCTCCAACCAACCAGTGTTTACATAAAGATATATATTAGGGGAAAGCATACATATAAATGAATACATGAATGAAAGTTTAGGGAATGTTTCTTGCAAAAATGTGTATGTTAGTCAAAACTGCATAGGAAATTGTGCTTCTTAGGAGAAATTCACTCTAAAGAATCAATGGATTTTCATGAGGATTTTGTTTCTGGGCAAGGAATCATAAATGGCTGCAGAAACACGGAGAACTGAATTCAGGATTAGAAAAAGGAGAAGCTGAGAGAAATGTGATTGACAGATCCTCTCATCACTACCTGGTGTCATGGACTGGCTGGGTGTAGAGGAGTGGTGGAAGGTGCCAGCTGAGGGATCCCCAAAGGAACCCCCAAGGGAAGAAGGCTCAGAGACCAGGGATTGGGGGAGGGACAACAATGAGTAGAAAGGAGAAGCAGGAGCAGGTGTGGAGAAGGAGGTGTACATGGATTAGTGAGTAGGAAGGCACAACAGAGGGCAGTCCAGGACCAAAGGCAGAAAAGGAGGCTGGAGAGCAGGGGAGGCAAGAGGTAGAGACAAGGCAGGCTTGTGAAGAAGCCAGGATGTCTCCCTGCTCCAACTGTGACCAACTTCCCTCCCTGCTGGCCTCCCAGGTATGAAGAGGGCAGAACAAAGACAGTCTCAGATTGCCTGTGAAGGATCCTAGGAAGGAGATTTAGGGTACTGTGGGAAAGCCCACATGGGCCTCATAGGGACAAGATCTATTGGGAAGAGTTGCTGTGCTCACTAGGCCTGGACTCCTGAGCCAACCTTGTTCCCTTGAATAAAGAGTTAACTCCACTCACGCCTTGTGATTTATTGCTGACCTGCTCCAGCACCTGGAAACCGCCCCTACCCCCATGGAACTCGTTCTGAGTTCCATGAGGGAAGAAAGGTGGAATATAAGTATACATTTTTTCCAGGCTTTTAAACATTTCAAAACATGCGCAGATGTATTGATTGTTGTTATCTCCATTGTGCACACACCGTTTTAGAACTTTTTGTAGGGATGAATGAATCTGTCAATGTTGGTTTCTCTCAGTATCTGATTCCCCCCCCCAATCTTAAGTTTCATTTCCTACATTTCTGCATCAGTTTGCAGACTTCTCTTTCAACAAGCCCTTGCAAAAGCATTTCTGTGTGCATTTCCTGAAATGATACCTATTTTTGTGTGCAATTTTGCCTAAGGTACACATTTTTGCAAGCAGGCGATAGTCAGTAAAGTTGACAAATATGCTGCCTTGTGTTAGACTAGGGGTAGGCAACCTAAGGCCCGTGGGCCGGATGCGGCCCAATCGCCTTCTAAATCTGGCCCATGGACAGTCCGGAAATCAACATGTTTTTACATGAGTAGAATGTGTGCTTTTATTTATAATGCATCTCTGGGTTATTTGTGGGGCATAGGAATTTGTTCATATTTTTTTCAAAATATAGTCCAGCCCACCACATGGTCTGAGGGACGGTGGACCGGCCCATGGCTGAAAAAGGTTGCTGATCCCTGTGCTAGACCAACATTTGATCCCTCCGCCCAGCCCTTAAGGTGCCAGCTTAAGTCGGATAAACAAAGCACTGACCTTTGGAAAGAAGGTGTGAGGCTTTGGCGGAGTCCTAGAGCTCTCCCAACACCAGGTAAGTGCTTGCCCAGCTTTGGGAAGGCGAAGGAGGACTCTAGGACCCTGTCAGAGCCCCTTGTGCCTCCTTCCCAAAGCTGGGCAACTGTTTACCATGTTTTAAGAATGCACGTTCCTCAGCTGCATGCCCAGTGCTCCTGCACCACTTGCACTGCCCTAAACCCGCATGTAAGAGAACACAGAATAATAGTTTAAGTCTGGGAAATGCATGTTGGTTGTGATATCATCATCACTGCGCCCTCAATGTGCAAGCTGTTGACAATGTGCAGGAGATATGGACCCTGCCCTGGCAAGCTCACAACCTGAAATGGGATTCAGGAAATGGTGAAAGGATTCAGTAGTGTTAATAGTGGAGGAATGTGGACCATGTGCTCATTTCAGTTACGCATTCTTAATTTTTAGGCACAGCAGGGGATAGGGGCTAAGTAGTAGTGCCAAAGGCTTCAGAGAAAAGTCGGGGGTCTTTGCAGGAAAAGGTTGCAGAGGAACTGCCCTGTGTAGTTGGTTTATAGAGTACAGTGGATCTAAGGAGCGAGTGTATTTATTTGGAGAAGCTGATGCTCATTCATTCTCTAGACAGCTCTCAGAGGCTACTGGCCAAATCCTGCACTGATTTATAGACTTGGCCTCCTGATTTACAATCTAATCTGGCAGAGCAGCCCAGCTGTAAGGGTCTAGAGGAGACTGTACGACTGCTGCCATCCACATTACATTTAATAGCCATAGTCGATTAAACCCCACAATTGTCATTTGACCTCACACAGGTCTGTTTGCAGGAGATAAAATTAGGAGTTGTCTGCTCTGGAATTTACTGAACTGAAGAAGTAACTGACCCCCATTCCCTTCTCCTTTCTGGTTAAATCCTTAGCATCTCTGGTTTAAAGGATACGATGGCAGGAGACATAAAAGTCTGAGATCTGTGCCCAAGACCTTGGAGTGCTTCTGCTAGCCAGAACAGACAATGGTGGTGTAGGGGAACAAATATTCTGACCCTGGTTAAATATGACTATAGCATCTTCAGATGCTTGGTAGAATTTGCTTTTCTTCTGATTCCTTTGATTGGCAGCTTCCCCCACCCTACATTACAAATGGTGTAGTGGTTAAGAGCGGTAGTCTTGTAATCTGGGGAATCGGGTTCGCGTCTCCGCTCCTCCACATGCAGCTGCTGGGTGACCTTGGGCCAGTCACACTTCTCTGAAGTCTCTCAGGCCCACTCACCTCACAGAGTGTTTGTTGTGGGGGAGGAAGGGAAAGGAGAATGTTAGCCGCTTTGAGACTCCTGAAAGGGAGTGAAAGGCGGGATATCAAATCCAAACTCTTCTTCTTCTTCTTCTTTTGAGACCTCCCTCAGCTTCAAAAGAAGCTTGAGCTCTTAGTGTGAGAAGGTGCATTTTGAGAAACACAAGACCCTGAGCAAACCTCCTTTGAGCATGCTAATCAAGCCAGGGATCAGGTATTCTGACACGCACAGCTGGGAATTGGCATGGCCTCCCTCATTATCATGCTAGGAATTGGTATAACCTCATGATGACCATCCAGTTGGCCTAAGGATGCTGGAATAGATGGACCTTCGCACTGATCAGTCAGGACTGTTCTCACAGTAAACCCCTCTAGGACTGCCTCTCCCCATATGTACCAACCTGGACCCTGGGATCATCATCTGAGGCCCTTCTTCATGTGCTTCCTCCATGAGAGGTCTGGAAGGTGGCAACACAAGAACTGGTGTTTTTGTGATGGCTCCCCGTTTGTGGAATTCTCTCCCAAGGGGGGCTTTAAGGGCGCCTTCAGCACAGATCTTTAGGTACCAGGAAAAAACATTCCTCTTCCCCCAGGCCTTTGACTAATTAATTACTCTATGGGCTTTTAGAAGCTACTAACATGAGTTTGACCACACTGAGGGAGGCTGTGGAAGACAGGAGTGCCTGGCGTGCTCTGGTCCATGGGGTCACGAAGAGTCGGACATGACTAAACGGCTAAACAACAAACAATGGCCTTTTAATCTTTCTCTCTCTCTCTCTCTCTTTGTGTGTGTGTAGGAGGTGTTGTTTTGTTATTATGTTCTGTATTTTTGTGGTTTTATACTGTAAACTACCTCGTGATCCTCAGGTGAAGGGTGGTGCATAAATTTAATAAATAATATGAAAGAAGGTTCAAATCAGGTTGGGTGAATTTATGGTGCCTACCTCTCTTTCTGCTGTTGCAGGGGGCCTGGAGGTCAATGGGAGCTTTGCCTGAGTGCCAAGAGAAGTTTCCCAGCAATGCGACAGATTCAAGCCATTAAGGAGGCATTAAGCCCTTCTCTTAGCTCTCAGGTGACAAAGACTGGAGGAAAATGTGTTTTCTCTCTCCCTGGTTTCAGTTTTATTCCCCTGGGTCTCCGCTACAGGAGAAGGTCATGCACACAAATGTTATGCTGGCATTCCACAGCTGCAGACTTTCTAAAGCTGGTTTCCCCTCCAGTTTAGGGGCTCTTTAAATATTCCCTTTCCTTCATGGTGGCCATTTGTAGAATTTCTGCTCCTTCATGACAAAAGCAACATGTGAAGGACTCTTGAATTCCAGAGGACATCTGAGCCCATAAAAAGGTACAGAGAGATTTAAAAGGAGGAAAAGAAAAACAAAAATGCATGCAGGCTCCCCCCGCCCCCCAGCCAGAGCTCATCGGAGCTCTCAGGTGGGGGACATTGCCGTTCTAAGAGAACAAGGTAGAAATTCATGGTGAGTTCCAGTACCGATTTTTCTAGAAAAGAAATAGCACCAGGCCTATCTGGCATGAATGTAAAGCAGGAGAAATGGTCAGTTTTGGTGTCTTGGTGGTGCTGTGGGTTAAACCACAGAGCCTAGGACTTGCCGATTAGGAGGTCGGCGGTTTGAATCCCTGTGATGGGGTGAGCTCCCGTTGCTCTGTCCCTGCTCCTGCCAACCTAGCAGTTCGAAAGCATGAAGTGCAAGTAGATAAGTAGGTACCGCTCCGGCGGGAAGGTAAACGGCATTTCTGCGCACTGCTCTGGTTTGCCAGAAGTGGCTTAGTCATGCTGGCCACTTGACCCGGAAGCTATACGCCGCTCCCTTGGCCAATAAAGCGAGATGAGCGCCGCAACCCCAGAGTCGGCCACGACTGGACCTAATGGTCAGGGGTCCCTTTACCTTTTAAGAGATTGATAGAATCATAGAATTGTAAAGTTGGAAGGAACTATGAGGTTCATATTTTCCAACCCCCTACAATGCAGGAATCTTTTGCCCAATGTGAGGCTTGAACCCGCAACCCTGAATTTAAGAGTCTCATGCTCTACCAACTGAGCCATCCTGGGAACAAATGACAAGGCTGACATGTTTTCTTTCTCTTGAAAATCTCCTGAAGTGTGAGGATAAATGTAGTGCCCTGGAAAGAGAGAAAACATTTTAAGATACAGCAGGGACCTTCTTAAACTTTGTGTGGTTATTGAAACTGATACAAATGCCAGATTAATTAGAAAATCAATGGTGTTGTCTGGCTGATTGATGCTAGCTCCAAGGAGAAAGAGGGAGGAAAGGGGGACCGATTGTTCTCAAGACTAGATAACCGCCCCCCCCCCCGCTGCCGCCATTGCACTGATGGATGTCAGAGTTTGCATAAAATGAGTCTGTTGTGACAAGCTGCAATACATGCACCATGTCTGAAGTAAAAAACCAGGTCTTTTGGGTCCAGTCAAGAGAAGCAAACATTATGAGCTCGAGAAGAATGCCTTTGGGGAATGGTGTTCATTTCATAAAAGATCTGGACATCTGAGCTTGACAACCATTTCACGTTACGGTCTTACAATGATGCGTTTAGTGACATTTAAAATGACCTTCAGCCAGACAGCCTTTCATGACAGGGCCTTTTCAGTGGTGGTTTCCTGCTTGTGGAATGCGCTCTCTAGTGAGGTGTGACTGTCTCCACTGTTATTAATTTTTCCAGAGGAATTGAAAATATTCCTGTTTACCCAGGTGTTTTCTGGCTGAAGAATACTGTTCTTAACAACCTGACAGACAGACAGACAGACAGACAGACAGATGATAGACATGTTATAAGAATTTTAAGGTCATATATAAAAAAATTAATGTTCATAACTATATACCGTATTTTTCGCCCCATAGGGCGCACCGCCCCATAGGACGCACCTATTTTTTTGGGGGGGGGGGGGAATAAAGGAAAAAAAAATATTTCCCCCCCAGGCACGGGGCTGGCGCGGGGGAAGCCCGAGCTTCCCCCAATCCCAGCCCCGAGAACAGCCTGCTATCTGCAAACCTAGGGATGCCAGCGGTAAGTCGCGCCGGTCTCCCCAGGCTTCGGAATGCAGGCAGCTCTGCGCAGCCATCGGGAGGCAGGCGCGACTTCGCGCCCCGCTCCGGATGGCTGCGCAGAGCTGCGCTCGCCCGGGACTGCAGGCAGCTCTGCGCAGCCATCGGGAAGCGGGCGCGAAGTGGCACCGGTCTCCCGAGGGTTGCACAGAGCTTCCTGAAGCCTGGAGAGCGAGAGGGGTCGGTGCGCACCGACCCCTCTCGCTCTCCAGGCTTCAGCGAAAGCCTGCATTCGCCCCATAGGACGCACACACATTTCCCCTTCATTTTTGGAGGGGAAAAAGTGCGTCCTATAGGGCGAAAAATACGGCATATATATAAACCACATGTCTGAAACCCCACAAAAAAGGTCCTGAACAAGACTTCCGGGTTGGCGCCATCGCCGAATGGCGGACTCCCTCCGAGCTCCGGAGGGAGCCTGCTCGGCAGGGGCTGGGTCCTACCGCACCGGCGATGCGGGGACCCTTAAAAACCACGGCCACGAGGGCCGTGGACATGGAGACTCGGCTGGCACCGTCAGCGCCCTCCCGACTCGTGAAGGAGCCTTTTTAAAGGCTACGGATCGGGTGCCGGGGAGAAGCGTGGTGCTTTGAGTCCTCTGCTATCCCTGCCGAGCGCAGCCGCATGCCATCCGGCGGAGAGCGCTGACTTCTTCCATTGAAAATTCGGACTTTTTAACAACAACCCGTGAGTAATTTGGAAACTGGGTTTAAAAGGCGGAAAAAAAAAAAGAATTTCTTTTTGAATTGGACACGAGCGGGGGGGGATCCAAAAAGGAAGTCAGTCCCCCCCCCTATTGTAAACCTTCCAAGACAAGGACGGGGAAACCAAGGTCCAAAATGATTTGTATTGCTGATAAAAACTAAGAATTCCACGATGGGGAATTATAAGAACTGTGCTGGAGGACGAATTGAGGGAGAAGAAACGTAACCCCCCCCCCCTGGGAACCGGGGTGATTGAAGAGAGAGCCTGGTGAAAGGAGTCGGAGATTTTGACAGCTGTCAAAGTAGCTGTCAAAGTCGGAAAGCAGAGAGGATTTTATTATGAGAACTTTGCTGGCAAAATTTGATACAATTTGTTACAACTTGTTAAAACTTGGATACAAAATGGCGAAAATATGGATAACAATCGGACTTTTGGACTAGAGAAAACAAAGTTACAACAATCCCCCTAGAGGAGTTTCGGGACATTACAAAGATGGTCGTAAGTGGAAAAATACCATTGGAATTTTACAGAACTGGTTATCTTCTGGGAAAGCTGCAAAACGGAAATAATATTTTGTCTACAGGGTGTTCAGCTAAAGGAGACAATAGAATTTTCTATTGAAGAAAGGAAGGGACTGAACGCAAGTTTTTGTTCCTGAATAACAATAATCCCTGCAGACTTACTAAGTTTCTGAATTAGAACGTTTCAGCAGCGGAACAAGAGGAAACTGGACTACAATTTGGAAAGAACAATGGGGGGAGCTTTATTAAAGATCTGAAGTTAAGTGTTTTAAAAAATAATTATGAAAGGAAAAAAAAAAAAAAAAAAAGCCAGCAAGGAGTTGGGGGAAATAGGCGATTTATGGATTGTAAGAATTCCAGGCGGATAACATGGTTTGGTGGTCAGGGGGAAATTAAACCGGGGACAGAGGGGGAGAACTAAAATCCAAAGGCTTGTTAACTTCTTTTTTTTTGAACTGGCTTTGTTTCATCTATTATATCTTTTATTTCTTATTTCTGATATTTCTATTATGTGGGGTGTCTTTATTACTAAAAAAAAGGGAAATTGTGGAATGAAAATGGGGTGGGCCCTGGGAAAGAAGTTTTTGGTTTTTTATTAAGGGTATTGATGAGGAGTATAGAAATTTTAAATTCGAACAATGGTTTAAACAAATTAAGTTTTTAATCAGAACCGAGAGCTTGTGGAGCCAACAACATGAAAAAGGAATATGATAGGGGTGGGGGAAGGGGGGAGTCCCAGAAAGTGGATATATGAAAAAAAGGATCTGAATGTATTTTAATTTTTATCTTTTGTATTTTTGAAAATTTTAATAAATATTATTTAAAAAAAAAAAAAAAAAGGTCCTGAACAAATTGACCTCAAATATTTCTCTGCAAGGTCAAAGTGGGAAACCTCCCCATTGTCTCTTTCCTCACAAATCCTGTCCTCACAAATCCTGTCTTAAGGACACATTCAAAATATGAACAGGGTCTGAGCCTGTGACCTAGATTCAGGAATTAAGTAGTTATAATAACAAAAGAGTGGCCAAAACCCAGATAATGCAATCAGGTAACTTGCCAGACAGGAGATAAACAACACACTCAGATTTCTGTTGTAGACCACCTTTTCTGTGATGTAGGAATGATGTATCTGGGGGTGGTCTTGGGCTACACCCCTTCTGTGATGTATGTATGATGTTTCTGGGGGTGGTCTTGGACTTCAGGGCGGGCAATTTAAAAATATCTATATAAGAGCTTGCAAGCATGGCTCGGGGTCCTCCTCTCTCCTGTGTGTGGGGGAGTACCCTGTTGCAGCAGTTAATAAAGATCAGGCTTACTAGCTGCTTTGCTTCTCAATATTCTCTGGTTGGTCTCTGTTATTTTCTCCTACCGATAGAGAACCTACAAAAGGACTCTATATGGGCTCTTGGGAAAAGGAGCAGGTTTTTTTCCCCTTATATCAGATAGATAGATAGATCTTCCACACTCAGAATGATTGGCGTTTGGCTAGTTATGTGTGTGTGTGTGTGTGTGTGTGTACAGCATATATATAAGTGCCATGCTTTTGTTTTGTGATTTGCATGGGTCCATGCCATCGGGGGGGGGGCATATACAGGCAGCTCTCCTACCAAGCAATGGTTCTGTTCTCAATTTTTCTTGGCACCAACCGTTTGCGAGCATCGACCTTCTCAGCGGGCCTCCAATAACATACAGTTGAAAACTGCAGACAAAAGGAATAACTCCCACACTGCATCGGTTCAATAAACGCTTTATAATTCCATAGCCAGCAACATTCAACACACCTACATGTTCCTGAATAATTGACCACCCTACAATTCTGCAGGAACCTGATCCTCTGAGATAGCCTTACCGATGTCCCTCGAATTCCCATCCCCCAGCCTTTCATTTTGATTTCTCTACAGAGCTACGGACACCAAAACCCTTTTTGGTAACTCCGTATCATGAGTGTTTATGAATTGCTGGTAACTGAACTGTCCCCTTCCTCCCCACCCCAGTTTCCTCCCCCCCCCCCGATTTCCTTCTCCACACCCTTCTTCCTCATGACAAACGATTGTGTCAGCAGAGGAACAATGCAGGTGACTAACCTCATAAAATGTAGTAAATGATTAATAAAAACTTAAAATAACAAAGACTCCGTGGCAGCAGCTGCGGGTTGCCTGTCAGAACTGATTGCTCTATGTGGTTGGTCTGCCTTAAGGATGGCACCAGGCTCCTGGCAGGGAGAGGACAAGAAATTCCAAAAGAGGAATCAACAAATGAAACTGATCTGTAAAAAAATGTTACTTGGAAAAAAGAGAGAGAGACATTGCACATACTTTTGTAAACCAAGAAAATCTTTAATAAAAATACATTAAAAAAGAAGGGAAAAAAAACAAAGAAAGCAATTCATCTCTCTCTCTCTCTCTCTCCCTCTCCCTCTGAAATATTACCAGGTATTAAAACTTCATTGTCATAAATGAGGTTTGCTCATTCCCTGCCAACCATCTTTACCTTCTGCAAAAGTGGTTCTTAGACTTTCTTTCCTCTCTTCGCACAGAAGACTTTGCATATTTTACATGACTCCCCTGGGACTCCAGTTCATTGCAGAATATTGCAGAGTGTGCTCTAGAATGCACGAGAGACACTGCGTGGGCATATTAGGTGTCAAGGACCGGCGTCTGCTACAAATTTTCGCAACGTGTTCAGGACGCCCACTTGCTTTTCCGTTTTTCTCCTGGCCGTTAGTCAAGCTTCCGTGGACGCCAAGCATGGCAAGTCCTCCTTGACCTCTTTTGAGAGCTCCGTTTAGGCCCCCACCCCGAAATGTACTTCTGCAAATGATGTTCCGTTGAGCATGCTGATACCTTCATCCTGGATAGCTCAGCTGGTTAGAGCGTGGTGCTGATAATGCTAAGGTTGCAGGTTCAATCCCTGTATAGGACAGCTGCATATTCCTGCATTGCAGGGGGTTGGACTAGATGATCCTTGGGGTCCCTCCCGACTCTACAATTCTATTATTCCTCTTGTGCTTGGGCGGTGCAATTCTGGCTGCATAGACAACTGGCTGCATAGGCAACTGGCCTGAACATTTGAGATAGAGGGAATGATGTCACCCTTCATGAGGACTAGCTGAATTAGAGGGCTGCAGAGAGTCTTGTGGCATCTTAAAGACTAAAAATGGACCATGGTGTGTGCTTCTGAGAGCTGTTACTGCAAAACTTCCCAAGGATTTTCATGCAATTGACTGGAGCAGTTGAGAAGACCAATTAATTGGGAGGGGGAAGCGAGAAGGGGCTCACAAATCCCTGCCTGAGGAGTGCATGAAAAACTCCCCCCCACACACAACACAGTACATATTGCAGACTTGGTGGCAAACATTCTTAGCCACTACGCCAGCTTTTACTGCTTCCAACCTCATGTTCATAAAAACAAAATTTTGCAATTAATTATGCGAGGTCTTCAGGGTAAGACTGGGATTTGCTGTTAATGACCCAATGTCTATCTACCCCATATTTTGTCTGTAGGTAGTGGCAAGGTGGGGAGAGGAAGATATTCTGAGAAAGTGAATTAAAGTTCTTTCCACGGGGGTTCATAAAACCTTCAGTAATGCAGAGCTTCCATATTAGAAGGTAAAAACGGAAAACTCAGAAGCATCCCCAAGAAGACATTCACTGGCTGGAATTTTCTCTGTGCGGGCCATTAAAGGAGAAAGCCAATATGGAGAAATGAAGTCAAGGCTGTAGTTTGATTCTAAGAGGTGTGTGTGTTAGCATTTGTATTGTATTTGTTAGAAAATGTATTTTACAAAGAATGAATTGTACTGAGGGAAAAAGAAAGCCTATGTAATGGAACAGCTGCAAAATCTTGTGTCTGCAATTAAGGTCACAGAAACGCCCGATCATTCCCTTGTTAATTAGTTAACTCCCTTATTTAATTATTTTAATTGTGAGCATATGTGTGTGTGTCTTAGATAGGAGGGAAGGACTAGGAGTTGAAGGTTGGCTGGTTGTTTCGCTGAGTGTGGAAACCTCAAGCAGATGCTTGTCCGGAGAAGTTTGTGGGGGCAGACAAGCAATGGACTGATAACTTATGCACTGCCACAAAGGAGTTTTGGAAGCCAGAAGCAAGAAGACCCTCTCTTGGGGTCGAGAGAAACACATTGCATTGAACTTGATATGCATGAATACTACTGATTGTTAATAGCTGCCATTCTGCAAGAGTCCTCGTCAAAGTCTTGTGTGTGGAGTCTACTTCATCACTAGGGCTTCAAGGGTGAAACTGCTGCACCACTCTGTATGACTCAGAAAAATAGCTAATGGGGGTGTGTGGCACCAAATAATGGGGTGAACTGAAGTTATTTCCTCCTCTCGAGTCAAAGTGCAATGTCAGTACCCTCCCCTTGTCAGTACCAAGGACCCCACATCATGCCACTCTGAAGGCGAATGTTGTAAAATTCAGGATGAATTTTTCGCATACTGCATAGTGAAACTATGGAATTCAGGGAGAGACAGCATCTTGGATGGCTTTAAAGAGGGTTGGGCAAATTCTTTGAGAAAAAGACTGTCCATTGCAACTAGTCATGGTGCCGATATGACCTCTGGCGATCATGAGTGGGAAATCTGCTAGTGCAGTCATGAACATGAACATGAAATTTATTACGGTCAGAGACCAGCTTGTGAAACACAAATGGAACAACAATCCCAATAACAAAACAAACATTTAAAACAATATACAACATTGGATTTTAAAAGTGTGATAGGCATATGAACACACAAAAACTTTAAGACGGACTACCTTAGAGAAATGACCAAGAGTCGCCCATGGATCTAAGTTTGGGAATTCTCTTAACAAACTAGATTGAATCAGGGGATGGTCTGTGCCTACAGATCTGTGCGCAGAATCTGGTGACAATCCGGGTCGTCTTGTGGACTTTGCCTAACAGGAGAAGATCAAATTTTTGCTTTACCGGGAGGTCAGCAAGCCTCACCAGCAGGGGGTCAATGGTTTCTCTACATGCCTCATCGTAAAAGGGACATCTAAAAAATATGTGTTCAGGGCTTCCTATATCCTCCAATGGACAGGCACAAATTCTCAGGTCATATGGGACTTTTTTAAAGGATCCTTCCAAGACTGCTGAGGGCAGAGCCGAGCTTCTGGCAAGTGCAGTCATATCTTGCTTGCGGGTTTTCTTTAGGCATCAGGTAGGTCAGTGCAAGAGCAAGATGCTGAACTAGGCAGGTCTTTGGATCTGGATCTTCTTTTTTGGAGCCTGGATCATCTTCTTCCTGAAGTCAGGATCTTCTTACATTCTTATGTAGACCAATTTGGGCCTGCCAGAAATACTGCAGCATAGAGTGCTACTGTCCAGAACCCCAAATGTTCCATTCAGTCCCCAACCCCACCCCGTGTTCCCATGGCCGCTGAGCATGCTCAGTCAACAGTGGGACATTTTTGCCACTTGGGGTTCTTTCAACTGAGCTCATACCTCCCCTCTTGTGGGTGTATGTGTGATACTATTTTGACTTCCTAAGCAACAGCATTCACATCCTGAATGCAGGAAACAGAGAAGTGATAGATAACAGCTCAGCTACCGTATTTTTCGCTCTATAAGACGCACCAGACCACAAGACGCACCTAGTTTTTGGAGGAGGAAAACAAGAAAAAAAATATTCTGAATCTCAGAAGCCAGAACAGCAAGAGGGATCACTACACAGTGAAAGCAGCAATCCCTCTTGCTGTTCTGGCTTCTGGGATAGCTGCGCAGCCTGCATTCGCTCCATAAGATGCACACACATTTCCCCTTAATTTTTAGGAGGGGAAAAGTGAGTCTTATAGAGCAAAAAATACAGTAATTCTCAAGCTCCAGAAAACACATAGCATACTTTTTTTGTACTATAGTATACATTCTATGTCCTAAATTCTACATTATCCCTTTTCAGTGTTATGCCCTGAACCTGGGGCAGGGGAGAGACAGAAGACAGCAATTTAAAATAAGTGAATAAATTGCTCATGAGCTTCTAACTGGTGTGATTTTAAAATGATGGCCGCAAAAAAGAAGATTCTTTCCTTTGCTCCACCCCACCCCAAGCAAACAACTCTCTGCCTGGAGATCATTTTATTCCTTATTATTTTAATTATAGCTCTTTTGTAGTATAGAAATTATTGTAAGAGAGTGGAGGTAATTTTTCCCCAAGCAGAGGCTAGGACTTGCTCATGATTGCCCCAATTAAACATCCAAAGACTTCTCACGCATAGGCAGGGAACTGTTGGTGCTTCAGAGAGCTGCCACCTTTTCCTTCCTTATAGGTGAGCTTAACCAGTAGCAGACAGCCTGGCTTGGCATTCCTGATCTCCTGACCTCTGGCCAGTCACATCGCTGCTGCTTACCAGAAGGGAGAGGAGGTGGTGAGGTTGGCATAATGCAGATGCCCCAGTAGAAGAAATTTGCTGCTACTGCCAGCACATTTGCACTCCAGTGGTATAGTCCGCAGGGGTCAGCAAATGTTTTCAGCAGGGGGCCGGTCCACTCTCCCTCAGACCTTGTGGGGGGCCAGACTATATTTTTTGGGGGAGGAAATGAACGAATTCCTATGCCCCACTAATAACCCAGAGATGTGTTTTAAATAAAAGCACACATTCTACTCATGTAAAAACACCAGGCAGGCCCCACAAATAACCCAGAGATGGATTTTAAATAAAAGGACACATTCTACTCATGTAAAAACATGCTGATTCCCGGACCTTCTGTGGGCCAGATTTAGAAGGCAATTGGGCTGGATTTATAAGGCAATTGGGCCGGATCCAGCCCCCAGGCCTTAGTTTGCCTATAGTGCCTTAGCTTGAAATAGTAGTTTGGGGTCAGGGAGGGCATCAAAGACCCATGACTGTTCCTGCAGCAAGGTCCCTGCAGGGCCCCTGTCTTCAGTCCTAGACCACCCATTGAGCAGGAAAAGGGAGATTTTTACCCACTACTTGCTCCAAAGCTAAGCGTTGAGGAACAATGAAAGCACAAGGTGCTTCAGTTGCAAGAGAATGGTTTGCAAGTTCTGTTATGCACAATGGAACTTCAAGGAAAACCCAAGATAAGTCACGCTGAACAAGGATATCAGAACACTCTTCACCTTTGCTGAAGAGATTGGTGGGTAGGTTGGGAAACTTGTTGGAACAATTTCGCAGCTTCGGGGCAGGCCCTTCTTACTGATTGTGGACTTGTGAACTCTGGACCTTACACCTAGACCAGACATATTCCTGCCAACCCTTCGCCTTCTAAGAACTCCTGGACCAGAACTGGCTCTTTCGTGCTGCTGAGCTGGTGCTGTTAATCAGCTTTGATAAAGTGCGGCTTCCTTACATATAAGTAAGTGCACCTGCTGCCATGTTTTGGGCAGAAGCCTCTGCCACTAAGGAAACAATAGCAACATGAACAACTAGAAGTCAGATGAAGTTTTTCAGCTATTTTTTTTTTTTTAAAATAATTAACCAAAAAATCTTACGATGTGGGCAGCCATATGCCCAGGTTTTCCTGGACATTTTAGCAGCTTTTCGGAAATTTCGCCATGATACAGGAATACTGGCCCTACCTTGTAATGATGTTATCAAAACAATAAGAACTGGTCCCCCTTTTCCCTGAGTGCCATGTCCTTTCACATTATAAGCCTGAGGGCAGGAACAGTCTTACTAATAATTCCTATAAGCTACTCTGGGAGCCTTTTTGGTGAAATTGTAGGATATAAATACTTTTAATAAATCCATGTTGACTTTTTTAATGAAATAGTTGATTAAATGAATAAAATACTTATGAATACACTTTCATCACAAACCAGAGCAGGATTCAGGAAACAGATGCACCATCTCCAAGGCTGAATGTGTGTTTGTGTGTGTGTATAACACAGATTTATGCAAGTTGCAGAATTGAGTTTTTCTTGGCACAGAATTTGAATTAGGCTGACGCAGAATTTTTAATTCTAATAAATAATACAATTTAACATATTTATTTGCTTGCTTGGCAAAGACTGCCACCAGGCCTGGTTAAAAGGCAGGTGATTAATCCGCGGGGAACGTGTAATTGGCTAACAGCTCCTAACACGAACAGTTGCTTCACCAGTCCTTAATCAGCTTGATGACAAATGGGTACACTTGCTAGAGGCCAAAGCATGACCACCACCTAATTTTCTGCTGTGAATAACGAGGCCTCTTGCAAGACGGCAAGGCTTGCGGTCCCAGCGCCCGTGTATATCATGAGCTCACACACCAGAACAAAATGGGCTGTCAAGCTGATTTTCTCCTTCATCGGTACTTGTTTAAATTTCCCCTTTTATAATTTGCAACATTATCAGGGGCAAATTACCAGTATTGATAACCCATTAGGAAATGAAATAAAAAGACAGCCTTATTGACATCTCAATGAAGACCTGCTCGATCCGCTTTCGGTTCTTGCTGATTAGGCTCAGAGCATCCATTAAGGACCAAACCCTGGAAGCGACGCGGGCTTTCAAAATGTTGTTCTAATCAGCAGGTGTTGCAATCTTTTGACTACGTTGTGCCGCCACTGGGCTTCACTGGAGCGAGGCATCTGAGCTCTGTTGATGAGGCAACTCTGTTTCGGAGAGGTGGAACTCCTACGGTATGTCATCGTCACATTGCAAAAATGATCGGTGGCGAGAAAAGCCATGCTGAGCAAGACCAATGGCCCATGGAGCTTAATATTTCCTCTTGCTGACCGCCGTCAGCCGGAGTTCCATGTTTTGCAAGCAGAGAATGATGGCTCAGGAAACTAATCTTCCCAAGCCTGTCTGAGCCCAGACCTCAAAACATCTAAATATGGGCATCATTCCATTCGCATGACTGTCTTCGCCTTTGACTCCAAAGCAGTAAAACTGCCAGCACATTTGCAAAGCTAAGTAGGGTCCGGTATGGTTTCAAATTGAATGGGGAACCGCATGTTGAGATTCTTGCATTGCAAGGGGTTGGACTAGATGACCCCTGGGGTCCCTTCCAACTCTACAGTTCTCTGATTCTATTATATGAAGAGCCCTGTTAGGGCAAACCCAAGGTCCAGCTGTGGTTCATTAGATGCTTCTAGGAATGATCCAAGCCAGGCATGGGGATGCTGAGCTTCCTCATTTCCCACCCAGGCTGCTTTGACAAGTGGATTGGGTTGACCGCCTGTCAATCACCTAGTGTTCTTGTTGTTGTTGCTGTTGTTATAATGAATTATTGGCACTTTTTTACAGTAATAACTTTCATAACATTTATTATTATTATTATTATTATTATTATTATTATTATTAGCCACCCATCTGGCTGGGTTTCCCCAGCGACTCTGGGCAGCTCCCAACAGAATATTAAAAGCATGATAAAACATCAAACATTAAAAACTTCCCCAAACAGGGCTGCAGTCAGATGTCTTCTAAAAGTCAGATAGTTGTTTATTTCCTTGACATCTGATGGGAGGGCATTCCACAGGGCAGGAGCCACTACCGAGAAGGCCCTCTGCCTGGTTCCCTGTAACCTCACTTCTCGCAGTGACTTAACAACAATAAAAAAGCATCAATTAAAAGCCGCAAAGAACAAAACAGAGAAAAATCTAAAACTCATTCATATTTTTAAATGTCAGTTCTGAAACATCCCATCCCTTGACCGAGGCCACAGATAATTAAAAGCCAAAGGACTGGAAGAAAAGAAATGTTTTTGCCTGGCACTGAAAGATAAGTCATGATGACATAGACTGAGCTCCTTCCTGGTGAGAGCATTTTTGTATTTTTGTGCTATGAACCACCCTGAGATCTTTGGATGAAGCATGGTATACAAATTTAAGAAACACATAAATAAAGCAGGGGGCCACCACTGAAAAGGCTCACCCTTGTGTTGCCGCCCTCGGAACCACTATGATGTCAGGTGACCTGACTTCAAAGGAAAGAAAGGTTTGCTTGGAACTTCTGAGAACAGCCAATCAGTAAACCTCCATTGTAGCAGGGCGGGGCTCCTCTCAATAGCTCCCATCCCAGTGCGTGCCGGAGCCAATCCCAGTGTGTGCCACATTTCGAAGGCCCCCAAAGACCGCCCCTGCTTGACAAGGAACAATTGGAAGCATTCTTTAAGGACCCTGATTGTGCCTTTGTCTTTACCCTTTCCACGCATGCTACCACACATGATGTCAGGCATGGGGCAGCTGCACATGGCTTGGGGAAAGCAAACTTGCGGGTCAACGTGGACTCCTGCCAAGCCCAAACAGACCTCCTTACTGCTGCTATAGTCCCCCACTACAACAGAAGGGGTGCAGCCAAGGTAGTGCCTTCCAGGTGTTTTTGGACTCCCAGCTTCTACCAGCTTGGCCAATGGTGAGCAGCAATGGAAGCTGTAGCCCAGCAGGATCTGGGCAACTTTCCTATCCCTGGTGCAGACCTCCTGGCAAACACCAGGGAAGCTTTTTGTCATTTGGAGGAGACTGCCGCCACCTTCTCCTCTGATATACATGGGCAGCAAGGCTAGGACCCACGTACCTATGGGACCACCTCTCCTGGTATGCCCCGCGGAGGACCGGAAGGTCCACAAATGACAACACATTGGAGGTCCCAAGTCGCAAGGTGGTTAGATTGGTTGCAACTAGGGCCAGGGCCTTTTCAGTACTGGCCCCAACTTAGTGGAACGCTCTGTCACAAGAGACTAGGGCCCTGAGGGACATGACATCTTTCTGCAGGGCCTGCAAGACAGCTGTTCTGCCTGGGCTTTGGTTTGGACTCAGTCTGACCCTTATGTTTCCTCCCCTTATAGTTTTGATGAGGCTGCATTTTAAATTGCATTTTAACCTGTATTTTAAATTGCCCCCCCCATTATGTTTTTACTGTAATTTTACTGTTGTTAGCCACCCTGAGCCCAGCTCTGGACGGGGAGGGTGGAGTACAGTGGTACCTCGGGTTACAGATGCTTTAGGTTACAGACGCTTCAGGTTACAGATGCTTCAGGTTACAGACTCTTCTAACCGAGAAATAGTACCTTGGGTTAAGAATTTTGCTTCAGGATGAGAATAGAAATTGGCAGCGGGAGGCCCCATTAGCTAAAGTGGTACCTCAGGTTAAGAACAGTTTCAGGCTAAGAATGGACCTCCAGAATGAATTAAGTTCTTAACCCGAGATACCACTGTCTAAATAAAATTTAGTAGTAATAGTAGTAGTAGTAGTACAATTTTGTGGTAGGCTTGTCACTTTGTCACTTTGAAAATATGTCCTAGTCTACCCTAACATCATCTTCTTCCTAGAAAAGATGATAAAACTATTTTTTACCATTGGAGATATTCTTTCCTGAGAGAAGTATTGAGAAGGCAAAGTAGGTGAGGGATCTTCCCAAAGAAGGAGGGATTGTAGTGGAGATGGAAAGAAGGAGAGAGAGAGAGAGAGAGAGAGAGAGAGAGAGAGAGAGAGAGAAGAAACTCCTGTAATTCAGATCTACTTTTTAGGAATGCAGTGGGACTTGGCAGAAAACACCATCTGTCAGTGGCAGAAAGTGTAAATTTTAATCTTATTAGGAATTCTCAGCTTAGGTGAGGCAATAAAAGCCTCAGCCGTTGCCAGTCTGCTGTGTCTATCTGTATACAAAGGAGGGGATTGATTTTTGCTAAGTACATGACTCCCAGAGCATGTGGCGCTGCTTGCACTATTAAAATAAAACCAGGCAAATCGGCAACAGCCAACAGGAACCCTCACTGCACTTATGTGTCTCTGGAGAGCCGCAAAATGCTGTCTCAGAGATCTGTCTTCTTCCACCTTGCAATGGAAACAAAGTACCCGGCAATAAGATTAACACTCTCCTTAACACACTACAGTGTGGTGTAGTGGTTAAGAGCGGTAGTCTCGTAATCTGGGGAACCGGGTTCGCTTCCCCGCTCCTCCACATGCAGCTGCTGGGTGACTTTGGGCCAGTCACACTTCTCTGAAGTCTCTCAGCCCCACTCACCTCACAGAGTGTTTGTTGTGGGGGAGGAAGGGAAAGGAGAATGTTAGCCGCTTTGAGACTCCTGAAGCGGAGTGAAAGGCGGGATATCAAATCCAAACTACTCTTCTTCTTCTTCTTCTTCTTCTTCTTCTTCTTCTTCTTCTTCTTCTTCTTCTTCTTCTTCTTCTTCTTCCTCTTCTTCTTCTTCTTCCTCTTCTTCTTCTTCTTCTTCTTCTTTAAAACAAAAACAACAAAAAGCCAAGCTTCTTAGCAAACGTTTTTGATGCCCATCACCTAATATCAATTAGTCACTGCTAAGGTTGCCAGGAATGCTACCTGCTTGTTCAGTATTTGAGCCTCAGGTGTGGCATCAGGTATTTTGTTGGCTAAACAACATTGTTGGAGACGAGAGGAGTTGTTAAAAAAAATATCATTTCCTATTAGCCTAGGGTGGCCATTTGACATCCTATTTGTTTGTTTGCTTGCTTGCTTATTATGGAATTTATATCCTGCCCTTCAATCCAGAAGAAGTCCAGGGTGGCAAACAATTTAAAAAGAAAAGAAGAAGAAGAAGAAGAGTTTGGATTTGATATCCCGCCTTTCACTCCCCTTCAGGAGTCTCAAAGCGGCTAACATTCTCCTTTCCCTTCCTCCCCCACAACAAACACTCTGTGAGGTGAGTGGGGCTGAGAGACTTCAAAGAAGTGTGACTGGCCCAAGGTCACCCAGCAGCTGCATGTGGAGGAGCGGAGACGCGAACCCGGTTCCCCAGATTAGGAGACTACCGCTCTTAACCACTACACTACACCACACTGGCTCTCAAATTAAAGTATTCCAAAAGGAATTACAGTTTTTTAAAAATGTAAAAACAGTTACGGTTAAAAACATTATTCCATCCAGTGATACCCGAAGAAGTAATGTCTGGGGTGAGGACCAGTTTTAGAAACTGTGATATGAAAGCTAGGAGCTAAAGCCTAGATTGTGGGCTTAAACCTAGATTGTCGGCGCTACAACGGAATGTCTAGGTGCTTTTTTTTGTAAGAATAATACAAAGCTGAAAACGAATGGACTGCAGCTAAAATCTTATATTCATTTTTCATATGGTCTAGTCCTCATCTGAAGACTGCAAAAAACAAAGCCATACTTCCCCTGCCTGCTCCCCTGATACAGTGGTACCTCTGATTATGAAATTAATTCGTTCTGGAGGTCTGTTCTTAACCTGAAACTGTTATTGACCTGAGGTACTACTTTAGCTAATGGAGCCTCTTGCTGCCATCGCACCATTGCTGCGCAATTTCTGTTCTCATCCTGAGGTAAAGTTCTTAACCTGAGGTACTACTTCCCGGTTAAAGGTAAAGGGACCCCTGACCGTTAGGAATGTGTCCTTGCACTTGGACTCTTGCTTGGCTGAATGGAGGATAGAGAGAGGTGGGTGACTGTGTCTGTAGAGGACATCTGAAGGCAGCCCCGTTTCCGGAAGTTTTAATGTTTGATGTTTTATCGTGTTTTTAATAGTCTGTTGGGAGCTGCCCAGAGTGGCTTGAGAAACCCAGCCAGATGGGCAGGGTATAAATTTATTATTATTATTATTATTATTATTATTATTATTACTATTGAAACTAGTCTTGTACAGTGGTACCTCAGGTTACATACGCTTCAGGTTACATACGCTTCAGGTTACAGACTCTGCTAACCCAGAAATAGTGCTTCAGGTTAAGAACTTTGCTTCAGGATGAGAACAAAAATCGTGCTCCGGTGGCGCGGTGGCAGCAGGAGGTCCCATTAGCTAAAGTGGTGCTTCAGGTTAAGAATGGGCCTCTGGAACGAATTAAGTTCTTAACCCGAGGTACCACTGTATATGGAATGTCTGGGGCATTCTTGGTAAATAAAATAGTGACTGGAATCCTGTTCCTCAGTGTGTTTGTGATGGAATGAATGAAAGCTGAACCAATATTGGCCTGGACAAACCAGTGGTCAGACTCATCATCTGCGTCATATGTTCAACCAGTTTCACTGTCTGCCACCATTGCAATCACACCATTCATCTAAATGTCCAATCCAAATCTCATCATCATCTAAATGTGTGTGTGTGTTTTAATACTGTGTGTGATGAATTTCAATACTTGGTCGAATTGTGATCTCATGACTTGCAATGAGCAAAATGTTGCTGGCTCCGGCGATGCAAAATAGCCGCAGATGAGGCCAATTGCCCTTTGCTGCTATGAAACAGCCTGACCTCTATCACACCTGGCACTCACTCTTTCCTGTGATTCATTTGTGTTATTCCTACAGGCTTTTCATATTATTATAAAACAGACCTGGTTAATTTATAACCGTGCGCTTTGGCAGTGATATGACCCCTAGACATATTTTCTTGCAAAGTTCAGTTGGAGTTGATAAGAACAAAGAAGGAGTTGTCACGCCCTGCTCTATTCACTCCTAGGCTGTTACAGGCAGAATTAACAGGAACAGATTGTCTTGAATTTCCAAGGACTAATTATATCTCCTATTTTTTGTGTCCTCCTTTGCTGTGGTGTCTCGAGGTTGTTGGGTTGCTGTTGTTTTTAGTAACAAATAAAAAACTTTAATCGAACAGGAAGTGTGGTTCCAATACCACATGGCCCCAACTGTTTATTTCCTCATGTAATTAATTTTCCCTGCATAATTTATTTCTTGGATTTCTTACTTGCCCTTCACCGTAAAGTCAGAAGCTAAGTTACGACAATATAAAAATACAAGATTAAAATCAGTTAAAATAATTTACAAGCAGAACAGGCCCATGCTTCCAAAATTATGTTGGCAATTAAGAAACTGCCTTTCCATAACAGAATAATAGAACATAGAGCTGGAAGGGACCCTGAGGGTCATCTAGTCCAACCCCCTGCGATGCAAGGATCACAACTTGAACAGACATACTTCATTGATCTCTGGTTTTATTTTTTTGGCATTCTATTTTACAGTACAGATTTATTTATGAGTGTTGTAAACCACTTTAATTTATTGTTAATAATAATAATAATATAAATATTTTTATAAACAAATAAATCAGGTTTCATAAGAACATAAGGTGATGGATCAGGCCAATGACCCATCTCGTCCAGGCTCCTGTTCTCACAGTGGCTGACCACTGAAGACACACATCTGTGGGAAGCCTGCAAACTGGACATGAGTGCAATAGCACTCTGTTAAAGTCGAGGGTACAGATACAGTGGTAACTCTGGTTACGAACTTAATTCGTTCCGGAGATTCGTTCTTAACCTGAAACCACTCTTAACCTGAGGTACCACTTTAGCTAATGGAGCCTAGCTTTGTCACTGCGCCACCGCCGCGTGATTTCTGTTCTCATCCTGAGGTAAAGTTCTTAACCCAAGTACTACTTCCGGGTTAGCAGAGTCTGCAACCCGAAGTGTTTGTAACCCAAGGTACCACTTCTTCAATAACTACATACAGTCATACCTCTTGCTACATTCGGTTCAGGTTACGTCTTTTCAGGTTGCATCCCGCAGTGACCCAGAAGTACCGGAAAGGGTTACTTCCGGGTTTTGCCACTCGCGGATGCGCAGACGTGCAAAATGACATCATGCACATGTGCAGAAGCGGTGAATCGCAACCCATGTTTACACAGATGTGCAGACGCGGGTTGCGTTCCTTTCAGGTTGTGAATAGGGCTCCAGAATGGATCCTGTTCACAACCAGAGGTACCACTGTACCCTTCAACTGCCATGATTAAATCATGGCATACCATTTTGCGGTACTGTCAGGGATTGGACTGAGGAGCAATAGTGGGAGCCACACACCACTTTTTTCTTAACCTTCCCAAGGGCAGGAGGACAGAATTGATTTAGAACAGTGGTTTGCAGAGGGGCATAGGCCAGAGGGGGAAAGCTGGGAGATACTGGGTGAGGAACAGCTAGAAGAGGAAGCACCAGGAGAGAGACAGTTGGCAGATTCAGTGTCCTTGGACAACATTTCTGACCCCCCTTCTCCCAAGACTAGACGGAATTGGAAAGTGATAGAACAGTAAGCTCAAGGACAACAAGCTCAGATTACCCAATGTAGGAGTGATGTAGATTAATGGGGACGGAGGGGGTAAACCTTTACTGGGAGTAACACCATTTTTTAGAGAGATATGCATTCCTTTGTCTCTTGCTGTGGTTATTAAAGAGCTTATCTGGTAAGAACGCTCCTTCCGTTTGATCTGTTTATTTACTGCCATCTGGAGAGGGATCCGATTTCCCCAAAGCCTGACAGAGACTGTGCTCTCACGTTCAGGGTGTGATCTTGCATGGGATTGCAGTGTCTAAAGCCATGCATTTTGGGGGTGCTGTGATCTCACACAGTTCACATGACTCACGCAGGAGAACATCCTGGAAGATGTGCATCCCGGTTTTCTGTGGTAACTTGTTGGAGGGTATTATTATCTTATTATATTTACATCCTACCTTTCCTCCAGGAAAGATGGCATACATGGTTCTGCCCCTCTCCGTCTCATTCTCCTAACAACCTTTTGTGGTGGGTTAGGCTGAAAGAAGAGACAGCTTCATGGCTGAGAACCTTGATCTCCTAGCTTCTAGTCCAGCGTTCTAACCAGTACACCATACTGGCTCATGTCGCAAAAGCTATACAATGAAAACACCACATGCACCTCTGCTAGGAGGGAATTCCACAGCTTAGCGGCTGCCACAGAGAAAGTCATCTCTTGGACCACCACATCATCTCCCCAAACTTCAGAGGGTGGTGGAACTTCCAGGAGGGCCTCTCTACTGAGCTTAACACTCAAGAGGGTCTGCAGGGAAGGAGATTTGTCTTTTAGATATTTGAGGTGTAAGTCACTTAGGTTTTTGAGCATTCAGTTGATGGGTGACAACGTGCCTACTAGGCTTTTGTTAAAACAGACGAATGTTTCCAGAAGGGGATTTGGGGCATTTGTTAAAAAATAAATGGTTTCAAACATCACAGTCAATTTGCAAGCAGTACAGATTTATGCTCTTTTGGGGGGCTTCCTCAAATTTCCCCAGACATTTTTTTTTCCTGAGGAAAAACACTCAAATTCACTTTGAATTTTGCCTTAGGCAGGACACTGAGGGCAAGCCTGATATCAAACTCTTCATTAGATACCAATTTCTGGGATGCTGAACCAGACAGTTGCCTTTGTGCCTTGGAGCCCAGAGCTGGTCTGCTCCTAAGAGTTGTTGACAACCCATTCCATTTCCGACAGTAATGAGCAAAGAAGTTGAAACTCATCTCAGCGGGGGGTTCCACAGACAGTCAGCTGGCCTTGGGGTCATCTGAAGTGCAATGTCAGTACCGCTTGCATATACTAGTAGCCAGCCATGCTTTTTTCCCATTCTTTCCTAATACCCCAGGCTTCGATTGCTACTCAGTGGTAGGAATGGCAAAGACAGCTCTGCAACCCTGACCTTGTAGGCCGACCGCAATGACTCAGTGGCACACTGCTGCTAAAGAGATTTCTTTTCCTTGGGAAATCATGAGCCACTGAATAATTTCCATTCCTATTATTATTCTAAGGCCTACGGCAAGATGACTGTGGTTACAAGTGGAGCAAGGATTGCATGTCACTCCCTTGAATGTTGAACTCTCTTCTGTGCTTGGAGTTAACAGTCTGAAAAAGAAAAATGTACGGAGCCAAATATAGCCCAGAAATTCTCCTACCCATCACAAGAATCTGTCTAAGGTATTAAATCTTCGCTGGTTTCATAAGCGATAAAGTGAAACGAAAACATTCCAGGCATATTCTCTCCTTAAGAGAGAGAGAGCACGTCCTGTTGGGAACAGCAACAGAAAGAAGAGCAAGAGGAAAGTTTAGGGGAAATGGGTTGGTTTTTCCACTCCTATCAGGGTGGTGTAAAAATATGAGCCATAAGATTTCCAGAGTAGACAAGATTCAGAAATAGCATCTGGAATGTTTTTCTCAACTGAGCTTCAGGTGGTTCAGACTTTGGGTTTTGATATACACAAGATACCAGAAATTTGGATGCCTTTCTTGGAGTTTGTCTGAAGAAACACGGATGACGGCATTTGTAGTCCGACAACATTTGAAGAGTCACCTGTTACCAGTCTCTAGTGTAAACACAACAGAGTCACTGATGCTACGCTAGAGGGTTCATCCCCGCTTCCATTTGTTGCATGATTCCTAGTCATGGGTTCTTTTTTTGTCCCACAAATGTCAGTTGGGTTTTCTGCATATTGACTTTTGTTCCAATTCAGCAGTAAATAGCAGGTTTGTCCGGGGGAAGCAGCAGGACAAAAAAACCCACCCCAAAATCTCTTGAATCCATGACTAGAAATCATGGGGCAACTGTGGATGAGGCCAAGATAGGAAATCTGGGCTTTTTCATACAATTCACAAAAGCAAACCAAGATTGCTCCCAGTTGTATATTCTGTGAAGAAGAAGAGTTTTGATTTGATATCTCGCTTTATCACTACCCGAAGGAGTCTCAAAGCAGCTAACATTCTCTTTTCCCTTCAACAAACACTCTGTGAGGTGAGTGGGGCTGAGAGACTTCAGAGAAGTGTGACTAGCCCAAGGTCACCCAGTAGCTGCATGTGGAGGAGCAGAGACGCGAACCCGGTTCACCAGATTACGTGTCTACCACTCTTAACCACTACACCACACTGGCTCCCACTGTGGGGAGCCTCTACTGGTTCTACCTCCCTGTGGGTATTTTTCCAGATAGCCTATGTTTCTGGCAACTGGAAGGCCATAGGTACTAACAAGGTCCCATCTTCTGTTTATTCATCTCTATTTGGCTTCTTTTCTACAGAATTCTCTTCTGCCTAGAATTCACAATGTTCATAATTTGAAAACTCATCTTTTCATCCATGTGGCACTGTGGTCTAAACCACAGAGCCTAGGGCTTGCTGATCAGAAGGTCGTGGTTCGAATCCCCACGACGGGGTGAGCTCCCATTGCTCGGTCTCTGCTCATGCCAACCTAGCAGTTTGAAAGCACGTCAAAGTGCAAATAGATAAATAGGTACCGCTCCAGAGGGAAGGTAAACGGCATTTCTGTGCACTGCTCTGGTTCACCAGAAGCGGCTTAGTCATGCTGGCCACATGACCCTGAAGCTGTCTGCAGACAAACGCTGGCTCCCTCGGCCTATAGAGCGAGATGAGCGTGCGACCCCAGAGTCGTGTGCGACTGGACCTAATGGTCAGGGGTACCATTACCTTTACCTTTTTTCTCTCTTGGCTAAAATTCCTTCCTTTTTCACTTCCGGGGTGGCGCCATCGGTAATGGCTGCTTCTCTCTAACTCGGAGGGAACTGGCTCTACGGAATCTGGGTCCTGCCGCTACGGCGCAGCGGGGACCCCCCCAAAAAAATATAAAAAAAAATTCCTTCCTTTTTCCTGCCTTTCCACAGTGCAATACCAAAGGCATAATAATAATAATAATAATAATAATAATAATAATAATAATGGCACAGCATTGAAATGTAGGCGCTATTTAGATCAATAATAATCTACATTATCATAGTTGGCATCTTTCAGCACTGAAGCCATATTCCCTGCCTGCAGTGTCTGGCTGTTACTATAATGCTGTCCATTCTTTCCCACAATGGCTCTGCCCACAAGTGTTGACTCTGAAAAAAAATAAAATAGAAATAAAAATGGCAACATATGGTGAGTCCTTCTAGAGTTCCCTTGCTGGTTTTGTGATGTTTAGAAATAAACATTGGCAGTGGTTTTTCAAGAGAGTACTTGATGGTTGCTTTCTTCTTCTTTTCAGACGGTGTCAGTAGTCTGTAAACTCTCCTTCCAACAGACTAGATATTAATTTTGGCACTTAAAATTGGACAGACTTGAGAAACGGGTCTATTCACAAATCACAACCTCTATGATTTATGAATGGTAGCTTGTTCTTAGTAGTTTCATAGGCAAAGTGTCTGCTTCCCATGACCACTGAGATACCTCAAAACCTGTTCTGGTAGAGGCTTTTAAAACCAATTACTGTTAACACGTTCAGTGGCTGAATCAACATTTTTAGTGACCTGAATAAGAGTTGTCAATTCCTGGCTATCTTAGGAACTTCTAACTCACCTGCCCTTCACCCCAGTAGGTGACTGTTTAAACAACAGCAGGGACATCTTCTCTGTCTATTGGGAGTCATAGTTCCATAGAGAACATGAGGCTATGAAATAACCCTAATTAATCTTCAAAGGGTGTGTGGTTTAAACATCTGGGAACTCCTTGTTGGGGAAGAAGGCAAGGACTGTTAGCTCAAATTAACAATCCTGGAAGAAAGACTATGACCAGTGCTATTTTTCTAGAAAGAGAGGTGCCATAACTCACCATGAATACCTCTTTTGTTCTCTTAGAATGACAATGGCCCCCACCTGAGAGGTGCTGGAACTGAGTTCCGGTGAGTTCCGGCTGGAAAAAAGTCCTGACTATAACTTATATAATAATAATATAATAATAATTTATTATTTATACCCTGCCCGTCTGGCTGGGCTTCTCCAGCCACTCTGGGCGGCTTCCAACCGAATATTTAAAACAATACAGCATCAGACATTAAAAACTTCCCTAAACAGGGCTGCCTTCAGTTGTCTTTTAAAAGTAAAATAGTTGTTTATTGCCTTGACATCTGCTGGGAGGGTGTTCCACAGGACAGGCGCCACTACTGAGAAGGCCCTCTGCCTGGTTCCCTGTATCCTCACTTCTCACAGCGAGGGAACTGCCAGAAGGCCCTCGGCACTGGACCTCAGGGTCTGGGCTGGATGATGGGGGTGGAGACGCTCCTTCAGGTATACAGGACCAAGGGCTTTAAAGGTCAGCACCAACACTTTGAGTTGTGCTCGGAAACGTACTGGGAGCCAATGAAGATCTTTCAGGACCAGTGTTATATGGTCTCCGTGGCCACTCCCAATCACCAGTCTAGCTGCCACATTCTGGATTAGTTGTAGTTTCCGAGTCACCTTCAAAGGTAGCCGCACGTAGAGCGCATTGCAGTAGTCCAAGCGGGAGATAACTTAGGCATGACCACTACATTTTTGAATGCAAGAAATTCTGGTATAGGTGAGATTAGGAGCCTAGGATAAAAGTCATAGAATGTACTTGCTTCTTCATTCCCTTTATGTCAAAACCTGCTTCCTATAAAACATCTCAACACAACTTAACAATAAAAAAACAACAGCAGTAAAAACACAGATGAAACAATTTCTTCTATAAAAACAGTGGAAAATCTAATACAGACTGGATTTCTCCCATTATAAAAGGATGGTCTTCAACAGCAACCAAAATTACAATAAGGATGGCACCTGCCTGATATGTGACAGGAAGGAGTTCCTAAGGGTAGATGCTGCCACATTAAAAGCCTGATTCCTACGTCATACAAAATGGACCTCCCAATCGGATGGTATCTTTAGAAGGCCCCCTCCTGGAGAGTGTCAGTGCCAGCGTTGCCATATGCCCTCTTTTTTCCAGGACATGTCCTCGTTTTCATGGGTAGAGTTGTCATAGTGATCCATAGTTAGAACTTAGCAAATGTGCCCTCTTTTTTCCTCTTCAAGATATGCCAACCCCAGGGCCAGATTTAGGTTTGATGAGGTCCTCAGCTACTGAAGGTAATGGGGCCTTTTATATGTCCAGCTGTCCTTTGTCAACAACAAATTGTCGCTGTTTTTTGTGTTGAATATATGCTATATGGTAATTTATGGACCTAACATATCTAAAGCCATTTGCACACAACAAAATATGTATTTTATCAAAGTAATTGATATAGAAGTGAGCAAACCAGTGATATTTTAGGGAGCAGGCTAGCAGGCGGGGGCCATTACTTACATCATAGGAGCCTACACCGCACAAAACACTGTTGCTGTATGTAGGTTTTATTGCATTTGTTTTTTTATTTTATATTTTGGAAATGTACATCCAGGTTTTTTCCCTTTAAATTTTTTGGGGGCCGCTAAGAGAGTGGGGCCCTAAGCTATAGCTTGTTTAGCTTATACGTAAATCTGGCACTGGCCAACCCTAGCAGTGATCAGTTGGGGTAATATGGGGCATAGCTGTCAATGTTTCCCCTTTTTATGGGAAATCCCTTTATTCTGAATAGGATTCCTCGCAAGAAAAGGGAAAAGTTGACAGCTATGATATGGGGTAATATGATTGTTTAGTGTTGATACATAGGGCTTTTTACACCATTACTGGCAGCTTGAACTTAGCCCAGTAGTAAATTGGCAGCCCATGCAATTCTTTCAGCAACAGCTGATGGTGATAGTTTGCGCCAATGTGTGTAATGACCCCTGTACTGTTCACTAGCTCCAGTTTCCAGGCCAACATCACAGCAGCTCCCATCCAGAAGACAACCTCTGCATTGCCAAACCATAGCAGGATAGAAACTGCACTGCCACTTGCCCATTCGGACAATGTAAGTCAGTTCATTGTTCTTTCTCTATTTTGGGGTGTAGGTGAACGAATTCTCCTTGTGCATTGCTGCTAATGGGATCTTCCTTCCTGGAGCAATTAGCAGTAGGAGTATGCATATGAGAGAGAGTTTTCATTTAGGCTATTTTATTTCATTGCATGACATGGTTCCTATCCTGATCTCTCCCCACCCCACAACTGCTCTTTGCAAAGTGAGAACAAAATATAATGAATGCATATATATATATATATACACACACACACACACACACACACACACACACACATACATACACACATTTAACATTTCATCTAGTTTGGTCCTTTGGCAATTGACTGCTGTTTTTGATGGAATGTTGCATGACAAAAGAAAAGTTATTTTAAAAAAGAACGTCAAAATTGAAAGTTTATTTACTGCCTCTCTGCAATTTCTGGTTTTTCAATGTGTCAGTACTCAGGTCTGGTCAAAACTATAATTTTGCTCTAGTACACACACACACACACACACACACACACACACTGAATACACATATCCCCCACCTTAACAATGGCCTGTGTAGATAACTTTTTGTTCTCATACTTTCTTGATTATTTCATTGCATAAATGCGCACTCTCTTCCAGCCTCCTCCCTCTGCTTTGTTGATTCAGGGAACATGGACTTAACCTTGACTTTGGGGTCAATGCTTTCTGCAAAATGTACAGTCAGCAGAGAGTACGGGAGAAAATCAATGTGGAACATATTACCGAATATGATGCTCAGACGTTACTGCTTGGAAGTCATGCCTGGAGATGGAAGCAACAGAGGTTATTTTAAAAGGAGAGCATGTCAAAGGAGCTCTTTCATTTGGTGTGCTTGCTTCTTATTCTTCATCAGTTTTTGACCGCAGCCTCTCCTCTCTCTTTTGTGAAGAGGTTTCTTTTATGTTTCAGCCTTCAACTCGCTGGGAGGCTAAGTGGAGTCATGACTGTCTCCCTCAGCTTCACTGGGGCTGGGTAGCTGGCAATGGAATTAATAGGCTAGTTTGTTATTTAGAGCATGTATAAACCAGTTGCTCAACAACTGCTCCAAGTGGTGTACAAGTCCTATTCTTTACAAAGCATGAATAAAATAAAAAATAATTATTATTAATATTGATTAAATTTGTAGGCTGCCCTTCATCCGTAAACCTCAGGGTGGTTGACAACTTAAAATAAACAAACCAATTAAAAACAAATATACATAAAGCCATAATTAGAAATAAAGATAAAATCTAGATACAGCCCTACCCACTTTGGAAGAATGCCTGGACTTGGTTGAGATGGCAAATTTAACATGTTTAATTAGCGAAAAACCATGACTGACATTTATTATGGACTGGAAATTTGTTATGTACTTTTTGCGTGGAAAAGAAAGTGAACTTGTAATAGCTGGATTTGAAGATTGAAAAAAACACTGGTTTATAGTAGATAGAATGGTTGGGTCCTAAGGAGTGAATACTATATTTAGCTGCAGGACAGAGAGCCAGAAGTCCTCTTATTCTTCTTTATTTTTCTCTAATCTTTTATCTCTCTTTCTCTTCTCTTGTTTTCGCTCTCCTTTTCTTGTCTTTTTCTCCTTCCTGCCTTTCTTCTTATTTAGATTAAATAGCTGTTTAACACCCGTATATTATAAAAATATACTTTGTAATGGGTATGGGTTTTGGGGGGTAAATCTCTGAATAAGTATCAATAATTTTGTAAATTGAGGGAGAGAGATAAAGAAAGAAAGAAAGAAAGAAAGAAAGAAAGAAAGAAAGAAAGAAAGAAAAGTCAATGAAACCATCTAAGACAAATCTAAGGTCCCATCTGCACCATACGTTTGTGGCCATGCAGAAAGACCTCTAGGACATCATAACGCTCTTGGGTACCACATGGATGACCCCAGGGCTAGCTAGTTCAGCTGCATAATGCTAGGCTACCGAGTCCTTTGTCTGTTTCAGCAAGTGCAGGTGATATAATAGTGCAGAGGATAGAAAATGCACTATTAAGTGGGGCTGAGATCGTCTTGCCCACCCCACCCCACCCCGCAAAACAAGTCAGTTTCCACGCAGATTTTGCATTCTGTACAGAAGATCCCTGGCCAAACCTGACTTCCAGCCTTTCCACGGAGCCATCAGAAGCCTGAACACTCCCATTTTACTCCCTGCCCTACTTTCCACACACACCCTACAAATCACCAACACTCCTATGCTAAAAATACACCTCAATTTCAAACGAGCTACCACCTGCAGGATACTGTCTGAACAAGCTACAATTACTATAGGTTGCCAGCTTGATCTGCATGAACATGGGCAAGTTTTCCCCTGGGCATGCCAGTACAGTGTGGGAAAACCATATGTAACATTTGCAGGCATCGTTCCAGGAATGTGCTGTGCATGCATGTGTGCCTGTTTTGCCATGTGTACATGCAGCGGCCAATGACTATAAGGCACAGAGACCTTCTTGTTTACTTACGAAGGTCCCAGAAATTATGTACTCCATTCCCCCAAAGAAGGGCTCCGTGGATGAGCAACATAGACTAGAACACAGTTTCCCAAACTTTGGTCTCCAGCTGTTTTTATAATAATAATAAAAATATTTTTTATTTTTTATACCCCGCCCATCTGGCTGAGTTTCCCCAGCCACTCTGGGCAGCTCCCAATCAAGTGTTAAAAACAATACAGCATTAAGTATTAAAAACTTCCCTGAACAGGGCTGCCTTCAGATGTCTTTTGAAGATAGGATAGCTGCTTATTTCCTTCACATCTGAAGGGAGGGTGTTCCACAGGGTGGGCGCCACTACCAGAAGGCCCTCTGCCTGGTTCCCTGTAACCTCACTTCTCGCAATGAGGGAACTGCCAGAAGGCCCTCAGCGCTGGATCTCAATGTCCGGCCTGAATGATGGGGGTGGAGATGCTCCTTCAGGTATACTGGACCGAGGCCCTTTAGGGCTTTAAAGGTCAGCACCAACACTTTGAATTGTGCTCAGAAACATACTACGGACTATGACTCCCATCATTCCTAGCTAGCAGGGCCAGTGGTCAGGGATGAATCCCGCATGGCAATGCTGTTTAAACAACATTTGATTCAGCTCAGTTGGTTAGAGCATGGTGCTGATAATGCCAAGGCCACAAGTTTGATCCCCGTATGGGACAGCTGGATATTCCTGCATTGCAGGGGGTTGGACTAGATGATCCTTAGGGTCCCTTCCAACTCTACAATTCTATGATTCCAGGATTCAAGATGCTTTGCTCCCTCAGGAAGTTCAATCATAGCAAAGGACGCAAAAAGGATGGAAAAGAGCCCGCACAGTGCAATTGCCCTGTCGAACAGCAGCAAACGCTCATTCAGATCTGTAACTCAGGCCTTCCTGCTTTCCCTGTGTAATTAGGTTGTTTCCATGGTAATGATCTAATTATGGTCTTCTTGGCTTTGTGTAATCACATTTGCTGTGTTTTGGCATTTGATGATTCCGCCCCCCCCCCCCACCTTTCCTTATTTCTGAACCAAAGCACTTGGCAACTCTGTTCCCTTTCTCTTAAGCTGAATAATGACTTTTCGAGAAGAAAACCTTGGTGACTTTTTCTTCTTTCTTTTGCTTCTGCTAAAAAAATAAAGGAAGAAAAAGAAGTAAGGATAAGGAATGCGAAGAGGCAGGGAAGCACCATGTTTCCCTCGTCCTGCTAAAAGAGTTTTCAGCAATTGTTCCATGGACTGGAATTGGCACACGCAGCTTGTGAACCACCAAGCCAAGCTCAACCCATTCTCTCTGCATGGTGGTTTTGCTAGGGGCCAGGCTTGCCTGAGATGTTTTGCTGTCTGAGGTGAAAAACAAACCTGCATTTCATGTATAGAAGTCCCCCATCCATCCCTGCACTAGGACTATATGTTGGGCATTAGATCTCTCAGATAGGCTGTGTTGCTGATTTTCCAACCCTGGGGATGGGAAACCCTTCACTTCTGGGCAACCATCAGAGGTTCAGGCACCAGCGGTGGAGCAAGTTAATGTAAATTTTACTACTACCACTACTACTACTACTACTACTACTACTACTACTAATTTTATTATTTGTACCCTACCCATCTGACTGGGTTGCCCCAGCCACTCTGGGCGGCTTCCAGCATATACAACAACATAAATTAAACATTTAAAACTTTCCCATACAGGGCTGCCTTCAGATGTCTTCTAAAGGTTGTCATCTCATTGATATCTGATGGGAGGGCATTACACAGGGCAGGTGCCACTACCGAGAAGGTCCTCTGCCTGGCTCTCTGTAACCTTACCTCTCACTATGAGGGAACCACCAGAAGGCCCTCAGAGCTGGACCTCAGTGTCTGGGCTGAATGATGGGAGTGAAGATGCTCCTTCAGGTAGACACCCACTCCATCCAGGCAACCAAAAGGTGATATCATGGTTCAAGGGCAAATTCCAGCCAGACACAAACATTTATGATGTGGAGTCTGGCCTGTGAGGGGTGTGGCTTGGAAGAGAAGAGTGGCCTTGAGCAAATTCTGAGGGACAGGTAGCAATGGGGGGGGGGAGGACTACAATTGGACCCTGGGCCTCAGATTCACTGCCGTATTCTTTGTGCCAGATCTCATGAGTCTTCACTCTTCCTTGAGCTGGTCAGTCCAGTGGCGTAGCAAGGTCAGGTGGTACCCAGTGCGGAAAATTTCTTGTCACCCCTCCCCCCACATTGAAATCTAGTTGGACTCCCAAGAGACTGCGATCTACTCAGAGTAGGGGGTTACAGGGTTACAGGGTTGGGGTCCTGAGTTGAGGGAGATTCTGCTTCTCTCCTTCCAGTCACCCTCTGCTTGTTTGCTCACCTGCCTCCTTCCTGTCCTCTCCCTGCCTGCCTGCATGCCTCCTACAGCAGCTCAGGGATACAGGACTGTCAGAATGAAGGGAGAAGGGGGGAAGGCCACCAGCAAAGTGGCACAACTTCACCCCTTCCCTGATGGATCACCATAGGTGGAAATCAGGTGCGGGCGGCACGCCGAATGTCACCACCCTTGGTAATGACACCCGGGGCGGCCTGCCCCCACCGCTCCCACCTTGCTTCACCCCTGGGTCAACCATTTTGATTGTTCAAAGAAAAGAAGACATGTATTCTATCTAACCTTGACAGTAGGAAACCTGGAAGGAGGGAGGAGATGAAAAACCAACTACCTTTTACCCTGCTAAGCCATGCAGAGTCAGAGTTGTCTTCTGTCAAGGCACCCTAGAAGCGACAGAGTTGTTTGTGGGAAGCTATTTGATAAGAGTTACTATGGCAATAGGAAATCTCCAGGGAGGGGGAAATCAATTAAGTGATATAATGGCAACAAGCCAAGAACAAAAAGCCAAATTCCTCTTTTGGGTTACACAGGAAGTTCTGAACAATAATGAGCCCAGAAAAACAAAGGCTGCTACTTTCCCCTGTCTCAGACAGAAATATTATCTCTCAAACAACACAGGCTGCCAGGGATTTAACTTGGGGTCTTCTGCATTCAAGACAGGTGTTCTACCACTGAGAAATGGTCCTTCTCCATTGGGAAAGAGTACTGCTCTTCCAACTTCCTCATTCAGCTTCATGTATGTACTTCTCAAGGAAGAGAAAAAGAGCAACCTTCTCCACTCCATGACTAAGGCGGCAGTGAGAGAGGGCACCTAGAGATTTCATGGATGCCAGGGAAAGACTTCAAGAGTGCCATTGAAAGCAAGTTGGAAAGAATCATCTGCTGCTGTTCATCTTCAGCATCTGATAATCACAGGGATATTGCCTCTAAATCTGGAAATTGCATTTATTGTCATGGCTACTGATTGATATATCCTCCATGAAATGAAGGCTGCTTGGATCTCAGCCTGTCATTCATTATTGCCGTAAGATAAATGCACCATAAAAGGGTCCACTTCAACAACAGTCAACCAGTTATCAGGTGGCTTTGGAACTACAGCCAAAATTAAGATGACTATGATTGTGTACAATACAATCCACATTTCCAACAACAGCGTTATGCATACTCAGATGCTTCAGCCAAGCTGGTTCCAGCAAGAAACGTCAGAGAAGGCGCATGGCACAGGTCTCCCATTTACACTGTGTGCTGCTAAGTGGCAGAGGCTGAGCCAAGGGCTTGCGCAAAGATCGCTTTCAATTTGGAGGTGCTCAAATTAAAACTGACACAAGGTAGCATTAGCTTGTGGGCTGAAGATGCCCCTTGTTCATCAGATAACATTAACAGGACAATCGATACAGCCAGATAAGTGTATGCCTTCAGGAATCCAGGATCAATGTGGTCTACACAGTTTTCTCTGACAACTCACAAAGGCCTCATGTGATGGAAACCTATGAATGTCCATTGGTCACGATCCAAAACTGTGTGCATGTATTAGGGGGAATATAACTTGAGAGGTTAATGTGCATAACAACCACCCAATGTGCATCTTGACCAAGGAGAATGTGCACTTAATCCAGTCATAAAGAGAGAATTGTGCACATTTTCTGGTCAGTATGCAGTATCACTAGGGACGAGGGTGGTGCTGTGGGTTAAACCACAGAACCTAGGACTTGCCGATCAGAAGGTTGGCGGTTCAAATCCCCGTGACGGGGTGAGCTCCCATTGCTCGGTCCCAGCTCCTGCCAACTTAGCAGTTCAAAAGCACATCAAAGTGCAAGTAGATAAATAGGTACCACTCCGGCGGGAAGGTAAACAGCATTTCCGTGCGCTGCTCTGGTTCGCCAGAAGCAGCTTAGTCATGTTGGCCACATGACCTGGAAGATGTACACCGGCTCCCTCGGTCAATAAAGCGAGATGAGCGCCGCAACCCCAGAGTCGACCACGACTGGATCTAGTGGTCAGGAGTCCCTTTACCTTTACCTTTACCTTTATGCAGTATCACTAACAGCTCATGAAGAATGTGCATTTAATGACTGAATTCTGTACATTCTCCGGCCATTAAGCATAATCAACAGGTCTTGAGGAATGTGCATATATCAGCTAAATGTTGCATATTCTCAGTCAATCATTATGCATAATCCCCAACAGGCCTCAGGAAATTTACACTTCCTTTTGTACATTCTCCAGGCAAATAGGCACATTCTCCAGGCAGTATGCAAAATCTCCAAGAAACATGTCTTCCTTCCATTACATTTTGTTCAGAAGTCCGCAGTCTGCACCCCCACCTCCACATGTGCTGCTTCTAGCCCACTGCCAAATCTTACATGGACGACAGCGTACCTTTCCCACTGACCAGCAGGTCCAAAGAAAGAAATTTGGGGCTCTGGATAAAAACCAACTTTTCCTGTAGTCCAGACCCCTGACTTTTCACCTTTCTTAGCGATTTACCCACCCCTGACTATTGATGTGTCATCATTCTCCAAGTATTTGGATCCTTACGTATCCAAATGGAACAATCTGTACATATATGCAGGCTGGAGGGGAATCTAAAGTTTTGCAGAAGTACATATTTAAAAAACCTTGTAGAAAAAAAATATAAGGGGGGCGGAGAGACCCCGAAACAGCCTGATGAGAGCTAAGTCTGATCAGTGGCCATGCTGGCTGACTGATGGAGAGCATGGATAGTGCTTTTTTCCTAGAAAAATAGGTGTCGGTACTCGCCATGGAGTTGTTATAGTAAGTGCCACACTTTCTAACAACAAAAAAAGAGGGGTGCTGTTACTGCGTACCCTTGAGTACCCCAGGGAGAAAAAAACACTGGGCATGTGAGAGTACAGAAAACAAAGGGGAAGGTCAAAGCGGTGAGAGTGTTTTATGCACAAAGTTGGAAAGATTCATCATTACCTATGATGAAGGAATGGTTTTTAAACTTACAGTGGTACCTTGGTTCTCAGACATCTTGATACTCAAACAACTTGGAACCCAACACTGCAAACCTGGAAGCTAGTGTCCCGGTTTGCGAACTTTTTTTGGAAGCCGAATGTGATCTATTTTGAGTACAGTGGTGCCCCGCAAGACGAATGCCTCGCAAGACGGAAAACCCGCTAGACGAAAGGGTTTTCCGTTTTTGAGTTGCTTCGCAGGACGAATTTCCCTATGGGCTTGCTTCGCAAGACGAAAATGTCTTGCGAGTCTAGAGATTTTTTTTTCACTTTCCCCCCCCTTTATCTAATCTGCTAAGCCTTTAATAGCCTTTAATAGCCTTTTAGCAGCTAATCCCCTAAGCCTTTAAGCCTTTAATAGCCGCTAAACCGCTAATAGCGCTAATCCGTTAAGCCGCTAATAGGGTTGCTTCGCAAGACGAAAAAACCGCTAGACGAAGACTCTCGCGGAACGGATTAATTTCGTCTTGCGAGGCACCACTGTATTACGCTTCTGATTTGAGTGACACACTTCCGTTTTGGGTGACACACTTCCATTTTGAGTGTTACTGCTGAGGTCTGTCTGTTTTTGCTACTTATTTTGTGTTTTTATTTTTGCGGCTTTTTTGTTTTGTTTTTGTGACTGTGTGGAACCCAGTTCAGCTACTGATTGATTGTAAGACTGCAGTACATTGTTTATTGCTTTCATTTAATGGATCAATGGTCTCATTAGATAGTAAAATTCATGTTAAATTGCTGTTTTGGGGTTGTTGTTTTTTTAAAAAAGTCTGGAATGGATTAATCCATTTTGCAATACTTTCTATGGGAAAGCGCGCCTTGGTTTTAGAATGCTTTGGTTTTGGAACAGACTTCCAGAACGGATTAAGTTAGAGAAGCAAGGCACCACTGTACTGGACTTAGCCAAGATGGCAAAGTTGACATATCTAATCAGAGAAAAATCATTGTCGCTATTACTAAAGATTGGAAACTCCTTATAGGCTTTTTGCATAAAAAAAGAAAATGAACTTAAGATATCTGGGTTTGAGGACTGCAGAAAATATTGGTTTATAGAAAGTGGAGTTGTTGAATGGTATCGTGGAGTGGATGTTTTGAATACTCTTGACAGACAAAGAATCTGTTCTCTTTTTTTCTTTTTTCTTCCTTTGTCTTCTTTTCTTTTTTCTTTTCCTTCCTTTGGTTTGTGGTTTTATCTCTGATGTAAAAAAATGGATATTTGATACTAACCTTTGTACATTTTCTTTCAAACCTTAATACAAAAATTATTGGAAGAAAAAGAAAGCAGTGAGGAAGGTGAATGGAGTATTCTAGGGGAGGTTATGGCTGGATGGAAAGTTGAAACGAAGCACTCCGCACCGGAACATTCTGCCTTCAGGTGCCCCTTGCAGCTGTCCTTTTCCTGAGGCAGCATATGTCGAAGAATCTCTGGGGAAATGGACTTCATACTAGAAGTAACCCAAACATGAATAATAATCCACAGACTTCTGTGTACGTGAGGGTCATCATGTCTCCTGTATGTCAGGTCTGGAAAAGACTGTCACCAGAAACGAACTGTTGGGAAATCCTTTGGTGTGTCTGTGTTGCTTAAAGTGCTGAGGCAACGGATATCATTATCACTAATGCCTTACCATCAGCCCGAGACTGGAAGTGAGATCAATTTCATAATAAATCAATCCCAATTTCCAATGTGCAACAGCTTTATCTGCCGGGGCTGACTTGCCAAGGACAGTGAGATGCCAAGGTCAAATCGAAAAAGACAGATCACATTTTCAGCTTTCTCTTAAAACATTTCCTTAGCTATCCTGAGGCACAGACCCCAGCGGACATTTCACAGTTTATTTACCCCGTCTGTAGACGTTCTCCTGAGGGAGGTTTTTATCTGTCAGTGGGGTCTGCCACAGCAGGAAGAGCCTATTTAGCACTCTGCATGCATGGACTGAAGCAATTGTTTAACTTGGGTCAAGAGTTTGCCCTGTGCAATCCAGCCTTTCCCAACCTGGTGCCCTGGAATGTTATTGGGCTCTTGCTTCCATCAACCGAGGCCACACAGCCACTTCTCAGGAATGATGGGAATTGTAGTCTGAAACATCTGGAGCAGCATGGCCCAACATGTGGTCCGGACGCCACATGTGGTCCTTCCCAAAACCTAGTGCCTTACTTGTCTGGCTTTAGGAAGGTAGCATGAGGGCTGGGGCCACCCACTCAAATTTTGGCCTTGCAGTCCCCAACTGAACTACCCCACATGTGACAACACATTTTGTGGCTCACAGGTTCTGTGTTGAAGTACTCTTGTAGCCCACTTAGAATGAAAAGTTGGACTGCCCTGATTTGGAGGAAGCAGTGTGGTGAGGAAGCCTGATGAAATGATCTAGTATAGAAATAAAGAACATACCCTCCAACATTTCTCTGATGAAAGTAGGGACGTCCTACAGTGGTACCTCGGGTTACATATGCTTCAGGTTACATAAGCTTCAGGTTACAGACTCTGCTAACCCAGAAATAGTACCTCGGGTTAAGAACTTTGCTTCAGGATGAGAACAGAAATCATGTGGCGGTGGTGCAGCCGCAGCAGGAGGCCCCATTAGCTAAAGTGGTGCTTCAGGTTAAGAACAGTTTCAGGTTAAGAACGGACCTCCGGAACGAATTAAGTACTTAACCCAAGGTACCACTGTATTCCATAATGACAATTTTGCTATTTATACCCCACACATCTTACTGTTTTCGGAGAGCCAGCGTAGTGTAGTGGTTAAGAGCAGTGGACTCATAATCTGGTGAACCGGGTTCACTTCCCTGCGCCTCCACGTGCAGCTGCTGGGATGACTATTAGTATACTAATACTAATAGTACTAATAATAATTCATTTTATATCCCATCCTTACTCCTGAAGGAGTGCAGGGTAGCAAACACGTCAATAATAAAACATTTTGCAGAAACATTTAAAAACAGTCTAACAACAGTCCAAAAAACAGTTATCTCGGCTGTGAATCCTGCAGGCCTTTTCCCACCCACCTAGGAGGGAAGGGCCTGACTGACTCCAGCTACAAAAGCTGAGGCTGTAGAAGAGGACAGAGACCATCTTGGCTGCTCTTGGTGCAGACCCAGGTCATGTAGCCTGAGTTTCCCAAACCACCTCCTGCCTGAACCACCATTGGCAGGATTGCAAGCAAAGGTAGTAGGTACCGTCTGTGCTTATGATATGTGTGTGTGTGTATTCTCCTCTTGCTAATTATTCTGTATGAAATGTGCATTTTATATTTGACTTCCCTTAATAATGTTTTCTTTTGAAATATTTAATGTGACTTTTTTTTGTTAAGTTTGCTATGTTAAATGCGCATTCTGTAGCTGACCTACATCCTTTGTAATATTTCATTTTGAAATCTTTAAGATAACATTTTAGTTTCCTGTTAATTAGCTGGCTTTGAATATATATGTTATATTTGACTTTCTTCTGTCATGTTTTTCTTCTGGATTGCTTTATGGTTTAATGCAGGTTGCAAATAGCTTTGAGATTTCCCCCATCCTAAAAATATAAAGCCTGTGATTTTCCCCCCCTAAAAAAATATATATTTCGGGGTACTCTCATTTTCCTACTTATATTGAAATACTGCCCCTCAATGAAGCCAAACTCAGATTCACAAAACTTTTAGGGGGTATATGTATCCCTGAGTACCCCCAGAAAAAACCCCACTGTTATAAAGTGGTATAGAAATGAAAAGAAAATGAATAATATGGAACTACAAACTTCTGATGCTTGTAGACTGTCAACCCAGGTCAACCCAGGTAGGACACTGAATCCTCCTGGACAGGAAGAAGTATCAAAGACTTCCTGTTCTGGTTGAGCCTCACAGTCTTCCTCAGCTCTATGTAATCTTAGAAGATGAGCAATTAAATAGGCCTGAGATGGTATGTTTGGTGTTGTTGGCATCATCAGAGATTTACAACCTCTTCTGGACAATGACAGTTCTCTTTCTCAAGCTCTAGGAGGAAGACCTTTCATTGCCTACAGATAGCCACCCAATCTTAAACGACTCCTCACCCACAATAATACAGCAACCAGACTTAACATGGACACTGGGACCAGAGCCTACAATAAACCCAGATGCCAACTTTGCTTCCACATACACCCAGACAACACCATCACTGGACCCAACAACATCAAACATACCATCTCAGGCCTATTTAATTGCTCATTTCCTCAGCTCTGGTATCCTTCATTATTTGTTGGTCCTGTCTCCTGGTTTGACCTCCAGCCCTGTCTTCTGCTTCATTGCTCCTGGGTACCAGCTGGATTCCCAGCTCAGCTCATACTGTTACGCAGGGCCCATTTCAGCTACACAAGGCAACCTTAGAAATAAAGATAAAGGCATTCTCTTCATCAAAGAACCTCTTCCGAGAGCTCATAACCTGATTCACCTGCAGGGATTGGTCCTGACTCATGGAAATGCTTGGTAGATGAATGCCGAATACAAAAACAAAAGAGTATAAAATCATCTCCTGCTGCTTTGGAAAGTTCTGCCTGTCAGTTAGAATTCTTGCCACCAGTTTGGTGCCTTTAAAAATAAAACAGAGTCGCTAACAATATCTCCTCCAGTTGCTTTTGATGTATTTAAAAGGTGGGAAAAGACACATTAAAAAAACACAACTGCTCTGGTAAATAACAAGGAAAAGGTCCACAGGCTTTATTTTTGCTATAAAAAGGGTAGACAGGAGAGGCAAAGTAACCTCTTTGCATTGATTTTTGGTGGTGGTGAAGGAAAATGAACTGCAGGAGGGGGAGAAATTATCCTTAATGGATGTCTGGTTTGTTTGCTTGCTAGGAAAGACAAAACCCTTGGATAGCAGCAATCATTTCTTTGGACTTGCTGAGACAGCATGTCTGAGAGAGCTAGTGTGGTTTAGTGGTTAGAGTGTTGGACTTGGACCCGGGAGACCAGGGTTCCATTGTCCACTCTGCCATGAAGCTCCCTCTTTGGGTGATCTTGGGCTACTCAAAATTATAAATAATTTTATAAGTTGTGTGTCCTTGTTTCTCAGTATGATCCTTTTGTATGTTTTGCGGTATTTTATACATTGTGATTTTGATGTGATTTTTATTGGTTATAGATTAGTCATTCTCTACGTATGAGTAATTAGTAATACTTTATTGTGATAAGTGTAAAGTGTTTAATTATTATTTCTTATGTTTAATTTTACTGTTTACCATTAGATTTTAATGAATTATTTAATATTGCTTTATTTTGTATAAACTGATTATTTTAAAGCTATTGTGACTTTTTGTATTGGATCAGATTGTTACTATTAATGTTTGGTGTTTTATTATGTTTTTATATGTGTTGGAAGCTGCCCAGAGTGGCTGGGGCAATCTAACCAGATGGGTGGAGTATTATTATTATTATTATTATTATTATTATTATTAATTATTAACTGAATTCAGCCCTCTAAGTTTCTGTCTTACCCTCAAGACTCACCACAAACCTCTTGCTCTCCTGGATGGAAGATAGAGAGGGGGTGAGGGTAGAAACCACCCTACTGTATAGAAGGTATAAAGGTGAAATTTAAACTTGTGGATCTGCCCACTTTGCTTCTGGCTTCAGTCATCACTGTGTGTGGCCCTCAGGATGTTGCCCAGAAAGGAATATGTCCCTAGAATTTGGTTACAACAGCTGATGCAGCCCAGACGAGCAGAAGGGAGGGATGGACAGATCAGTCTAGTTGAGAAGAACTAAGGGTCATCTAAGTCCAACTCCCTGCAAGGCAGGAATCTCTTGTTCAACGTGGCGCTCAAACCCATGATCCTGAGATCAAGATAGTCTCATGCTCTACCGACTAAGCCATCCCAGTGGTCCTCCTGTCCTTCTTTCCACACCCCACAAAAAAGAAAGTAAAATTTGTATTTACATTGTGGTCAATCTCTGAGCCCACCTCACCAAGAACCCATCATTCTGGCATGAGCTCCACCCTCTCTCCCTTGCACCACCTGCGTCAAAGGACTTAGTGTGACGAACAGGTGAGTCTGCCCCATAAAGAGTCCTCTGTATGTGGATGCTCATCCCCTCTAAGGATGTAGGAAGTTCTTGAGGTCCTAGACAGGACTTCATCACACTGACCTTGGTTGTACCCATAACATTGGTGGGCTTTACCGTTCTTTACTTGACGATTATATGGTTTGCTGTGTCCAGCGCAGGCTTGGCTTAGAGGTAAGCCCCTCTCTTGCATTAGGCTTCGTCTTAGCATAACCGCTTGGATCTGGGCCACCACCATCCATCACTGGGTTGCTGACACCCTCCCACCAATGTGTCCTTAGTTGTACTGTAAGCACCAGCATTGCCTTGGATGCTGTGTGCGTTTTTTGCATTCAAGATTCCCCATTTCCCTTGCCATTAGTTCACAACAGTGGAAGTTATTTGCATAAAACACATCGTTAGACACGGGTAGGATGACAGATCTGCCTTCTCATGCGTTCAGCAAACAGACTGTTGTTTCTGGTAACTGCATTGTAAGCCGCATGAGAATGTGGGCTGGGAGCACAAAACTCTCCAGGGGGGCTGGTTCTGGAGGAGCCGGCTTCCTTTTGAAACGAAGAGATGACTCATTTTGCTGTTTGAATGGGAGGCAGTGCATTTCCCTTCATAGGGACCCGTTCTCTATTGATGTAAATCCAGGATCAAATCGGGGAGCTTGCTGCAGCCTCCACCAGCTCCCAAAACCCATTTCTGAGCTGCGTGCATGTTAAAGGTCACAGAGGCTTATCCAAAATCGCATTTGAAAACACAACAGGTTGGCTCGGAGCACATGTCTGCCTGTTCCGTTTGTAACATGTCCAACAGCTTCATTTCTGCTTGTGTTTGCAGGCGTGTGTTATTTCAATGTCTCCTTATCACTTCTATCAATCACTGCAGCCGGGGTCTGGAAAACAAGGCTGGCCCAGTGATGAGAAACAGGCAGGTTTTGATTGGACTCTCATGCAGCATTCCGGAGAATTGGCCGGACCTCAGAAAGGAGACTGTTTAACCCTTTCTTTTCCTCCAAAGATGCATCAGGAACATGACCGTTTCCCTCCAAAGGGAGTCATAGTTCATGGGGAAGAAAGGCACCATTTGCTTTGAGTTTGTGCACATAGAAGAAGAGGAGTTTGGACTTGATACCCCACCTTTGGACATGATATCCCACCTTTGGACTTGATATCCCACCTTTCACTACCCTTAAGGAGTCTCAAAGCAGCTCATAATCTCATTTCCCTTCCTCCCCCACAACAAACACTCTGTGAGGTGAGTGAGGCTGAGAGACTTCAGAGAAGTGTGACTAGCCCAAGGTCACCCAGCAGCTGCATTTGGAGGAGTGGGGAAGCGAACCCAGTTCACCAGATTACGAGTCCACCACTCAACCACTACACCACACTGGCTCTCTAGAACAGGGTCTTGAGAATACATATGCTGAGAATAGGGTCAGTAGTGCATTAGTGGGGGATTTCCCCCCTTGATTTCCCCTGGGATGCTTCCCTAGTGCGACTACATTATTGATGTCTGGAGGGGCTACAGCACAACAAAAGTAGTACCCAAAATAGAACATTTGTGGTAGGAAAAGCTGTGGAATTTCAGTAGGTTATGTACTAATGGGAAATGCAGCAGTATGACTACCTCCAGACCTTTGCAGATGCAAATACTATTGAAAGTGGGATCATGTATGACCAACCTGATAGAATCATGAGCACAAGTGATCAGAAATGCACAACCGAAAAGGACACCTGGAGGAGCTTTGTTGGGGCATAATTTAGAAGGAAGAAAATGTTCCGTTTGTTGCTGCTGCTATTAAACAGCTGGGAGTCAAGATCCCTGCTGATCAGCTGCAAATCATTCCAAGATTTGCCAGTGGATCTTGATCCAGCGTTTGCAGTACAGAGCAGTCCCTCTCTCTGTGTACCAAGTGGATTATGTGATTTGCAGGCAGAAGAGATTAGAAAAAAAGAAGTATGGAACAGTATAACTCCAGTTAGCAGCACAATCATTATAAAATTGAAGGCCAGTCTGCCTTCCGGACGTGAGGAGGTTTTCCATCTCTACTTATGACCGGTAATCTTCCAGAAATGAAGGGAAGAAGCCAGACTCTGTCAACATTTCCTTTAGAGGCTGAAAGAATTAGCGTTCCCTAATGGAAATGCAACAGTTCACGACGTTATATGTGAACATTGAAGAATGCCTGACATTCTGAATAGGGAGAGAATGATTAAATGGAGCCAAGCACAGCTTGGAAAGAAATCTCTCGCATTCCTTCAGGGTAGGCAATGTAGTGCCCACAGGCTGCAACCAGGCACTTCTGGGGTACAGGCCCTTCCTTGAATGCTGGATAAGTTTGTGATAATGTGTTGTCATTTTCATGTGAGAACACACACACAAATATTTGTATAATTTTTAATTGCGTTTTTATAACACCTAATCACCAAATCATCATCATAATTGACATAACCAAGTTAAAAGAAATACCATATACATACCCTCCAACGTTTCTCCAATGAAAATAGGGACATCCTATTCCATAATAATAATAATGATAGTGATAATAATAATAACACTTTATTGTTTATATGCTAGCCATTACTGCCCAAAAACTTGCTCCGACCATAACGCCGTGAAGATGGAAATGAAACTTACAACAACTGGTCAATTTAGATGGAGGATGAATGACACCCTGTTTCCAGATGAGGAGGTCCACATGAAGGCCCCAAAAACTTTAAAGGACTATTTTGAAATAAATCTAAAGGCCGATGTGGAAAAAAGAGTGATCTGGGACGCAAGCAAAGCTGTGATGCGAGGATTTCTGATTCAACAAAATTCAATAAAAAAGAGAAGGCAGAATGAGAAGAAGGAAAAGATTTTGGAAAAGATAAAAGAAGGAGAGAAAAAATTAAGATCAAAACCAAAGTCCCAGGAGATTTTGAGAGAGATCAAGTTATATCAAACACAATATATGGAATTGATGAATCAAGAGATTGAGTGGAAGATAAAGCAAATGAAACAAAAGACATTTGAATCGGCAGATAAATGTGGCAAACTTCTGGCTTGGCAATTGAAGAAAAGGCAGAAATTAAATACAGTTACAAGCCTAGAAGTGGATGGAAAGAATATATCTAAACCTAACGAGATTAGAAACTGTTTTTTGAGCTATTTTAAAAAACTATACTCTCAAGGGCCACAAAATGAAAAGGACATAGATGAATTCCTTAATAAATATGGATTACAAAAAATCTCTCATCAAAGTAAGGTGGATTTAAACCAGAGAATAACAGAACAAGAGATAGAGGGTGCCATTCAGGACATGCAACTGGGCAAATCTCCAGGACCAGATGGATTGACTTCCAGATATTACAAAGCCTTGAAGGAGTGGTTGGTTCAACCGTTAAAGGAAGTCTGTAACGAGATTTTAGAGGGGAAAAAGGCACCAGAGTCGTGGAAAGAAGCTTATATTACACTCATACCAAAGACAGAGACTGAAAAGACTCAACTTAAGAACTACCGCCCAATATCATTACTCAATGATAAAATTTTTGCAGATATTTTGGCAAAAAGATTTAAAAGAGTGTTGATGGAGAAGATTCACAAGGACCAAGCAGGCTTTCTCCCAAAAAGGCATTTATCAGACAATGTAAGGAATATAATAGACATTTTGGAACTACTAGAGGTGAACTTAAACACCAAAGCAGTGTTGATCTTTGTGGACGCGGAGAAAGCCTTTGATAATATTTCTTGGAGTTTTATGAAAAAGAATCTTCATGGGATGGGGTAGGTCAAGGTTTTGAGAACGGTATGGGTGCGATATATTCTGAACAAAAAGCTAAGTTGATTGTAAATAATGTGATAACTGAGGAACTTACGATAGAAAAAGGAACACGACAGGGGTGCCCAATTTCCCCATTGCTTTTCATTTCTGTTCTGGAGGTGTTGCTAAATATGATTAGAAATGACCAGCAGGTTAAAGGTGTACAGGTCGGAGCCAAACATTACAAGTTAAGGGCCTTCGCAGATGACTTAGTATTGACCTTACAAGAGCCAGACACTAGTACGAAAAGGGTGTTGGAGATAATTCAACAATTTGGCCAGGTAGCCGGATTTAAACTGAATAAACAGAAGACTAAAGTCTTAGAAAAAAATCTAACAGTCATGGAGAAGGAGAAATTTCAAGAAGAGACAGGTCTGACAGTGGTTAAGAAGGTGAAATACCTAGGGGTTCACTTGACATCTAAAAATTTGAACTTGTATAAAGACAATTATGAAAAGTGTTGGTCAGAAATTAAAAAAGATCTAGAAATATGGTCAAATTTGAAATTGTCAATGTTAGGCCGAATTGCAGTTATTAAGATGAATGTATTGCCTAGAATGTTATTTTTGTTTCAAACTTTGCAGATTCTTGACAAGATGGACTGTTTCAAGAGGTGGCAGAAAGACATTGCGAAATTTGTCTGGCAGGGCAAAAAGCCCAGAATAAAATTTAAAGTACTTACAGATGCAAAAGAAAGAGGGGGATTTGCCCTGCCGGACTTAAAACTGTATTATGAAGCAGCAGCGTTTTGCTGGCTGAAAGAGTGGATGCTCCTCGAGAACACAGATATCTTGGATTTAGAAGGTTTCAATAATACATGTGGTTGGCATGCATATCTATGGTATGATAAAATCAAAGTGCATAGGGCCTTTAAAAATCACATTGTAAGAAAAGCGTTATTTAATGTTTGGATAAGATATAAAGACTTGTTGGAAAACAAAACCCCTAGATGGTTGTCACCCTTGGAGGCTAAGGCATTGAAGAAACTCAATATGGAGGCCGAATGGCCAAAGTATTGGGAAATCTTGGAACAAGATGGAGACAAATTGAAATTACAGAGTCATGAGAAATTGAAACCTAAAGTACGAGACTGGCTCCATTATTATCAAATAATGGAGGTCTACAAACAAGATAGGAAAATTGGCTTCCAGGTGGAGAAATCAAAATTAGAAACTGAATTGTTAGAACCCAATACCAAGAATTTATCAAGAATGTATAATTTGCTGCTGAAATGGAATACACAAGATGAAACAGTTAAATCGGCTATGATTAAGTGGGCACAGGACATTGGTCATAACATTATGTTTGCTGACTGGGAATGGTTGTGGAACACCGGTATAAAATTTACGGCATGTAATGCCTTAAAGGAAAATATTATGAAAATGATCTATAGGTGGTACATGACCCCAGTCAAGCTAGCAAAAATTTATCATTTGCCTGATAATAAGTGTTGGAAGTGTAAAGAAACTGAAGGTACTTTCTATCACCTTTGGTGGACGTGCCCGAAGATTAAGGCTTTCTGGGAAATGATATATAACGAAATGAAAAAGGTACTTAAATGTACTTTCCCGAAGAAACCAGAAGCCTTTCTCTTGGGCATTGTCGGCCAATTGGTGTTAAAGAAAGATAGAATTTTTTTTATGTATGCTACGACAGCAGCAAGAATACTCATCGCAAAGTATTGGAAGACACAAGACCTACCCACTCTGGAAGAATGGCAGATGAAAGTGATGGACTATATGACACTGGCTGAGATGACTGGCAGAATCCGCGACCAGGGGAAGGAGACGGCGGAAGAAGAATGGAAGAAATTTAAAATCTATCTTAAGGACTATTATAAACTTGATGAATGTTAGAATGTCGAGGTTTTGAGAAAGAAAGGGTTACAGCGATATAAGATTAGACTGAAGGAAAGGTTAAGATGACATATGTTTGACAGAACTATTTAGAAGTTACTGGAAAATTTTGGACATTGGGATGCAGAAAGGGGAGGTATGGGGGAGTCCGAGAAAGAAGGTTTATGAAAAAAAAGGTCATGAAACTATACGTGTTTGTATGTCTTTTTATATGTTTGTATTGTTTTAAAAATTTTGTAAAACCAATAAAAATTTATATATATATATGCTAGCCATTAAACATTTAAAAATCCTCCCTATATGGGCTGCCTCCAAATGTCTTCTAAAGGTTTTATAGTTATTTATCTCCTTGGCTCAGAGGTCGCATAACTCCATACCCTCCAACATTTCTCTGGTGAAAATAGGGACATCCTAAGGAAAAGCGGGATATTCCGGGATCAAATAAGAAACCGGGACAGCTTCTGTAAATCCGGGACTGTCCCTGGAAAATAGGGACACTTGGAGGGTCTGCATGTACAGTTGCAATCGAAATTATTCAATCCCCATTGGAAATCGAGTTTAGAGTTTTACAGACTTCCAGCTGTTTGCAATGAGCAAATCAAACAAAAGCAATTGAAATAGCTCAACACAATGGATGCTGGTTTTCCTAAATTCAGCTGAAAGTGCAACTAATACTGGCTTCAGTGTGATTTTGTGCTCCTTTGTTCCCATGTGCATCTGACAGTGTTTCTGGAGAACTGTCCACTAAGTTCAGGCCATTCACAAAACCCAGTCTCTTCTCATGAAGTCCACCTTCAAGCCCTGCAGTCCCTCACAATACTTTCCGCATTCTTAAAAGCTGTTGCTAATCTCCAGTTCCATGAAGAACATTGTTGCTGCTGTCTTTACTAGGACTAGTAAAATCCTAGATAATGAACCAAATTGGGCTAATTTGGGTTGACCTGGAATTCAGTCTAATTGTCTTGAGGCGCTACAGGATCATCCCAGTTCAGGTCTACTTGGAACAGTCCAGGGGTCAAAATGAGGCAGTCTGGCGGCGAGGAAAACAGGAGGGTGGCAGAGGCAGGCAGGCAGGCTGTGTGTGTCTTCTTCTCACCTCGCTTCCACATGTTTCATCAGGGTTTGAAACTGAGATTAAACACATGAACCCCCAATTGGGTGTGGTCAACCTTGGATTGCCCAGGTCAGGTGGGGGCCACTCTGAAGTGCTGCATCAGGCCCTGCATTGGATCGGGAGGCTCGTGCTCAGCCCTAGTATTTAACCACTTCTCCAACCACGTCAGTTCTTGTAGGATGACACCGTTTTTTTGATCTCCCATCAGTCACCTGCATCTCCATTTGGTGGTTTTGTATAAATAGAAAACTAATGCAATTTTCTACCATGCAAGCAAAGTCGCAGCATCTCCCTCTCCCAGCGCTTCGCATCTGAACGCTGCCAGTCCTCTCCCTGCTTTTTAATATATGCCAAATGTAAAAGGATCTCCAGCCATCTCAGTGGAAGTCAAATTGAAAGGGAACAGAATGGAAGCAGGAACAAAGGAGGTGGGGGAGAAAATCCTCTATTCTTTTGATTCCTCTCCTTTTTGTTGTTGCATGAGAGATAAAAAGGTCTGGGGAAGGATTTGTCTGCCTCAAATAATAACCTTTTCAGCCGACTTGCATCACCTTTCAAGGATGATTTTTTTGCTTAAAAAAGTAGCCCACCTCCAAAGTGTGCTTTCCTCCTTAGAAGCATTCTTCTTCTTTTTGTGCTGGCCATAATACGGTTTCAAATCACTTGACTGATCATCTAACAAAAGGTTCCATGAAAGAGTTTAAACCTCCCTTGGACTGACAGGAAGGGCCATAGCTTCGTGGTTGAGCATCTGCTCTGCATATACGTAGGTAGGTCTCACATCAAGTCACCGGCGTTACCATGTAGGGTTGAGAATATCCGCAGTCAGAAACCTTGGAAGCTTGCTGCCAACCTGAGTTGGCAATACGGAGTCTGATAGACCAATGGTTTGGCTTACTTTAAGGCAACTTCCCATGTACCTACTGTGCTGGTCCTGGGGGGGGGGTTACCGTGCGGCGTGGTCCGTGTACGGTCCGAGGCTGAAGCGGGGTACAAGGCAGGGTGTCTGGTGTGGTCAGGAACTCTGGCAGAAAGCAAGACAGGGTGCCGGCAGGAACAGGTAACCAACAATGTTGCTCCCGCAACCTGGGACTGGGTGGGCTGGCCTTTATCTCCTCTCAGGCATAGGGCGACCCCGGTCCACAGGTGACTCGCCTCTCCTGGCCTGGAGGCGAGCACTCCTCCTGCACGAACTTAGTTACCTCTGCCTCTCTGCCCTGAGCCTCTGCAGCTTAGGAGAGGCTGGAGGGTTACTGGACCCAGAGGCAACCTCACCTTCCCCTGACAGGGCTGGGAGAGGAGCACCTGCAGGCAATGGGTCCTCGATAACCTCCGGAGCCAGATTGGATTCAGCTGGTGTCTGCTCCTGAGGATCCAGCACAGGTGAGGATCCTTCAGGTTCAAGCCCCTGCCCCGGCTCAGCCGGCCCTGGAGGCAGGGACTCCTGTGCAGGCTGGGATTCCTCAGGTTCAGCCTCTGAATCAGATTCCCAGGCCATCACACCTACGAGTCATCCTTTCTTTTTTGAGACATATCCTGAGCAGGGCCGTCTTAAGCATATCCAGCACTGTGGTGCAAAGATCCCTCCAGCACACCCCCCGGCAACTCCAAAACAAGGGAGGGGGCAGTGGAAAATGCCTCTGCCTCCCCTACCGCCCCAATCCGTGGCATGGTGGCAGTGATCAAGCAGGAAAACTTGCTGGCGGACATGCTCTCCGGCATCACGGCACCCGAGAAGGCAGCCTGGGAAGGCTGCACGCCACCTTTCTCCAGGAAGCAGGAGGAGGACAACGACTGGGAGCAGGGCCAGACGGCTCTGATCCTGAGGTGAGTAGAATAAGGGTGAATCCTTTGGAGCTGACGTCCATTTTGCGAGAATTGAGGTTAAAGGGAACCAGGCAGAGGGCCTTCTTGGTAGTGGTGCCCGCCCTGCGGAACGCGCTCCCATCAGATGTCAAGGAAATATACAACTACCTGACTTTTAGAAGACATCTGAAGGCAGCCCTGTTTAGGGAAGTTTTTCATGTTTGATGTTTTATCATGTTTTAATATTCTGTTGGGAGCTGCCCAGAGTGGCTGGGGAAACCCAGCCAGATGGGTGGGGTATAAATAAATTATTATTATTATTATTATTATTATTATTATTATTATAAAATGGAAATGAGATGTGTCAGCACCAATTTGGATATTTGTGATCCTCAGGTGAAGAGTAGCATATAAATGTAATTATAATAATAATAATAATTCCACAGTATAACAGAGAGTGCCCATCTAGTGGAATGAATTTCAATATGTCTAGCCCACCTTTCTGTGCCAAGGCCTACTCAGTGCAGTGTGTAAAATAAGAAGAGAATAAAATGAACATTCAATCAAAAACGTATTAACAAGAGCAAACAACCGTAAAGCAGTGTCATTGATAAAACAGCACATAAAAACCACAGTTCAAAGCAGGAGAGGATAAACATTCTCAGCTTCAGGACCACATTCCATTCTGCACAACCTTCCAGGGGCCAGATGCCAGTGCTGGGGATGGGGCAGAGACAAACGTGGAATGATTCACAATGGCCGCCTAATGTATTCATGATCAAGATGCAATTTTGAACCAGAGATATCGCAGCAACTGACTGGTTCAGTCTTAGCCAGTACATAATAACATTTGCCCAAACATTTAAATATTACAAGTACGGATGGGGACAAGGGATGGGTGGATCTGATTGTGTTCACCCCTCTCGTTTTCCAGTTCTCCCTATTTCCACATCAGTCTGCAATATCTAAAAAGTTCTGGTTAAAATTCATCAGCAAATTTCTCCTAATTTATACAAGTCGCTGTTCATCTTTGCCTGATATACACAATTTTTGCAAAGCAATTTCCCTTAAGATAAAGCATTTTATATGTTGTTCTCACTAATATATGTATTTGTTTTACGCACTTTAGCTGAGTACGTGCATTACTTAGCTGGAGAACTGAGCTGTAAAATTCAGGGAAGCAGTGACTTTTGGTAGATGGCTGCATTTTGGTGTGCGCATTGCTTTGGAAAGTGCAAATAGTTTTGTCTTTAAATGTGAACAGAATTGAATTCCAGTCTCATCCTTTCGGCGCATGTAAGTCCCACCCACAACATCCCTTGGTGTGTCTATCCCATGCACATTGATCCTGACCTTCCTGTCTTGTGTGGCAAAAGTCTGCAGGGGGCTTCTACTCACATACAAGTAAAGCCCTCCACATGGCTGAAGACCCTGCTTTATTGGGTGAAGCTTACACTCATGGGAACTTTTGCAGTGCAGACTGCGCATGTGCCCTTGCTCGCACCCAGAGTTTGAATACAGTGGTACCTCTAGATGCAAACAGGATCCATTCTGGAGCCCCGTTCGCATCTAGAAGCAAACGTACCCCGTGTCCATGCGTCTGTGCATGCGCGGGTCACGTTTTGGTGCTTCTGTGCATGCGCGTGACATCATTTTGAATGTCTGCACATGTGCAAGCGGCAAAACCCAGAAGTAACGCGCTCCGTTACTTCCGGGTTGCCACGGAGTGCAACTCAAACGCGCTCATCTCGAAGCACATTCAACCCGAGGTATGACTGTATTCATGAACAAGCTTTTATGTTGTGAACTGCCCTGTGATTTTCAGATGACGGGTAGTATACAAATTTAATAAATAACAATAATGCTCTGTATTGGCTCTCTAAGCATCCCACTAATATACAACCCATAGAATAGTCCATTCAACACATTATTGGGTACTAGCATTGTGATGGCATTGACCAGTTGCTCCCTGATGTACATATACAAGAGGAAGTTCCTGTTGTTTTGATGCCAACCCCTTATCTCTCACACACATTTTTGTAGAAAGCCTGATAGTATCCAAAAAAGGAATAATGGCTCATGCTTATGATGATGAAAATGGTGAAAAATGCTCCAGCGTTCTTCCACAGAGCTCAAGGTGGCAGGCATGGCTCTCCTCCTCGCAACAACCCTGTGAGGTAGGTTAGTTTGACAAACAATGACTGGCTCAGTAAGCTTCATTGGCTGCATGAGGACCTGAACCGGCCTCCCCCGTCCTAGTCCCAAACCCTAACCACTGCACCCCACTGCCTCAGTGTGCCTAGAAGTTGAAAAGCATATGCTTTGTTGTTGTTTTTTTTAAAGATATTTATTAGAATTTCAACATATTACAAAAAGCATATGCTTTGGCAAACCCACAATATATTGTTGGTTTCCCAACAACACTGCAATCAACTTACAAATTTACAGGTTTGCCCAAGAGTTAACGGCACAGGTTACATCTTCCCAGAATCGATTTGCATAATATGTTGGAAGGGAGTGACTCATAGGTGCCAAACTGCATCTGCCAAAAGGATGCAAGAGCAGCTCTCTGGGCTTGTTATTCTATGCTGATATGGAGGATGCCACGTATTTCAGAGCAGGAGCCAGCTGATGTCACATAAAGTGTGGGAGCAATGTGTCAAAAAATGCGCAGAGAGCAGGGGAAGCAGACGGCGTTTAAATCTAATAGGGGATTTGAAGTGATTGAACTGCGGGGAAGGGCTTTAAAGTGCCTTCCACATGACTAGGGGGATTAAAGAATGAACCCTTCGCTTTTCTGATAGCACAAGAAAAGATGAATGAGGTTGTCATTGTTCTAGGCATCAGTGCCCTTAGAAGGGATTTTCAAGCTGATAGGAAAATGAAGTTGTTTTTCTGGGGGCAGAAATTTGTCTACTGGACTGTGTTAGAACGGAAAGGAAAAGGGGACTTGTCAAACCATTCCGCCATTTATTGTAGCCTGCCCAATGCCTGGTATCCCTCTGATTTTGTAGACACAAGGCTCACCCAAAGAGGGGAAAGGCTGTAGCTGTTGAGAATTCCATTACACCTTAAGGAACAGACGTGTGGAATTGTTGTGTGTCATATGTCTGTTTACATTCCAGCACAGTATGCTGGGAACTTCCGTTTGTGTATAGCTTTCGCTTTTGCTGTTCTCTCTGAGATGACATGAGAGAGAGATGACATGTTTCTTTGTCCGGATTTATTATTAATAAATCTGTAGTTGTAGTATGACTTCACAAGCCTCACACCTATTCTGTGTGCGCAGTTCTATCTGCTGATAGTGTGCCCTGGCTTCTGAAGCCCAGGTCGCTGATTTACGTCAGAGCAGAGGTCGATGGAAGCACAGCTGGGGCTTGCCAAGTGGCCTCACGGCCCTCTGCATGTCAGCGGTAGCTCAGTGGTAGAGCCCCTGCCCTGAATGCAGAAGGTCCCACGTCTGATCCCTGATATTTCCAGTTAGGCTAGGAGAGACTCCTTGTCTGAAATCCTAAAGACAACCCTGAGTTGCATGCCAAGGCCCCGTGACCAAGTTGCCTGGACGTCGTGTGCAACAGTGCCGCATCTGGGCATCACAGAAGACAGTGTCACTTCCAGATGTAATGCCCAGATGAACATTGAGGTGGCCCAGCCCCCACTAACAAATATTGGGGGGCAGCTCAAGGGGGTTCAGCCCCTAGGAGTCGGCACCCCTGCTCAGTATAAGGCCCAATGGAACCCTGGCCCCAGAATCAAGGTCCATAGCACTCAAGTTGAAAATCCCACGAGCTCCTCTCCCCCTCTCTGGTAGTAGAAATGCTGTCACAACCAATTAAATAACTAACAGTTGACTACCCTTTCTCAACACTTCAAATCAACTCCCTGAGGTGGACATCTCACTCTTCCTAATAATGGTGCCAACACCACTGAGAGCCTTTGGGGAACAGTACGCAGATATGGTGGCTAGTGTTTGGTTTGGTGGACCATAAGATGGACTGTCCTATCTCCAAAACAAGATTAAGTATCTCAAAGTTCATCATATGCCCTATTATGGAATCATAGTATTTTAGGGAATAACAGGGACCTCAGAGGTAATCTAGTGTTCTATTCCAGTTGGAGCTACAAAAGATCTTGAAGAGGGCATATTCCAGGCTGGTAAATGCCTCTGCCTGAAATATGTATTTCCCAATGATTTTGTTGCTTGTAAGGCGGCCGTTATTTAACACATGGTTGAACTATAGAGATGTTGTCTTATTTTCTTAATGTGGCCGCTTTTGCTGAAACATTTTAGGCCAGAGTTCTTAAGCAAAGATTTACAACTTGGAAGCCCGTGCTTTGCTTAGAATAATCCATTCTAATTTTAATATACATTTCCTCCCAAGATTTATTTCCTTGTCATGGGAAAGATTAAATGGCTGAAAATAAGAACTTAAGACAAATGTGCCAAGCAATGGCAAAATCAGGGGCTATTGATTCCCAATTATGGGAGGCTATGCACACGAGTAGGAAAGGAATGTGGCCCATCAGTTCTTGTTTGAGCCAGGAAATCAAAACGTCCCCCCACCTCAATCCCTAAATATACAACTGTTTCCTACTTGCTGCACTGGCAATGAAGGGTCTCCCACCTGAAGCAATAGGAATCACGGTCATGGTTCTGAAAAAATGGGAATAGTGAGAAGTTTGATTTGGTTTGCATTCCAACATAAACCTACCAAATCTGAACTTCCCAAAGCAAGATTTGGATTTAAATACAGTTGTCCTACAAAATTCACATTTCTATGCATTTTAGGTTGTATGTATCTTTCCACTACAATTGTAACCACGTTGGGTTTCATTGGCCATTGGCCATTTATGCATTCACTTAGTTTAATGGCACTATGGTCTCTGCTCCCAACTGGCTTGACAACACTTAATCTCTTGCAACAAGTCCTTGGCACCACTCAAGGTTAAGTCCAGGGTTGCCACCCCTCTGGTTGGTTCTATGGCCAACTTTTCCAGGGCACAGTCACTTAGGGTATCTAGAAATTTTACCACTTTGTAATGGCTGGAACACACATGTAGACAGTCCATGTGTGGGTTGCCCACCCATTACTACAACACCTCCTCTTTGAGATGCTTCCTTGATTTCATTATTGAATTCAAGACCTCCGGGAGGAGGAGAAGGAGGAGGTGGAGCAGAAGAAGGTGACGATGACTTTGGATTTGATATCCCGCTTTATCACTACCCTAAGGAGTCTCAAAGCCGCTAACAATCTCCTTTTCCCTTCCTCCCCCACAACAAACACTCTGTGAGGTGAGTGAGACTGAGAGGATTCAGAGAAGTGTGACTTTGTCACTTGATTGACAAAGCATTTTGAGTGTGTGTGTGTTAACATGTCTCCAGTATTAATTTCTCTTGAATCTGTGGAGAAATCTGCACCTTTTTGGCTTTCTAACGTGCTGGACTCAATGCTCTCTTTGATGTACAAAGCAACCCCACCTCCAGTGTGTCCTTACCTGCCCTTCCAGAGCTTATATCTGGAGATTTCAGCACCAGGTGGAAACTCACCTGTACTTGCTTGTTTTCAAGTTACTAGGAATGTTGTTGCAGTTGCAAGAGAAGAGCTCAGTTCAGCACTCATCCCCCTTAGTGTTTTTAAGAGTGTGAGGTATTTTTATCTGCTTTTATACATTGTGCAGGATTGGTTTTATTGCAGTGTTGTTCTGCAGACATCTTATTCAGTGGTGGCTGGTAAGGCAGGAAGCCAAACAGCAGGTGGAGCCAGAACCAAGATAGGCGGAGCCAACTAATTATTGCCTTGTCCTCTTCCTCCTCCCTGCAAAGTTCTGGAAGTGGGACAAACACTGAAACTGAGGGGAAGGTTGCTGGCAGGCAGTGCCACTCACAGGCAGGGGTGTGAACTTGAATAAAATATTGTGGGGGTCCCACCCCGCATAATAGATCACATGAAGCAGTGCACACACACCATTCGATTGGGAATGCCCATCAACTTTGTGGGGGCCCGGCCTGCTCAAATATTTTATTCTGAGAGCCAAAGTCCCTACGGCCCCTAGGAGTTGGCTCCTATGCCTACACAGGAGTGGTTGTAAGTAAGGAGGCAGACAGGTGCTGGCTGAAGGCAGACTGAAGTCAGTGGGGCAGGGCCCCCTTTGCCCCAAATGAACCAGCTTCCACTGATCACGGTTATTTGAGAAATGGTGTATTAGAGATTATCAAATAAATAAATGACACTCCCCCCAAAAAAAATCCAGAGGAGGATCATTTTGGAAGCACCCCAAAATAAATGTGTACACAGCCAGATCGTCCCTGACAATACCACTTTGCTTTGATTTGGTGGGAGTTTTTGTTTTAAGCCAAAGGAAACCAGAAGATCTGGGGGAGGGAGAAACAAACCCTCCTGATTGATCATAAGTTTCCATCAAATGTCAAAGCTGGCCTTTTCTGACCTCCCATTCTTTCAGAGTGACTTTGATTGACGCTGTCTTGTCTACAGCCCACATGGTCCATCTGTCCACCTAGGTGTCAATATTTGAGATTTTACCTGCTACATGCTCTGTTTGTCTAATTTGAGGAAAGAAATTAAACTCGAGCATTGGGGGGTTCCCACTAAAAACACAGACACACAAGTATCAAAGAGACCCTTCAGGGTGGTATTCAAACAGAATTGATCTCCTTCCCCATCATGAATAAATTGTTTCTTTTTTTCAGGTATACATGCAAGGGAATTCTCCCTATCTCAGAGAACCCGTAATCTGCAACCCCCCTAATGGCTATACTTAAGAGTCTTCCCATGCTACATTTTGTACCTGGACCCAGGGATTCCTTAGCACTGAAGAACATACCATGGCGAGGTTTGTTCTGATGCCGTATTAAGTGTTAACTGGATATCACCATGTACCAGATATTGTTGTTGTATCTTTAAAGGGCATCTGTCCCTTTATACAACTATAAGTTTTGGGCAGCACATGGCAGGACAAAGTCCCAAATGAAGATGTGTTCTCTCAAGCCCACATTTCCAGCTTTTTCATGCTCCTTTCTCAGCAACTTCTGTGTTGGCTTGGTCATGTCTACAGAATGGAAGATGGCAGGATCCCCAAGGATGGGCTCTACAGTGAGCTGGCAGATCAACTCTGTGTCACAAAGATGTCTGCAAACATGACATGAAGGCTTGCAGATGACCACAGCGCCTGAAGACAACCAGTCAGGTTGTGAAGAGAAATGACAACTTGGAGGAGCACAGAGAGAAGAAGCGCCAGGGTGCACAACCAATCACCTTCATCTGCCACAGATGCAAGGAAACATGCCTCTTCCATATCGGTCTCTACAGCCACAGCAGGCACTGTAACCCTCCAGTGATTTGACTTCAGCCCCAAAGACGGACTCTTCCATTGTCTCCCAAGACAGATGGGTAACAACCATACAATAGAATCATAGTACAGTGGTACCTCGGGTTAAGTACTTAATTCGTTCCGGAGGTCCGTTCTTAACCTGAAACTGTTCTTAACCTGAAGCACCACTTTAGCTAATGGGGCCTCCTGCTGCCGCCATGCCGCCAGAGCACGATTTCTGTCCTCATCCTGAAGCAAAGTTCTTAACCCGAGATACTATTTCTGGGTTAGCGGAGTCTGTAACCTGAAGCTTATGTAACCTGAAACGTATGTAACCCAAGGTACCACTGTACCATAGAACCATAGAATTGTAGATGATTCTAAGTGTCATCTAGTTCAACCCCCTGCAATGCAGGAATCTCAACTAAAGCATCCATGACAGATGGACCTCCAAGCTCTGCTTAAAAACCTCCAAGGAAGGAGAGCCCACAACTTCCCAAGGGAGACCATTTCACTGTCAAACAGCTCTTGCTGTCAGAAAGTTCCTCTAGATGTTTAGTCAGAATCTTCTTTCATATAACTTGAAGCCATTGGTTCGAGTCCTACTCTCTGGTGCACGAGAAAACAAGCTTGCTCCCTCTTCCATGTGACAGCCCTTGAGATATTTGAAGATGGCTATCATATCTCTTGTCTCCTCTTTTCCATGCTAAACATACTCAGCTCCTTCAACCATTCCTCATAAGGCTGGGCTTCCACACCCCTGATCATCTTGGTTATAGGATATGAGTATAGGATATGAAATTGCCCTTCTTTCCACATTTTCATGTCCCATCCAGAGGCACTTGTTTAGTGTTGCTACACACGCCCCAAGACTTCTGAATGATCATTCTGGGTCCTAAGCCTGGTGCATCCCCAGCACAAATTATGCCTTGTGTTGAGAAAGTGATTCATCTGTTTTGAATCCTTGCCGCAATAGCTGCCGATGTAAATACCATCTTCCACAAATACAGCTTACACCTGCATCGGGCTGAAAAAACAAATGTAGAGATTTATTGTCAAAAAGTGGGGAAACATCAGAGGGCTTGGGAGGTTCCTTTTGGCAGGATAAATGGGGCAGAGTGAGAAAAGCTTATTGTAAACAAAGCACCGATCTAATTCTTGTATCCAAAGCCTCACCTTCCAGGTAACAAGGTCCGTAATATAGTCGTTGCTTCAGGGGAGTGTGGGAGAGATAAGCTGTGGGGAGACTCTGCTGTTTAGTGCTTACTGGCACATAGCAAAATGTGTCTTGGCCTGTCAGGGCCGTTACTCTTCAATAAAAATTAGAAATGACAAAGAGAATCAGGGAGAGAAAGAGAGACAACTGGGGGGAAATATGGCTTGATGCCTAGAAAACCTCAATAAGTTGCAAGAAGAAAATAATGGTTAATTAGACCACTATATCATGCATCCCTACATCCTTCATGCACTCAGAATTTCAATGAGAAGAATTGCAGCAAAAGGCTGAAGATGTCATGATCCAGCCTCTGTCACTCCCTCAGCCTCTGAGTGGCTCCTCCTCTGAGCGGCGCCATTTTCCTGTCAGAAAGAAGAACAAGTAATTCATAATTCAAGTATCCTGAAAGAAATAGGCTGAGGGGAAGTTCTGGAGTCTACAGAGCAACAGGTTCTGGGCTCATTTGCCCAGAAGCACCTCCCCTTTAAATTCCCTGCAACATTAAGTGAGGACTGGAGCTCTGACAGCCCTCAAACTCTGCTTGGGGAATATAAGGACTTGGCCGAGCGTTGACAAATGTGTCCTCTTCTTTGGTCTTCAAAATATGGCAACCCTACGGGGTCCCTTCCAACTCTACAATTCTTCATTTCCATGATTCTATAACCCTGCAGCCATCACATGGTAGCAACTGGCCTGTTCAGTGCCTCTTCACTGAACCAGCCTGGGTAGATGTGGAGATGTGGTTAGGACTGCACCCTTGATTTTCTTCTGCATCCATGTTTGGATTCCTCAAACCACCCAACAACACCTGTTTGCAGTTCGATAAATTAATTGAAAAGCTTTGGCTTGCCAAATAGGATCACCCCCCCCTTCTTCTTTTTTTAAAAAGTGTATTTAAACTTTTCAAATGAATGTTGACATTTATTTAAAAACGTAAGCTGGCAGCTAGCAGACGGTTCACTGCTTACATTAGCTGAGCCATAACCCCCATTACTTCCCCCCTCCTTCTCTTTTGACAAGAATGCTAACAGAAATGACAGCTTGGCTGGATTTAAAAGGTACGATCTCCCCGCCCCCTTCATGCAAGCCTGTTTAGCACAAAGTTCAATTAAAGATAATGGGTGAGAGAGCAGAAGATACTGTGTTGATGGATGGTTGGTCTGAGCAGAGCAGTAGGCCAAGAGTGAGAGAGAGCACATGAAACAAAAAGAAACAATTTAAAAGCCAGCTCACATTAACAATAAGATTGATCATCCATCAATCCTAATTTTAAACACATACATTAATTTAAGCAGTCCATACGTCCATAGAGATATCCAAATGAGATTGATGATAAAATAAGATAATCGTTTGAATATTTTTAAGATTTTTGGGCCAGTGAGTGTTCATCCTTCAAACACTGAAGTATCTGTCTCTTTGCAGCCACAAAAGTTCATGGGATTCACTCCCATTGTTCATCTGTTAGTCCCCACACTACACGGATATTGTTTTTGAGTGTGTGAACATCTCCATATATCAAAGATTTTTTCCAATGGAAAGTTGATGCAAGCAACACTCGCTGACCAGAAAGAAGACACGGCAGGGCACTCCCATATGATACTCCTAAAAGAGGCATTATAAGTGTCACATTGCCGGCACTGTGGAGTTCAGATTTTGTTGAATGAATCTCAGATTTAAATCTAACATTTTTTTGAAGCTGGCCAAGGGATAGACTAGTAACTGTCCACACTGGCACTCCACTTAAATGAAGAGAACTTCTGGCCGGCCATGGATAGTTTCCCAACTTTTGCAAGAAAGAAGGAAAATTCTACTTATATTGTTCTCCACAAATGAAAGTTGAAGTTCAGATGACGACCCCTAACCCCACCCATATGAAAGAGGAGTATGGGGCCATGGGGTTTAATCCCACCACTAGCTCTGAGGATGCCATCTGACCAAAATCTGAGGAGTCTTCTCCAGAGGAAGAGGTCTGTGGCCCCATGGAATGCCCCATTCCAACTGATACCTTGGATTAACCCGCAGTATTCCAGAGGCAGCCTCAAAGAACTCCATCTCAGGAATGCCTTCGGAATCATGTACACATTGATCATGTTTGAGTCATTTTAATCATCATCATTTGCAGCTGGTTAACAGGCAAGGAAACTGTTAACTGTTGCTAAAGTAATAATTTATATGAAGTGAAACATCTTCTCCCCACCCTTGTGAAAAGGAGGAATGAAGATTGTAAATAATGAAACTTTGAAAGGAATCTCTGAACCTTGCAACAGATAATCATATTTTAATTTTGACTTATGGCTCATCCGTTACAGAGAAGGGATAGAAAAAATGTTTTCTTTTTATCATGCGGAAATCAGATTAATTGGGTGAATTAAAAGTCATTGCCAGCAGACCTTGACAAGCATTGCTAATAAATATCTATGACTGTTGGCTTCAATAAAACCTTTGATTCTGTTGCTTTTATTATTATTGCTGCTGCATTTGATTTATCTTTCTTACAAACATTCTTGAAGCCATGTGTCGTTTTCCTGGGATGTAAAGGTCTTCAACCTTGGTTCCCCAGCCTCTGTTGGACTACAACTCCCATTAGCCCCAGCCAGCCTAGCCAATGGTCACTTAATGACTTGGACCCCAAAGCCTGGACCCCCAAAATATTGCCCAATTAGTTCTTTGTGCTCAAATGGACTCTGGGGCTGTGCTTCTCAAAAACTGCATGCGCCAAGCTGTTTTTGAGCCCCAGGGACTTCTGAAAGGCATTTTTTATTTGGCATTTCGAAGATAGGAAGTCAACACTCCCATTGGACATGCCCAAGTCTTGTGACCACCATTGAATCATCCCTTGGGATGCAGGCTTGTAAAGAGTTCAAACATTTGCAGTCATCTCAGATTTATTTTTAAATATTTATACCCCACTTTTCCAGATTGGATTGGAAACATGAATATTATGCATATGTGCACTTTCTATTTGAAGCCACTATCAGAGATGGATTTCCGTCCAGACATCCTGGGAGCTGTAGTTTGATAAACGATTGTGAAAGCTGTTAGGAGGCCCCTATTCGCCTCACAGAGCTACAATTCCCAGAGTTCCCCGGGAAGAGGAATTGATTGTGAAACCACACTGGGAATTGTAGGTTTGTGAGGGGACTAGGGGCCTCCTAACAAGTCTCAGCGCCCTTAATAGACAACAGTTCCCAAGATTCTTTGTGAAGAAGAGTTTGGATTTGATATCTCGCTTTATCACTACCTGAAGGAGTCTCAAAGCAGCTAACATTCTCCTTTCCCTTCCTCCCCCACAACAAACACTCTGTGAGGTGAGTGGGGCTGAGAGACTTCAGAGAAGTGTGACCAGCCCAAGGTAACCCAGCAGCTGCATGTGGAGGAGCAGAGATGCGAACCCGGTTCACCAGATTACGAGTCTACCGCTCTTAACCACTATACCACACTGGCTCTCTGTGAGAAGCCATGGGCGATACTGCTGGGGGAGGAGGGCGAATGCAGTCCTCTAGATGCAGTCCTATAGAAATATGGCCCTTGGAATATTCCCTCTCCCTAGGCTGTAGTATTGCTTCTCCCCAGGTGTTGCTTTCGGTCCTGGGTGTTTATTTTTAGCCCTGGTCCCACGCATCACTGACATCAGACCCTCCAAGTGTCCCAATTTTCAGGGACAGAAGCCATCCTAGTTTCTGGTTTGATCCTGGACCATCCCACTTTCCCTTTGGATGTCCCTATCTTCATAGGGAAGAATTGATGCTTTTGAATTATGGTGCTGGAGGAGACTCTTGAGAGTCCCATGGACTGCAAGTAGATCAAACCTATCCATTCTGAAGGAAATCAGCCCTGAGTGCTCACTGGAAGGACAGATCCTGAAGCTGAGGCTCCAATACTTTGGCCACCTCATGAGAAGAGAAGACTCCCTGGAAAACACCCTGATGTTGGGAAAGATTGAGGGCACAAGGAGAAGGGGACGACAGAGGACAAGCTGGTTTGACAGTGTTCTCAAAGCTACTAACATGAGTTTGACCAAACTGCGGGAGGCGGGGGAAGACAGGAGTGCCTGGTGTGCTCTGGTCCATGGGGTCACGAAGAGTCGGACACGACTAAATGACTAAACAACAACAAATCTTCATAGGAGAAATGTTGGAGGGGATGGAATAGGATGTCCCTATTTCTAGCAGAGAAATGTTGGAGGGTGTGTCCCCCTCAAATGGATAGAGAGGACATTTCATAGAGGTCTGGCAACATCACTTGACCTGTTCTCACAATTTGCTGCAAGGAGGTTTCCTGAGCTAATACTGCTGGGATTCTTCCTTTTGCCAGAACAGGATGGTGGCTCAGCGGCTAGTCTGGTTATCGCTCAGGTTACCAGATCAAGACTTGTTGTACATTTGAGTCCTGCCAAGAAGAGAGAGAGAGAGACAGAATCACCGCTCCCCACTTCAAATGGGGGTGCCTTTTGCATGGTCATGCACAGGCCCCCGGATCTCAGTGCGACTCCTGGTCGTTCGGGCTGGCTTCATCCTCCCCAGGCTGGATGCCTGGAGGTGTCCGCCTACCTCAGCCAATCGCCCAATCCCGCCTGGGGAGGCGTTGCCAGGGGATTGGCCAGGTAAGGGGAGGGACCGTCCTGCCCACACAACAGAAGGTCAATCTTACCTGCGAAGCGGCAGTCAGCTCCAGAGCTTCTCCCCTCCCTCAGTTAAGTCTTCTTTTGCAGGTTAATCTCTTCTCCACAGGTACATAGGCGCTGCTACGTCAGGGTTGAAGGGCCGGAAAGGAATTTTCCTGCATTGGCAAGTTTTGCCTTTTCTGTAGCAAAACGTCACAGCTCTGGTGGTTTCAGGCCTTGGGCAGAATCCTTTAGTCTATCTTCCTAGGTGGGGGGGGCGCGTAAAGCGGTGACCCACGCCCCCCTTGCAGCGGTGATACCAGGGTTCCCAGTTAAAGGGGTCTTGAGGGGAGGCCTTGGCCATACGCCGACAGGTTCTCATTGCTCTCCCCTCCAACGGTGGCGAAATGGGGGGCGGGCTCTCTGCTTGAACATATGTTCTCCAGTGCCAGCCCAATCCCCACACATTCTGAATAACCCTGAAGTCTCCCAGATCCCCGGCTGCAGACTGGGAAGAATAAACACCCAATGCCTGAGCCAAGGTCTCCCTACATCTGAAACTTAATGAAGTTGTGGCCAATTTTAATCCCATAGCACGTTGTCTTGAGTCATTATTCCGCTTGGGGGGTCACCTGGGGTTGGGGGGGACTCTGCCTGTCCATGCAAAGACACATCCAAACATAGTTAAAATTGGATGAGTTTCCTCTATAGTACAATTTGCTGACTGTTTCACCCTTTTTTTTTAATAGCTACATGTTCTTTAATGATCTGGGAACCTCTAATATCTAATTATAGCTGTAATTATTAGTTTAGTAATGAAAAGCTTTGGAGACGCAATTGCATAAGAACATTTTGAGTTAGAGGGTGGGTGTGTGTTTTAACTCTGCACTTGCCACAGATTAATTATTACCCCCCCACACACACACCTACTAAGTGATAAAAACCTTGAAATACTATTTTCTCCTTGAGCCACATTTGCTTGGAGGTTCGGCGTTAATTACTACACTGCGAGGGCTTTTAAATCATGCCCGGAGGTTTTCAAGGTGTGAGTATCATAAGAGCCTGGTAAATCCTTCAGCATTTGCCTAGGAAAAGAGCAATGGGCTTGATTGATGAGCCCAGGCTTCCGAAAGCCCTATCTGTTATGTAGCTACAGCCATTAAAGGTGTTACGAGAGCTCTGGCGGCAAAAGGTTTGAGGCTGGTGGAGGTCCTCCCATAAATCAATATTATGTTCACGAATGTCTGGTTTGGAAATAATCCCCCCTGATTTTCCCGGATGAAGACAAGGTCTTCTTGGTCAAAGCGTTGGGGGAACGCATGCCAAAGTGTAAATCACGTCAGCGGCAGCAGTTCATGAACACATGGTGGGTAGATTGACAGTAACCTCATTATGAGGAAAACTGTAATAATCCGAAGGGTTCTCTCAAGGATCAGTATTGGAACTTGTGCTTGTCTTTTTTTAACCTTGCTCAAATTCTGGCCTCATCTGCTCTGTGCATTTAAAGTAGCATCATACCACTTTAATAGGGACACGGGTAGTGCTGTGGTCTACACCACAGAGCCTAGGCCTTACCAATCAGAAGGTCAGCAGTTCGAATCCCCGTGACGGGGTGAGCTCCTGTTGCTTGGTCCCAGCTCCTGCCAACCTAGCAGTTCAAAAGCACATCAAAGTGCAAGTAGATAAATAGGTACCACTCTGGCGGGAAGGTAAACAGCGTTTTCGTGCGTTGCTCTGGTTTTGCCAGAAGCGGCTTAGTCATGTTGGCCACATGACCTGGAAGCTGTCAGCGGACAAACACCAGCTCCCTTGGCCTGTAAAGCGAGATGAGCACCACAACCCCAGAGTCGTTTGTGACTGGACTAAATGGTCAGGCGTCCCTTGACCTTTACCATACCACTTTAAAGAGTTGTGGTTCCCCCCTAGAGAATCCTGGGAAATGTAGTTTGTTAAGGGTGCTAAGGGTTGTTAGAAGACTCCAAAGCCAAAATCCGGGATGCCATAATCCTGGATGCCATCTTCTCATGATGGCCATTATATATTTCACCAGGTTTCTATACCGTAGTTTACAAAAAGAATTAAAAAATACTATTATCAGAAAAGAACGGTTAAAAGCAACTGCTTAAAACATTCAGTAATAATAATAAAAACCAGTGATAAGCTAAAAGCAGATAAAACCATATCCTGCCAGATTCTATCAACAGATGTTCAGATAACCTTGCGATTTTTCTGTTATTGTCAGTTATTGTGTCAGCACATGATTATCACGGAGACGGAAACTCAGCCAAGCAATCATGCCTATTTTGTGAATAAATCAATAGAAATCATGTCCATCTCTTGGGGGAACAAAACAGAACATAAAAGCTATCAATGACCTCTCTATGAAGGGAATAAGAGACAGCTGGTTTGGTCTTCATGTTTCAGGTCTCAATTTGCTTGCTGTTTTCTTTTCAACCCAATCAAAGGCAAGAATTAAAAATCAGCAAAATATGCACCTTGTCATTTATCATAGTATTGCAAAACTGCAGACGTGCAAGTCATCTAGTCTGATCCCAGTATTTGCTGTGTGTTTGCTGTGTGCATGCACATGTCAGCTGTGGGGTGACTATGCCCAATTCTGGCCACAGCCACTACTGGCAAGTGGTACCCAGAGAGGTTGGAATGTGGCAATATGGCCCTCAGGTCTGAAAAGTTCATACACCTCTGACCTGCAGCATCTTTGATGGGTGGCTGTCCAGCATCTGCAGAAATGCGTCCAGCAAAGGAAAGCCTAGCACCTCCTGAGGCTGCCTGTTCCACAGGTGAACACAGTGTGCCATTAGGACATTCTCCCCAATCTTTAGCAAAAAATTTCTTCCTTGCCATTTCCTCCCATTAGTTCTAATGCTGCCCTCTGGAGAACATTACCATTAGCCTTAGCCATTTATTTTGCCACCTCCTGGCAGATGTAGAAACAGGCTTGATAAGTTTCCTTAGGATTCTGCAGGTGCTTGGCATTTTACTATATTATCCACCACCAAGCTTCTCCTGTCCTGCCTCCTGCCCATATATTCAGACAGAGGCTCTTAGGTGTCAGTAAGAGAGAGAAAGATCTTTATTTCAGGGAAGTAATGGTACGAGCTTGGCAGCAAGCCCAGAGTTCAGGAGCCAAGGAGTTCGGGATGCAGGCAAGACATTTGCAACTGGATGGAAGCAGCAACCATAGCCCAGCAGTTTCCATGCCCTGTTCTTTTAAAGACAAGGCATGATGTGCTCTCTCGCATTGCAAGAATGTCGGGATTGCAACTGTGCTCCTGCTGGGTGTGTGGATCTGCTCCTATCTGCGAAGGTGGTGTCTGGTTCTAGCTGACAATGCTGCACCTTCCTGTTCAGACTCTTGATCAGAATCTGTCTCCTCCTGAGCTGCCTCCATCATCAGATGCAACTCTGTTCTGCTAGGAAGTCAGGGGTGTGGGGAGAGCAGCCAGCATCCCTGCTCCCCTTACTGAAGTGGCTGAAGTTGAGGCACACCAGGGACAGGCCCTCTTCCCTGACCCCAGTTCCCACCAATCAGGACTCCTTCCTTCCTTCCTTCCTTCCTTCCTTCCTTCCTTCCTTCCTTCCTTGGGGTAGCAATTGTGTTTGTTTATCTATGTGTGTGGAGATGCTTCAAGGGTAAGAGGTACCTCCCCACCCCTGTCGGCCTTCTCAGTGCTGCTTCTTGCTGGTATACTTCTTGAAAGCCACCATTTCCATTTCCCAGAACTACCTTCTGCTCAGGAAAGGGGCAGTCTGGGAAAGAAGACATGGTGGCCACCCAACAGTGGCGACTGAGATGAGCACCAACAGATCCACCATTGCTGCAAGGAGCATTCTGGGCAATAAAAACAGTGGTCTCCAGACATTGACCGCCAACAGAAGCCCTGATTTAGCTAGTATTGGAGTTTCTGTTCCATCTATTGTCATTTATCTTGGAAGACACAATATATTGCTTCTGCTTTAACTAGGAATTAGATCTGACAACTTTTTTTGTATCACACACCCATTTGCAGACTCTAATAATTTTAGTCTCTCTCACGAGATGTTGTGTGACAAATTTTTAAAATGTGTTAATTTGTGAATCTTTTTTCTGCGTTGCAAGGAAGTGTGTGTTTAAAGTTTCTTTTTTTTTAAAAAACGGAACGTTAGCAGGACATACCATCAGATCACAATGGAAATAAGTCACATCTTCTTCTGGGCTACATTTCGTGTCCTTTCCCCCCCGGTGGCATCTGGTACTCACTGAAACTGGTAGAGCAGAAAGACAGGACTCCAACAGTAGGCACAGCCAGTGCCAATGACAGGTGTTGTCAAGGAATTCTAGTTTTGCCCCCATCCTTCTCCCTGTTGAGTTCCATGAGGGCAACACTGAGATAGAGCTGATAGGCAGTGCCCTCCCTTGGACTCACTGTAACTAAGAAGGCAGGCAGGTGTGTCAATTTCTGGCGGCACATTTTATATCTGTGAACCCGATAAAGATGTTAACATTAAGGAAAGCATTAAATGTGAGAATCTTCATATCTCTGCAAAGCAAGGACTTCCAGCATTATACTGGGTACCACATCAAGGCTAGAGCGTGTGCAGAGGAGGGCAACCAAGATGGCCAGGGGTCAAGATACTAAGCCTTTGAGAGCCAGCGTGGTGTAGTGGTTAAGAGCAGTGGACTCATAATCTGGTGAACGGGGTTCACATCCCTGCTCCTCCACATGCAGCTGCTGGGTGACCTTGGGCTAGTCACACTGAAGTCTCTCAGCACCACTCACCTCACAGAGTGTTTGTTGTGGGGGAGGAAAGGAAAGGAGATTGTTAGCCACTTTGAGACTCCTTAGGGTAGTGATAAAACGGGATATCTAATCCAAACTCCTCCTCTTCTTCAAAAAAAGAAAAGAAAAGAAAATAAACTAAGCCTTATGGAGAGACCTGGTCTGAATATAGACACTGGATTCTTATCTCATTATACATGATAAGGCTATTTTTAGCCATCTCACCCCTTGCTTTTTCCTGTAAGATCAATTGCAGTCCTTAACAGTGGTCAACAGGTTTACCACAGCCAATCACTCATTCCCACCACCCTTCTGAGTAATACCCCTCCCCACCCTCTCACTATATATAAGGGTCTGGTGACTTCTGTTTCAGTGTATCTGAAGAAGTGTGCATCCACACGAAAGCTCATACCAATAACATACTTAGTTGGTCTCTAAGGTTCTACTGGAAGGATTTTTTTTATTTTGTTTCGACTACGGCAGACCAACACGGCTGCCTACCTGTAACTAAGCCTTATGAGGAGCACTTGAAGGAGCTGGGTATGTTTAGCCTGGAAAAGAGGAGACTGAGAGGAGATATGATAGTCATCTTCAAACATCTTAAGGGCTGTCACATGGAGGAGGGAGCATGCTTGTTTTCCCCTGCTCTGGAGGGTAGGACTTCAAGTTACAAGAAAGGAGATTCCGACTAAGAATTCGGAAAAAACTTTATGACAGCAAGAGGTGTTTGGCAATGGTCTCGCTCGGGAGTTTGTGGACTCTCCTTCCTTGGAAATATTTAAGCAGAGGTTGGGTGGCCATCTGTCATGGATGCTTCAGCTAAGATTCCTGCACTGCAGAGGGTTGGGACTAGATGATCCTGGAGTGCCCTTCCAACTCTAAGATTCTATGATTCTAAGTCCTTTTGTTTTAAAAATCTGTCTAAAGCTTTAATTGCCGCTTGCTTCTGGAACAAGATGGAGAGAGAATAAAATTGCACAGCTTTGAAAAATTGAAAAACAAAGTGCGAGATTGGCTCCATTATTATCAAATAATGGAGGCATACAAATTGGACAAAAAAGTTGGTTTCCAGGTGGAAAAATCAAAATTGGAAACAGAATTGTTAGTTCCAAAAACCAAGAATTTGTCAAGAATGTATAACTTGCTGTTGAAATGGAACACTCAGGAAGAAACGGTGAAATCAGCTATGTAATGCCTTAAGAGAAAATTTAATGAAAATGATTTATAGGTGGTACAAGACACCAGTTAAGCTTCAAAAAATCTACCATTTGCCCGATAATAAATGTTGGAAATGTAATGAGACTGAAGGCACATTCTTTCACCTTTGGTGGACGTGCCCAAGGATTAAGGCATTCTGGGAGATGATTTATAATGAAATGAAAAAGGTATTTAAATATACCTTCCTTAAGAAACCAGAGGCCTTTCTCCTGGGCATGGTCGGCCAATTGGTGTTAAAGAAGGATAGAACTTTTTTTATGTATGCAACAACAGCAGCAAGAAAACTCATCGCGAAATATTGGAAGACACAAGATTTACCCACCAGGGAAGAATGGCAGATGAAGTTGATGGACTACATGGAATTGGCGGAAATGACTGGCAGAATCCGAGACCAGGGAGAAGAGTCAGTGGAAGAAGACTGGAAAAAGTTTAAAGACTATTTACAGAAATACTGTAAAATTAATGAATGTTAGAATAATGTTGGAATGAAGTTATATGTCTTTAGTAGAAATGTTATAAGGAATTAAGTATAAATAGATTATTAGAGCATTAAAGGGAAAAATAAGGTTAGAATATGTTAAGACAATTATAGGCTAGAAAACAGAGGAAGATGGAAAGGAATTGCTGAAACAATTAATAGAAGTGGAATACAAAAAGGGAGGTGTGAGGAGGTCGTGGAAATTAGTGAAAGAAAGATAAGATATTGAAACTGGACTGTGTTTTAAATGGTTTTTGTTTTGTTAGTGGTATGTTAGTGTTTTGCAGTTGTTGTTTTTTTGTATTGTATTGTATTATTGTATGTTTTTTCTTTTTTGGTTTTTTGTAGTGTTGTGTTCAATTTGTTGGAAAACTAATAAATATTATTATAAAAAAATAATAAAAAATAAAATAATTGCCGCTTGCTTTAAATGACATGGAAAAATCTGCACACAAGGCATCTTAAACAAAATGTCCTTTGCCTTGAATGAACATTTGAAAGTACATGTGTTCACGGCAAGAAAACAGTTGCAATTCTTACACACTAGGGGGAGGCCCAGGTATTTTTGACCATGGTGGCCAATGTCTTTTTGTTTTGTTTTTCTGAAGTGAGCAAGAACAGTTCCAATAAAAACAAGACACGCTGCAGGTACAGTATATCCGAAACCCAAAGTCTGGGAAGGGGCTGCTGGCAAGCTAGGGGGTGATTTTGCTCAGGAATGTTGAGCTGTCTGGCTAGACAGATCTTGTGGTAATTGGCAAAGCATGAACGTTAGCAAGGTTTTGTTGGTCCCTGGTAGGTATTATGTTTACGGAACTGCTTGGCTATAAATTTGAAGAAGGTGAAGGAAATAAGCAGGCATACGGCTTTGAGTTGCAATTTCAAGAATAACAGAGTCTTAAGAATAACTTATCTTAAAAGGAAGGGCAGTGGTTGATACGCCCATCATTTGTGTGGTTCCAGCAGACCATTTATTTCAAAGAAAGCTGCGTAGGGAAACCCAGCCAGATGGGTGGGGTATTATTTATTTATTTATTTATTTATTTATTTGCCATCATGATGGCAAGGAAAACCTTGGAAATGCAAATCATTGTGCATGCCTGGTCTCAACAAAGGCACTGCCTTCCTTTCTTGGGTGGTCAACCATATGCAGAAGACATATGCCATTACTTACTGCAGTTCCCTCCATATAAAGACCCAAGAAATCGATTGATCAAACCTCTGTTTGTGAAGGAAACCAATTTAACCAGGGCAGAGAGGGGGAAATGGCTGCTGAGTGATGCCGATGACTTTGTAACTTATAAAGTAGCTCTCTATCCCCTGGCAGCTAGGAAGATTGGGGCAAAAGAACTAGATAAACCAGCAGTCAATTGCAAAGGAGACTCGGAGACTTAATTTGTACATTTAATAGGAGAGCTGTCTCTTTTTCTATGTAACAAATAATTTTAATAGATGATGGCTTTGGAAGATGTCATGGCCTTTGGCTATTGCAATAAAAGTTCGTGACAACGATGCTTGGGAACAACAGGGACTTCCAATGAGGTGTCACGAGATCTCTGAAGCCAGTACCACTTGTGGCGCTGCTTATCTGCCAGTGGCAGAGGCAGCAAGGTAGGTGGGGGCACCCATGGGGGCACCTTTTCTTGGGCTGTTGTTGCCCGAGGTGGCTGCCTCACCCTGCCTCATGGGAGGGCCAGCTCTGACTCCCAGAGAGGAAGGTATAAAAGCCGATGAGAACCACATAAAATGGAATTTACTTTTAAAAACAAATAACATTGCTGCAAACAAACAAACAAATAGTGGGGGAACGTTTTAAAATAGAAAAAGTTTCAATGTTGTTGTTTTTATTAATCCATGTCCTGCCTCTTATTGTTTTTTCACTTCAGAACTGCCCTCCTGAAGCTGTTTTCACCCCTGCGGGGAGAAGATACAGGGATATCATCAGTCTGCCCACAACTACCAGCAAAAGGCAGTTGGGGGGAAGACATTTTTGAGTTTGTTGGTAGTGGTGGAAGACCCAAAGAAGAAGAACTAAGCGGCTTCTCTGCATAAATGCCTCCTTTACTCAAACTCTCGGTATAAAATAATGAATCATGAAACTGCCCGTGACGTGACATTTTTGAGCCTGAGACTTACAAGTTTTTCTTTCGTGCAGGGATCCGAAAGCTCTTTGGAGACTCTTATGTTTAGATCATTATTTTAATGCATCCATCTCTGGGGTGTCACTTTTATTTAACAGCCTTCAGCAACACCCATAATAATTAGAGCAGTGAAAACACTTGCACAGGGCATTCTAGACTTCCAGAGCGCTCGGCCCAATTAACAGCACAGTTGTCACACACACACACACTTTCAGAAGGGAAAAATTAGAACAAAATTGGACAGTTTGAAACTGCAGAGGAGGCTGAAGAAGACAGGGCTGAGTTCCTTGTTCTGGCATTGCCTCAAAATGTCACCACTGAGCAGCTACAGTCCCAAGAACCCATAACAGAGTGATTCTAACCAAGTTGAAAATAATAGATGAGCTGAAATGCAGCGGTTCTTCAAAATTCACACTTCTCCAATTTGCAACTCACCCCACCCAATTGCTAATTTAGTTTTCAACAACAGATGTCTTACAGAAAAAGTGAACTATTATCAGAAATTTATAACAAGAATTAATCTGTATAAAACCATGCACCCTCCTGAGGTTTGCGCCCAAGGCCTTAATGATAGCGCTGGCCCTAGGTGTGAATTTACACTGGCTTAACTAGCTTGCTTTACACCAGGGACTCAGCTACATTGGTAAAATAAGATGTTATAAATGCGTTATAACACTGTGACACACTGTGATGGTGCTGCGGAGCGGAAATTGGAACTCCTGTGAAGTTTTCCACCCTACGTCAAAGGATAAATGGACATAAATCTGACGTCAGGGATCACAAGACAGAGAAGCCAGTAGGAGAACACTTCAGTCTCCCAGGACATTCAATACAGGTTCTCAAAGCAGCTGTCTTATTACAAAAGAATTTCAGAAATAGACTTGAAAGAGAAGTTGCTGAATTACAACTTATCACTAAACGGAAAACTATGGAGAGACCTGGTCTTAATAGAGATATTGGATTCCTGTCTCATTACATATGCTAATCATCTGCATACTATCCCTTGCTTTTTCCTGTAGGATTAGTTGCAGTTGTTAACAGTTGTTAACAGGTTTACCATACTCCTTGAGTCAATCACCCATCTCCCACTACCCTTCTGAGAAAAACCCCACCCCATCCTCCCACTATATATAAGGGTCTGGTAGCTTCTGTTTCTGTGTATCTGAAGAAGTGTGCATGCACATGAAAGCTTATACCCAGAACAAACTTAGTTGGTCTCTAAGGTGCTAATGGGCAATTTTTAAAGTTTTCAATTGTGAGCTTTAAAACTTTTTTCCGGAGCATTTGCAGAGCATTTTTTTATATATAGCTGGGTAGAGCCAGTGTGGTGTAGTGGTTAAGAGCGGTAGACTCGTAATCTGGTGAACTGGGTTCGCTTCCCCGCTCCTCCACATGCAGCTGCTGGGTGACCTTGGGCTAGTCACACTTCTTTGAAGTCTCTCAGCCCCACTCACCTCACAGAGTGTTTGTTGTGGGGGAAGAAGGGAAAGGAGAATGTTAGCTGCTTCAGATAGTGATAAAGCGGGATATCAAATCCAAATTCTTCTTCTTCTTCTTCTTCTTCTTCTTCTTCTTCTTCTTCTTCTTCTTCTTCTTCTTCTTCCACAGAGGAATGCTTTCTTAGCGTGGCAGCACCTGAATTTTGGAACTCCCTGCCCATTGATATCAGGCAGGTGACTTCACTGTAATGTTTTGGGTGCCTGCAGAAAATGGTTTTGTTCCAGCAAGCTTTGCCAGGCATGCGAAACGGTCTCCCTCAGGAGGTTGTGGACTCTCCTTCCTTGAAGGTATTAAAACAGAGGTTGGATGGTCATCTGTCATGGATGCTTTTGGGGGCTGGACTAGATGACACTAGGGTCCCTTCCAAACCTACAAGTCCATAATTCTATGATTCTCTGTAACCTGTAGTCTCGATATGTAGTTTCTAAAAAGCATACATCTATTATTATTATTATTATTATTATTATTATTATTATTATTATTATTATACCGCCCTATCCCCGCAGGTCTCAAGGCGGCTCACAGGATAAAATCAGAATATAAAACCACAAAATACATAATCAAAATACAGTGGTACCTCGAGTTAAGAACTTAATTTGTTCCAGAGGTCCGTTCTTAACCTGAAACTGTTCTTAACCTGAAGCACCACTTTAGCTAATGGGGCCTCCTGCTGCTGCCGCGTCGCTGGAGCACAATTTCTGTTCTCATCCTGAAGCAAAGTTCTTAACCCGAGGTACTATTTCTGGGTTAGTGGAGTCTGTAACCTGAAGCGTATGTAACCCAAGGTACCACTGTAACAACAACAACAACAACAACAACAACAACAGCCCAATAAAAAAAAAGGTTGAGGACCCCTGACAGTTAAGTCCAGTCGCAGACGACTCTGGGGTTGCGGTGCTCATCTTGCTTTACACACCGAGGGACCCGGCGTTTGTCCGCAGACAGTTTTCCTGGGTCATGTGGCCAGCATGACTAAGCCGCTTCTGGCGAAACCACAGCAGCACACGGAAACGCGATTTACCTTCCCACCAGAGCGGTACCTATTTATCTACTTGCACTTTTTGGTGTGTTTTCGAACTGCTAGGTTGGCAGGAGCAGGGACCAAGCAACGGGAGCTCACCCCATCACGGGGATTCGAACCGCCGACCTTCTGATCGGCAAGCCCAAGAGGCTCAGTGGTTTAGACCACAGCGCCAACCCAATACCCCTCCCCGCCAAAAAATACTGATTTTGTTTAATTTTTTTAGTTTTTTAGTTTTTATGTACAACTTGCTCCTAATGTTTGCTTTTGTTGGCATTCTTAACAACTTTGTTTAGCCTGCTTCCTACAAATGGCTTATAGGCCTTTTGTTCTGTGATAATAAATGCAAGAATAATTTGAAAAGTGACAAGGGATTTAAAAGGAGCATGCATCATGCATAAATACATATATACATACTGTGTAATTATTGCAATGTGCAAAAGTGAGCTGGTCGTTGTTGTGTGTGTGTTTTTTTTAAAAAAACGGCAGTCACAAAACAGGAAGATTTTGTGGTAGAAAATGTAGTGTCCATTGAAAAATGTTGCCAAGTTGAAGACTTAAAAAAAAAAAGTTCTCTTGTTTTTCATGAGTTCTGAAGTGGGCAAAGAAGCCGGATGGTAGAGAGGGCTACAGATGCCTGGCATGTTCTCCATCACAAAAAGAAACGAAAAATGCAAGGGGGAAGCATCTAAATAATGAACTCCAAAGCAAGTTGCCACTGTCATTAATTGGGAAATATGCACTGCTTTACTGTCTTCAATAAATGTGGCTATTTGTCTGAGGCTTGTATGCTATGCATTTAAAGGGGCTTTCAGACCATTAGGGGGGACATTGCTGCATATAAATGCTATCCTGAAACACTTCTTCTAGGTGGTAATTTACGAGTTACTCTGTGCCAGCGAGCATGCCCTGAAGGGCACGTTAGTCCCGGTAGAGTTGACTCAGACTTCAAAGGTGAATAAACTGGGTCGCCTTGCAGTTTTACTTTGCGGGGAACTTTCCCGTAAGATCTTGAAAACTCTACGCTGCGAGAAAGATAAAAGACCTGAATGTGTTAGCGCAGGCTCTGCAGAGCTTGGCTGCCAGACATTTTGACTGGTGTAGCCAGACATGCCCTTATTACACCTTTTGGCTCCCTATTTACTGCTTCTGTTTAATATGTGGGGACTTACCTTCAAAGCCCTATGCAAATTGGGACCCAGAAGATGGAGTGGCTCTTCCTGTACCAGCCTGCCCAACTACTGAGATCCTCTAAAGAGGCACCTTTCCCCAAGTCCCTGTTTCAACAGAGGCACATACAAATACCCATGTCCTGTAACAAATATGTGTGCAGCATATTTGCTGTCCTTCTCTATTTTGTTCTATAACCAGATGAATTTCCCATCTGGTTGGACAGCTCCCCCATAGTCCAATGGAGCTCCTTTGTCTCTTCATGCCAGTTCTTCTGGAGCTTAGCCCATGAGGTCCATCCATAAAGAATCAAGACTCTGTGGAGGTGAGAACTTTCCTCATTGCCTATTGACCTATTGAACGAATCCAACTCACTATGCTGCAAAGTGCACAGGTAGACAGGATGGTGGTGGCAGTAATGGCTGCAATTAGGGATGGACAATTTTGTCTGTTTCCATTATCTTGGTCTCTGCATTTTTTAATTTTAATTCACACACACACACAAACATTTTCACAGCACTTTGCGCATATAGATAGATATTTTAACATCATGAAAATTTGTCAGAATTTGTCGTTCTAATATTCACATTTTTTTTTGTAAGCAATTTCCCATAATATAAAGTAGATGCATTTTTATGGATGCTTTCTCCTAATATAATGGATTTTTCTACACATTGTTGGGTGAGAGAAATGCATTGCAAAATTGGGAGAAGTGCAGATTCTGAATGCTAGCTGTGTTTTATTCACATCATCATTCAAGAAGCATGAATTTGTTTCTCATCAAAATGCTCCTCTCAAGATGATAGATGATAGATACATAGATACATACATAGATAGATAGATGATAGATAGATAAATAGATTAGATAGATAGATAGACAGACAGATAGATACATACATAGATAGATGATAGATAGATAAATAGATTAGATAGATAGACAGACAGACAGATAGGTGATAGATAGATAGATAGATAGATAGATAGATAGGTGATAGAGATGATAGATAGATAGATATAGATATAGATAGATAGATAGATAGATAGATAGATAGATAGATGATAGATAGATAGATGATAGATAGATAGATGATAGATAGATGATAGAGATAGAGATCGAGATAGAGATAGAGATAGAGATCGAGATAGATGATAGATAGATATAGATATTCTTCCCCATTCCTGCAATAATGCATTTTCATTGTCGTGAATACTTGGGAAATATACTTTAAAAACTATTTAGTCCGTACTGACAAAATCAGAATTTTTGATATCAGCTTGTAGGGTATCCTCTATTTTGTACGATATTGGAAGACGCTTGCAATAACAAACTTTAAAAAATATTTAGTCTTGCAAAATGGTGCTCATCTCACTTTCTCCTTGTAATGGCTGGAGAAAAGGGCCAAGGTTTGCCAGGCGACCAGTACTGCAAACATTTAATTCTCTCTTCAACTCTCTCCCTTACATTTTTTTCCACAGGCAAATATTTATCGGAACAAACCTACATCCCAGAGGAACCGAAACAGTTACACAATAGATGTATGAATGCAGGCTATTGTCCCTTGGGGAGCAATAGGGCTATTCTTAGCAGCTAAGAGAGAGTGCTAAACAATAGCTTATTTCCTGGTTGGTATTCAGATTTCCGAACCCATTTGACAACCCTCATAACAGTAAAAGGTTTGAATAATGATGGATGACAGGAAAACAGAAGAAAACTAAGATTTATCCATGTAATTCAAGGGGCAAACAATTAGCTGACCTCTAGTAGCCCTTCTCCTGAACAGAGTTTGGATCAGGCGTACTTTATACCAGCTTAATTTAAAATAGCGTCATTTTCACTGCAAGTAATTTGTGTTGGTTTTCCATACTTAGGATTGTTCACTTATATACCACTTAATCCCTGATATGTCCAAGCAATGTTCCTTTAAAAAATATAATAAAACAACAATACCATTGTCAGGGGTTCAGGAGCAGAGGCAAGGGCAAGGGAGGAAACAGAGAGCGAGGGGGAGGAGGCAGAAGAAAAGATGAGTGATGACGACGACCCGAGATCTCCGAGTCTTTCCAGTGAATCAGAAGATTCACAGAAAGGAGCACCAGTGGCCAGGGCAAGGGGGGAGCCTAGGGGGACACCCCAGGAAGATAGAGCCAGAGGGGACTCAGAGGGGAGCAGTTGGAAATCGGGACCAGCGTCACCGCCAGAGAGCAGGGAAGAGGAAGGGCGCCAGGGATCAAGCGCTGGCAGCTCACAACAGGGGGGAGGGCACGAGTCAGGAGTGGCCACACCTCCATCGGGGAGCGAAGAAACGGTCAGACGGAAGGTGGAAGGTTGGGCGCGCGCGCCAAGTTCAAATGCACAGGAAAGTGGCGCAGTAGGCAGCCCGGAAAGGAAGCCAGGTCCTAAAGCCCGCCGAGAGGAGGGAGAAGAGTCAGGGGGGTCAGCGTCAGAGGAATCCCGGAAGGAAGAGACCCCGGGGGGCAGAGGGACCCAGAGAAGAACAGTCAGGCGGAAAAGGTGGAGCAAGGCTAGGATATTAAGTTGGTGTACAAGGGGCGGAGACTCAGATGGAGCTTCGCCGATCTAACCATTAGACGTAGGGTTGCACGCAGCAGCTTGAGAATGGAAACTGTAACTCAATAAAGACTTTTATTTAATGATCGCTGGCTAGCGTGATCCTCTGTGAGCTAGGATCTGGAAGCAACTCTGACAACCATGAATAAAAAGAAATTAAAATTAAATCAGAATTTCTTGCATTGCATGGTCAGTATGCATAGTCTCCAATGGCATATGTAGTTCCCTGTTCATGGTGTCCCTATATGGCAATTCTAATATAAAACATTAAAGTATTAAAACAGATTAAAATTACCTCAACTTTCTAAACAGGATAGGCGAAAAGACTACAGGCAATAATAATAATAATAATACCCCACCCATCTGGCTGGGTTTCCCTAGCCACTCCAGGTGGCTTCCAGCAGAATACAAAACATAATAAAATGTCAAATGTTAAAAACATCCCAATACAAGGCTGCCTTCAGATGTCTTTAATAAGTTGTGTAGTTGTTTATCTCCTTGATGTCTGAAGGGAGGGCATTCTACAGGGTGGGTGCCACTACCAAGAAGGCCCTCTGCCTGGTTCCCTCTAACTTTGCTACTCGCAGTGAGGGAACCAGCAGAAGACCCTCAGAGGAGGACCTCAGTGTCCGGGCTGAGCAATGGAGGTGGAGACCCTCCTTCAGGTATACAGGATTGAGGCTGTTTAGGGCTTTGAAGGTCAGCACTAACACTTTGAATTGTGCTGGGAAATGTATTGGGAGTCATTGAAGATCCTTGATGTGGGGGTTATGTTCTGGGTCCTGGCGCACACTGGCGGAGCACACAAAAGCCCATCCCACCCCTTTCTGCTTTGTTCCACCTTGGTCCACCCATGCCCTGCCCTCTTCGGGTTGCCAAACATGGTGCGCACAGTTGTGTGTGCATCAAATGCGTGCAAATTGAGAGTTGCCTGTGCAGTGAAGGTGCCTGCTTGATCTCGATAGGCAGGGAGTTCGAAAGTGTCGGCACTTACAAATGCAGAAGGGCACTTGCTGTAGTGCCAATTCTGCCCATTGAAGTGGTTGAGTGAGTAGGTATTATTTGCATTTACAGGCCACCTTGAGACCAGTGTGTGTGTGTGTGTGTGTGTGTGTGTGTGTGTGGTAGCTGCTTTTTCCCACCCAGAAAGCCTTGGAATAATGTGATGTCTGTAGCATTCTGGGAAAACAAAATGGCTGTCTCAAAGAGGCGTTCACTGAAATCATCTCCAATGTCACTAGCAAGGCGCGAGAAGAAGAAAGAAAAGTGACGATGGAAAGAAAAGTGTAAGCATTTTGAACGGATGACAAAGGTCCGTATAGTTAAAGCTATGGTTTTCCCAGTAGTGATGTTTGGAAGTGAGAGCTGGACCATAAAGAAGGCTGATCGCCGAAGAATGGATGCTTTTGAATTATGGTGCTGGAGGAGACTCTTGAGAGTCCCATGGACTGCAAGAAGATCAAACGTCTCCATTCTTAAGGAAATCAGCCCTGAGTGCTCACTGGAAGGACAGATCCTGAAGCTGAGGCTCCAATACTTTGGCCACCTCATGAGAAGAGAAGACTCCCTGGAAAAGACCCGGATGTTGGGAAAGATAGAGGGCACAAGGAGAAGGGGACGACAGAGGACGAGATGGTTGGACAGTGTTCTCGAAGCTACCAGCATGAGTCTGACCAAACTGCGGGAGGCAGTGGAAGACAGGAGTGCCTGGCGTGCTCTGGTCCATGGGGTCACGAAGAGTCAGACACGACTAAACGACTAAACAACAACAACAACATGAAAGCAAGGTGTTTCTTGCACATTACTCCGTTCCTCTCGCCGAATGCATGGACACGCTGTCCTCAGTCCTTCTCCTTCACCCAAACTTCAGGCCCTATCTCCAGGCTATGCTTCAGGCTGCAAGTTTCATCACACCCTTTTCCTTCAGGCTGTTAAAATGCGTGTCACGCCTGGCCTTTGGCCACATCCCTTCAGGCAGCTGCTGGGTGTCCCACATGCTTTTTACCCTTTGCCAGATCTCCTCAGGATACAGGTGTCCTCTTTGCCTCTCCTGATTGGCCCTAAGGCATTAATTTACTTGCACCCTGGTGGCTCATTACCTAGGAAATGATGGGCTTTTAACGTTTCAAAACACATACCAAAACAGAGGCCATTGCCTTTCACCAAAGCAAGTTGGCTTGGGGATCTGCTTTAGTCAGCTTCCAGCTCACTGATTTCAAAATACTATGTTTATTTTAATTGTACCCATTACATTAAAAGAAAGAAAAGGAGTGGGTATTCACGCTCTGGTTTGGAGACCTATTTGCATGGTTCTGCTCCAACAAGTCGTGTTTCCCGTCCAGGCATATAGCTATAACTGGGACTTTTTTCAGCCAGAACTCAGTTCCAGCACCTCTCTGGTGGCGCCATTGCCATTATAAGAGAACAAGCGTTCATGGTGAGTTCCAGCACCTCTTTTTCTAGAAAAATGGCACTGGCTAGAACTCAGGATGCATTTGTATTTGGATATTTCTTTATTGCGGTATTGTATGTTTTTATGATGTGCCTTCCAGCTTTTTGATGGGATAGAAGTCCCAAAATAAATACAGTTTGAATATATATAATGACCTAAAGTAAATGTATGCAGATTGTTATTATTATTTTAGAGAATATCATGAAGAAGCTGGGCAAGGGTAAGAGAAACTACAGAACTAACTTAATAAGACGGCATTTATTGAATATTTACAGTGCGGTCCAAATCCTGGCCACATTCACACCAGAGCGGTTTAACAACCAATCCCTCTTCATGTGGAACTGGGGGAAATTAGTGTTCCCTATATTTTCTGACCTTGACCTGACCAAACATCAATTTCCGGTGGTTTGGTCAGAAAAATGCTAGCTGCTTGGCATAGGAATGTAGGAACCTGCCTTATAGTGAGTCAGACCATTTGTCTATCTAGCTCATGGTTGTCTACACTGACTGACAGTGGCTCTTTCTCCCCTCCCTGGAGATGTGGATATTGAACCCAGGACTTCTTGTGTGAACAGCAGGTGTTTTCGCTCTACTAAATTACAGCCCTTCCCTGAAATTTATTTTGTAAAAATTTAGAAGTTTAAGTTTGTTTACGTGATTTTGCTCACATTCATTCAGAGGAGGTCCTGAAGATTTGCTTGCTTTGAACTGTTTGTTCCCTACTACAATCATCTTCAGGTTTTTGCGATGTGGCCCCACCTTTCACCCCAATCTGCGACATGGGACCTACTTGGACACACGCACACACACAAACACACAGAAACCCCACCCACTTTTTCTGTTTCTTGCTTGTCTCTTCTCTCTGCTCCCCCCTACTAATACCCTCCCCTCTTTCTCCTGTTAACAACCTCCAACAAAGAAATGGCAGGGATATTCTGGGCTGTTGGTGGGACCAATGATCTATCAGGCTGCCAAGACAGAGCACAGCATCACCTGTTAATTATAGATCAGCGTGAAGAAACAGGAAGACATCTGTCTTCTGTGCCACGGAAGCCAGCAGGGTTTTTGCAACGCAGGTGACATATTTCAAAGTTGTCAAGGTGAAATGAACCATTTGGAAAACAAAAAACAAAAAGCACATAAACATCCCAGTAGTTTACTGAGCTGTTCTTGCACTTGTTAAGAGAGACGGCTCTATATCTATATCTATATCATCTATATCTATATCTATATCTATATCTATATCTGTATCATCTATATCTATATCTATATCTATATCTATATCTATATCTATATCTATATCTATATCTATATCTATATCTATATCTATATCTATATCTATACCTATATATCTATCTATCTATATCTATATCCATATCCATATCCATATCCATATCCATATCCATATCCATATCCATATCTATATCTATATCCATATCCATATCCATATCTATATCTATATGCTGTTTTTGTTGCATCAATTAAGTGTTTTAAATTTGTTGTTAACTGCCCTGAGCCCGGTTTTCTGAACCGGGAAGGACGGGGTATAAATAAAAATGTATTATTATTATTTATTATTATATCTATATCTCCATTGCATTCCCAGATGATTTCTTAGCAGGACAGTGTCCCTGTGACAAGCAGTAGCTTCTGTATGACCTCTGCTTCGTAGGGGACTATTTTTTCCCCCAATATTGGCCAAAAGAAAAAAGGGAGGCAAAGATTTTTCTGTTCAGTTGCACTAATCGTATCCATAACGCTCTGCCAACACCCCCCCCCCCAATATAGGGCATTGTATGAACATGTGTTTCACAAAAGCATTGTCCCTGTTACATCTCCAGCAGCTACACGTCTTGGACAGCCCGTTCGTAAACAACACTTGCACAATGCTGACTGAGACAACCGCTTCCCCCACTGCCGCCCTACAGTGGTCAGTGATCTGAGCAGGGATCCCTTTGACCACCTCACAGCAGGGGCTGGCGAAGGTCTTTCCTTGGCCCGCTCTGTGTCACCTCACAAAGCAATCTTCCATAAAGGATGTTGCTTCCTTTAGAACAAAGCAACAGCTTGGCTTTTTCCACCACTCTTCCTTTTCCAGGCTTCTGCTGGGATTTCTGCTTTTGTTTCATAACAGGCAGACACAGCCCCTCCTTGTCATGCAGGAAAAGTCTGGCCCCTGTTGGAACATTTCACATTATCTAATGCGCCGGGCCCTGCTGTTTTGCTTGATGGATGCTGTACTCTGTGACGTTGGTTATTGCTAACTGCCTGCGCTCGTTTTCTTCTTCGTCGTCGTCTTTTTCCATTCTTTTTTACAGGAAAAAGATTTCCCCCCCACAACTGTCGCTGGGGATCCGTTTAACATCTCGATATCAAACAAACCTAAATGGAAAAAGAGGAAATGGAAATGCAAGTTAATGAGAGCGGTCTGGAGGCAAAGGTTCCAATAGGCTGGCTAAAGAATTGCTTTTACAGGCATCAACAAAATGATCAAATAGGGATGCAGGATTCTCTATCAGTTGCTTAGGGCTCCAGCCACAAAATGATCTTGGAACGCTTACTCTCCCTTGGCACAGACTGCTAGCAGGTCATTGGGTTTGATGGGGAATGCACCTGATATTTAACATAAACAGCCCAATCATTCAAGAGGCTAATGTCATGTGTCACCATGAGAGTTATCAGGGTAACCATAGGACAAAGGTTTTGCTTAAAAAAGAGACTGTTGGTATAAATCTAGTTTAGTCTGAAGATTTCAAGAGAGTCTCTCTCTCTCTCTCTCTCTCTCTCTCTCTGTGTGTGTGTGTGTCTGTCTGTCTGTCTGTCTGTCTGTGTAGGAAATAAACTATCCAGAGAGTTATTCCACCTATGATCATGCCAGCTGTAATCTAAGCCATTGTTTGCACAGTACAAGATTCATGAGGTCAACATAGAACCGCTTTGCAACGTCGCAACCCATCATCCTTTGCAGCACTGAAAGTGCTTCCGGGAGACGAGCTTCCCAGGTTGTGTTGCGCAGCTGTTTCAGCCTGCAGAACATTGGCCCAGTCGAGACCTTGGTTTGCTATCCTGATTTGTAAGCAGTGCCTATTAAACCATTCAAAACTTTTAGGATGTTCTACAAGAGGCATAGGTACAATCCAGAACATTTCATAACAAGCAGTGTCGTAGCATGGCAGGGGCGGGTCACAAGGACAGTTGTCCTGGGCGCAAAATTGTTAGGGGTGCAAAATTTCAACACCCAGTGCTGCCTCAATACAGCTGCACGCTTCCATCGCTGGGCTCTGTAGAAAACAACTTCTCCATGCGAACCAGGAAGTGACCTCTCCAGATAACAAAGTGACTCTTATTTTCTTATCTCTGTGGCTGCGATCTCCTGGGTGACATGGATGCCACTAGGCAATTGAATGTTCCTGCATGCTCCGTCCATTTTCCTCCCTCCCATCCATCCCCTCCGCATAGCCCCGGGCACTGGCAACCTGTTATGTACTGAGTTGGATCAACCCATGCTACACCACTGATAAAAAGGATGAGTGTCCATCAAAGACACCTTTGCACACTGGAGGAGGAAGAGGAGTGCTTGGGGAGCACACTGCCCCCAGCAGCACAATCCCAGTGGGGTGTCATCGCACAGGCGGCATGCCACGCCCCCAGGACGTGCGTCACACCCCTGTGGGTGGTGTGCCACACCCCTGGGACGCACGCCAGCCCTGCCCCCGCCTGCTCTCCTCCCCCCCGGTGCCGGAGCATGAAGCTCCGCCACTGCCTTTGCAGAGGTAGCCACAGGAAGCAGAAGATACATACTCATACATTCTGTGCTGTCTTCAGGGGTGTTCAGAGTGTGGGATGCAGTCAAATACAACATTCCTACAATGCACATGCTAGGGAATGCTTTGTATCACTCAGGAGAAAACTTGCTAGTTCCTCCTGAGCTGGGACAGACTTCCTTTGCATGTGGCTTAATGTGGGTGTGGCCTGTTCTTGGACAGAGGAGCACATGGCCTCCATGTTCTGCTCTTCTTGTTCTCCATTTTGTGTTCTCAAGATTTAGGAGAAGTGACTGCTCAGTCATAGTCACTTGAGACTATTTCCCTTATGGAATAGTTCACATAGTTATATGTTGTTCTGTAAAGTCAGTCTGCCTTTAGGGATCTTATTGTGAACTGGATGATTGTAAGTAAACTAGATAACAACAACAACAATTTATTTATACCCCGCTCATCTGGCTGGGCTTCCCCAGCCACTCTGGGCAGCTTCCAACAAAATATTAAAATCCAGTAATGCATCAAACATTAAAAGCTTCCCTAAACAGGGCTGCCTTCAGATGTCTTCTAAAAGTCTGGTAGTTGTTGTTCTCTTTGACATCTGGTGGGAGGGCGTTCTATTCTTTTAGGAGGGATATAAAAAGGGATCTTACCAGGAATCCTAAATAGTGAGGCTCAGACGAGCCTGCAACTAGCTAACCGCTGTGTAATTTAAAAGGGGGATTATTTGCCAACTCTGCTAAGTTATAGAACTTGCTGACACAAGTTAGGAAAGATATCATAAAATAATGTATCCTCTCCTGCCTCCCTAAACATCCCCACACAGAGGACCCCTCCCCCCCCCCCAGAAATAATGCTTGAGGATGTCAAGCGACCATGTAGGCTGTCCCCACTGCTAACGTGCAGAGAAGCCATGCTGTCCAGTACATTTCAACTGCATGCGAAGGTGCCCCTGGGCACATACTGATTGGGCCAAGGTGCCCCTTATGTACACTGGTATGTACATAGAGCCTCTTCATATGCCAGCTGAACACACAGACCGTGCACTGAAGAATCCTGGGAGCTCTAGTTTGCTAAAGGTGCCAAGAGTTGTTAGGAGACTCCCTCCAATTCCCAGGAAGAAGGATGGATTGTTAAATCACTCTGAGAATTGTAGCTTTGAGCATGGAATGGGGTCTCCTCACAACTTCCAGCACCTTTAACAAGCTAAAATTTCCAAGGATCAAGTGGGAGAACAACATAGGCACATGGGAATCTGCCATTGGCCCATCTGGCTCAATGGCAGCGGTTCTTCAGGATTTCACTCTAGAGTCTCTCCCAAACCTGTCTGGACATACTGGGGATTTCACCTAGGACCTTCTGCTTGCAAGGCAGATGTTCTGCCACTGAGCAATCAACCTTCCCTATGAGTTTAAAGTGGTATGATACTGCTTTAAATGTATAATGCAGGTGGCCCTTCATTGAATTCTAACCTTACAACAAGAGAGCTTGTGGCCAGATGTGCTTGGCACGATACTGTTTTAAATATATACTGCATATACGTACAACAAACATGCATAGGATTGGGCTATCCCTCCGTATGACATTGACACAAGGGCTGTCTCCCAATTTGCCGTTTCCCTCTTTTAAGACACAGAGAGACGGCGTGGAGAATAAAATATTAGCAGCAAAGCTCATGTCCTCAACATAATTTGGTTAGTCAGTGAAGCAAAGTATCTGTCCCCACTCAGTCATCCACTTTTATTTGGCATCCATCACTTTTATTTAGTATCAGATACTCATCATCTGGAGTGGTAATGATTAACACATTAGAAAAAAGAGAGGGTATTGTTTGGAAGTACTGACACGCTACATAACGTCCTATAATGCGATGCTCTGCTGCACGGCTAAAATCCCACATTTGGGAATATGCACTCCTCTTTTGAAAAAGAGACCACTTCTCTTTGTCATTAGATGCCCCGAGAAAGTAGATTTTGGTGTAACTCTCCTTTGTTTCCATCAAGACTGCAGCTTACAGGAAGCTCCGCATTTCAGCCATTTAATCTCTCAAACAGAAGATGTACGTGAACTTTCCCTGACCCTTCCATTTATTCTCACAGATTAATAAATTAAGGAGTCTGAGACTGAAGTTATTAAGGGGAAGAGAAGAAGATGAATTCACAATCCCTGCAGTTTTAGGACGCAGCTGGACAATCCTTCTTTCTAAAGCCTTTGAGGAAAATTCAACAGCGCGCATGCTTGTCCCTGTAGAACTTGTTGCTTCGTTGTTGTATACCACCATGGGCAAGTAGCACAACAGGAATCTGCCCTGCAACAAATCAGGTCATTGGTTCATCTAGCTCAGTCTTGTCTTCTAAGGATGGACAAATCTGTCAAATTTTTTTTTATTCTCATTTTTCCAGTGTTAAGTTTCACTTGACTCATTTTGCTCGGATCCTACGATCAGCAGGTTCCTTGGTAATGGAACAACCACCCTAGTTGAGTTGTGCCCCACCTCTCTCTCTGCCACCCCCTTCTCTCTCTTTCTGTCACCTCCTCCTCTTCTTCCTCACCCAGCAGTCTGCCAGGGGAGGGAAAGGTTCCTCTTTCAGAAGACTAAACGAATTGCTAGCACTAATCACTAAACTCATCCCCCTTCTGCCCTCCTTCTCTCCCTCTTGACTCCATCAACCTTCCTGAAAGCAGCCCCAGGGCATAAACCAAGCAGAGGGATGAGTAAATGCTGGGAGGGAAATCTAACCATTTCTGCTAATATTGGCTGTTGGAAAATGTCTTGCCTTATTATGAGAGCAATGCATTAATCAGATCTAAGAGGTAGCCTAGCATTAGTTTTCAATGGAGGAGCTAGGAGCAAAGCACCCTTCCAGTTCTCCAGAAATGAGAAAAGGTAAACAAAAGGCACATTTAACGAAGTTATTATCCAAAGCTCTCATTTAATTTGGCTCAGCCGATTTGGCGGGCTCTGCTAGATAAAACAATTAATCCTGAGTTTTTGTTTAATCAACATTTACGTTTATACCTGTGCCAAACCCGGAGGCCTTGTAGGTTGTACAATTAATGCATAATGATCCTCACCCTGCTGGGAAAGATATTCTTCAACTAATGAATTAACCCTTTGCGAATCTGTTTGGAGGCCGCTGAGCCCAAAGGAAATATTTAACTGAAAAATCAATGCTGGTTTTCTACTGTCACCAGATGCACAGAACTGAAAGGCACCTCTATCATGGTTCCATTCCCCTCCTCCACATCATACACCTTAAGGTACAATGTGGTTTATAACTCAACCATTGGATGGTTGAGCCATCCATCAATGGATGATTGAGCCATCCATCTCCTCTTTGCCCCAGGATGGTTCCCTGGCAACTTTGCATCAAGATGATTTCATCAGGTCTGGTCTGCTGGGGTAGGGAACCTTTTTCTGTCCAAGGGTAAGTAGTCTATCTGGGCAAATAGGACAGTGCCCTATCAATTTGAATCTTCCCTATGGAGAAGCCTGCAAGCAGGACCTGAGTGCAACAGCCCTCTCTGAGCCTGAAATTCTCAGCTGCTGGCCTTTAGAAGCGTATGCTGTCTCTGACAGCGAATGTGGAACTTATCCATACATGTAGTAATGGTGATGATGCAGCCACGAATCCTGCCACCCACCCAGCAGTTTACACCAAAAGCATATGGCCCCTGATGGTTCAGTGATTGGCCACTAGCTGCTCTTTGCCTCTTTCACCCACACAATCTTTCCAAACCCTGTTGAGTTTAATTGCTTCATTGCACACCGAAATGGAGAATGTCTGTATGTATCTGTATGTATAAAGGGTTTAACGTTGGAAAATTCCATTGAAGCATACTGAAGCTCTCTGAGTTTATCATTAACTAGCAATGTTCTCTGCTAGCTCTCAGGTTGGTGTTTAACCTTAGATCATGTGATGCAGGTATCCCACTGCAAATCTCCCTTCTGAAAGGAAGTTGCCTCTTGGTCTTTTGTTCCCAGGCACAGTCAGAGAAAGATGTGATAATGAAGCCTCTCCAGGATGTGCCTAGCCTTAGGATGGATGCAAGTTAATGCAGGCTATGGGAGAGACAAAGCTTTGATTTTTTGCTCCGATCGTAATTATGTTATATATTTAAGAAGAAGTATCTATGATTCGACAAGCATATGATTTATTCAATTTTCTGGACGTATCATTGATTGTTTTTAAACCTGTTTTTTTTTAATAAGTTCTGGCTAGTAAAGCTTTGAATAATACTTATGGGTCTGGACATTTTTTATTCCAGAATGAGTCAGCTTTTATATATCCAATTGCTTCCTGCTGCACAATATTAATATCTGCAATAAGCCCTATATCTGAAATTGCCAACAGCCTCCCTTGAATTATGGCAATCTAAAAGAGAGAGAGGCACGGTTTGTACCCGTTCTGAGCCACATCACTGTTACTTCCCCATTCTCAATCAGGATGCTTCAGATAATACAACCGAATATTCCATTTGACTTTCAGACTATGTACCTTGTTGATGACTCGTATTCATTTTCATCCATTTCCAAACTACAGACCATAAATCCATCTCGTCACTCTTGGAAATCAGTCGGCTCTCCTCCATTGCACTTCTGCACTTGCTCTTTCTCCTTTCCTGTGTGGTCCCAAACACTTTGCTTTTGAAAAATGTCGTGTCATCCTTGCTTTAATGCAATATGACAAGTTAATCTTTTTTGTCTTCTTAGCTTATCCTTTAAAATTTTGCAATTCATTCTTATTCTGTATGATTCGTGGCATTTATAACACCCACACACAAGACAGAGAGAGAGAGAGAGAGAGAGAGAGAGAGAGAGAGAGAGGCGCACTTAGCGACACACCTACGCACAAAGAGCAACAAGGCATGGTCCATGCACACAGGAGAGGTTCCTAGCATTCTGTGACTTACCACTGCTACTACCCCCTCTCTGGTATCAGCTGGGCAAGGTAAGCTATGGGCCCCCCTAGTCAATCCCTAATGGCCACACTGAATAACAAACATTTATTTATGAAGCAGTGTACCAACCTACAAGTCTTTCCAAAAGTTAAGTGCCCTTAAAGTAAAGGTAAAGGGACCCCTGACCATTAGATCCAGTCGTGACCGACTCTGGGGTTGCGGCGCTCATCTCACTTTATTGGCTGAGGGAGCTGGCATTTGTCCGCAGACAGCTTCTGGGTCATGTGGCCAGCATGACTAAGCCGCTTCTGGCAAACCAGAGCAGCACACGGAAACGCCGTTTACCTTCCCGCTGGAGCGGTACCTATTTATCTACTTGCACTTTGTGCTTTCGAACTGCTAGGTTGGCGGGAGCAGGGACCAAACAACGGGAGCTCACCCCATCATGGGGATTCGAACCGCCTACCTTCTGATTGGCAAGTCTGTGGTTTAACCCACAGCGCCACCCGCGTCCCTTAAAGTGCCCTTAGTCTTACCCTAAACCAAAATCACTGCAAAGCTGGCTGATAAATCTTTATTATAGCTAATCAATGCAAGCTTGAGTTATTTATTATGATTTCTGACAATGGGCAGTCGTAGCTCTTCTGGATATTATGAAGCTAAGATGAAATGTACAGGAATAGCCAGGAACATCTTTTAAGAGTGTTGTACAGAAGCAAAGTAGCATGATGTAGTTATCCTTGCCGAGGTATTATGATTATTAGATATATATTTTTTACCTGCCCTTCAGCACCTGCCCATCATTGCCTCAGGGTAGCTTGCAACAATGTCAAAATACAGTATTAAAATCAGTTAATTCATCCCCAGGTACTGTACTTCCATATATATGTATAGATACACACACAACATATAAAGTCATGTGTCAAAGCTCAGGATAAAGTGATTCATATTCAGCATACAAAAAGCAAGGTATATAATGAAGAAGATGGGCACACTTTTGTGGGGAGGGAATTGTACAGTTTGATGCTGCCCCACACAATGCCCTCTCCTAGGCTGCCCCTCCCATAAGCTTCCAAGAGCAACAGAAGTACCAAAAGCACCCCCTTACCTGATTGTGACACCTGTGGGGGCCTGTGTAGGAAAGGAAACTGTCTTTCAGATAATTTAGGTCTAAGTCATTTAGGGAATTTAAACGTTAACATGAACACCATGTGCATGTTGGGTATGTTTAGCATGGAGAAGACTCAGAGGTGGTATGACTGTCACATGGAAGATGGAGCTAGCTTGGTTTCTGCTGCTCCAGAGAGAGGGACCCAAACCAAAAGATTATAATGACAAGAAGGGAGATTGTGATTAACCACTAGGAATAACTTTCTGACAGCAAGAGTTGTTCAACAATGGAACAGACAATCTCGGAAGTTGGTGGACTCACCTTCATTGGAGTTTTTTAAGCAGAGGTTGGATGGCCACCTGTCATGGAAGCTTGAGTTGAGGTTCCTGCATTGCAGGGCATTGGACTAGATGACCTTTCCAACTCTACTTTTCTATGATTCTAAGATTCTTTGCACATTTACTCGGAAGTATGTCCCACTGAACTGAATGGGCACTACCCCAAAGTAAATGCTGCATACAATTGCTGCCTTACAACATCATCATTGTTACATATTAATCATCTCATGCTAACATCGCTAGATGGTGGTTTACAAAAACGTAACCTAAGTACAAGCAAATAATGCTGGTAATGGGTTAAAATCTAACAACACAGTCAACTATCAAAGCTGCTACTGTGAATCTGCAAGAGAACCCTTGAAATCCAATTAAACCAGTTTTCCTTTCTTTAATTAACTGTCCCAGAACTTCTTATATAACCCACACTTGGAGAACCTTTTTGTCTGAAAAGAAAATTGGTATGAACGTTGCTGCCTGCCTGCAAAAATAAAAAACACCCTCCCCACTTGTCCTCAAGGACACTTTGCAGTACATTCACAACCACATCTACTCAGAAGCAAGTCCTACTGAATTCTATGAAGTTTAATCCCAGGTAAAGCATCATTAGGGTTGCTGACTCTGCCGACGAGCTAAGTCTCATTGAAGTTAATGGAGCTTTCTCCCAGGTAAGTGTGTATAGGATTGTGCTGTCAATACTACCAGGCTTTCAGGAGGGGAGGGAAAGTAGGGAGAGCAAAAGAAAGAGGGAATTGAGTAAAGATCAGCTCAGGGCATGCTATAGTTGGAGTCTCTTCTCTCTCAACAGATCCATCTACCACCTAGTGCCCTATGGGAAGGATCGTAGGGGAGAGAGGGAGAGATGGAGTCAAGCAAAGACCACCTATAGGCCTATTCCACGTGTCCCACTCCCCACCCCCCGTAACATGGTCATTTATTATCAACTGCTCTGTGGGTAGAATGTCAACAGAAAATGGGGTGGGAAGGCAGAAGCAGATCACCTCTGCGTCAGCAGAGCTCTTTCCTCATTTATTAGGGTCATTTAACACCAATTGCCCTGTAGGAAGTCCTGTTGTTAATATTGTTATTTGATCTTTTTAAAAAATAATACATGTGGATCTTACCTGCAACCCACCTTGGAAGGATTTGTCTCTTGAAGGTCAGGATATAAATACTTGTTGTAAATAAATAAGTTCTGCAGCCCAAGGACCTCAATAAAGACAGATGAAAGTGAAGGTGATAAATACCTTGGACAGAGAATGCAATTTGCATAGCAGCAAACGGCATCTTCGTATCTGCTTGGCAAGATTAACAAGCCATAATGACAGATGATTAATTTCTCAGGAGAAATTCCTCTGCTTCTTCCTTACACTGTGATTTCTATCAAGTCTGACCTTTCCATAATTCCTAGTAATTTTCTACTGGGTTGTGTGGGGAGGAGCACACCGTTCAACCAAGGAGACAGACTGGTGTTGTCGGAACCACATGGGTGAGAGACGATAAGGAGGGGGAAAGGTGATTGCAGAAAGTGATAAATTACTTATTGGGGATGACAGAGACCAAGTTCGAGTCCAATTGCAGATTCTTGGTGATAGATGTTTGATGGATTTAGGTCTGTGGCATCAGACAGACTGTCCTGTAATCCACTTTGCAGCTGTCACATGTTAGCTGATAGTGCTTAAGGGAGGATTGAGAAGACAGAATGACATGATAATGGAATTACCTCTATCGTTTATCTTGCACATGCATGCACCCACACACTTTTTATTGAACCAGCAGTATCCTCAACTCCAAGTTCATGCTAAGGATGCTTGCCACTGTATTGAGAGTCTGAGGTTGATACTCCATGGCTGATACTCCATGGCCAGGACCTAGCCTAGTTATCATGGATCCTGTTTCAGGCTTTAAAGACACTTGCGTATCACAGCAAGCCCTATGATTGGTAGATGAAGCCTCTGGATTGGATAGACCTAGAATAAACAGTCGAAGACTGACCTCCATGGGCATGGGCCCAGTCAAGAGAGCAGTAGCTTGGGCCAGCCTCTGGTTCATACATCCTATCCCCATCCCTGTGCCTCCCATTCTAGTTCCACCAAGTGTCCTTCAGATATGGAATTGGTTCATCTTGTTCCTGAAATTAGGAGGTGCAGCTTTTCTTAAAGATCCAGGCATGAGGGTGACACACCTCTGTGGTAGGGGCCATTGTGACTGTGATAGTCAGTGTGCTGCTTTGACTTCTCCAAGACTGGTACACTGGTCAATTCTTCCATCTCTCAAATGACATGGCTGACTCTAACTTCTGTATTGCATTTATCTCATCTTTCCTCCAAGGAGCTCAATGACCCTTTGAGGTTTGTTGGGCTGGGAGATAGTGACTGGCCCCAGGTTACCGATTGAGCTTCATTGCTGGGTGAGCACTTGACCCTGGGTTACCTGGCACAATGCTCTACTGAACCACAATGGCTCTCACTCCAAACCACTCCATATTCCAACCCTTTCCTACCAGGCAAAAATCTGTAATAAAATTTGCACACACAAAAATGTCTTCAACAGCCAAGAGTTAGGAAGGATGAAAGTTGTAGTCCGACATATGGAGTGCCCCAGCTTCCCCATCCCTGAATTGGTTATTGCTGAGGCCATTGACATTGAAGAAACACGTCTCTCTCAGCTTTTGCAAGCAATTTTCTTCTTTCCTGGATATGAGGGCAGGGCTGGTCCTTACGTTAAACAAGAGTGAGCAAGTGGCTCAGGTAGCAAATGCTGAAGAGAAGCAGTTATGAACCCCACCAGTCCTTGCTCCTCACCAATCCCTGCTCTTCTGAACCCCTTAAATATCCCTGAATCCCTCAAATGTGGCAGAGGATGCTGTCCCATTTCCAGTGCTGAAGTAAGATTCAACTTTGCTGAGAACATAGGAAACTTCAAACCACTAGTCCAACCAGCTCAGTCTCGTCTACATTCACTGGCAACAGCTTTACAACATTTCAGGTCGGGGACATTCCCAGCTCAGCTTGGAGATGCTGGAGATTTAACATGGGACCTTCTGCCTGCAAGACAGATGTGCTACCACTGAGCTATGTCCCTTCCTTGTGTACAGAAGCTAGCTGGTTGACCGCTGTGGGAACACAGTGCTAGACTAGATGGGCCTTTGCTCTGATTCTTATGGACCCCTTCCCTGGCACCGACTTGTTAGGAAGAATTGCTGGGACAATTCCAAATGCCGCTTGGAAGAAAGGAGCCAAAAGGAAATCCCTTTCTCACATGTGCAGCTGTGCCCATGCAGAGTGGCTTGTGCTCCCAGTTACACAACAAGATACACTTATATGTGCAAGTTCATGTACACGTTACCCTAGTATATGCATTTTTGTGCACATTACCTGGCTGGTGAACTGCACTGAAAAATTCAGAGAAATGTGGATGGGAGCATCTTCTGCTGTTTCAGAAAGTGCAAATTAAGTAGGTTCGCCTTTAAATTTCTCCTCCATGCCTAGCCATGGGTGATTTAAAGATAACCTGTGCACCCTCAGTAGAAGACTATCCATTGCCTCCTTGTCTCCAGCCACTAAAAGCTAGCTCAAATGTAATGCATTCTGGCTATCAGAACTGGAGAGAGAGAGAGAGATGAATCTACTCCTTTCTATTTTCACACAGCAGCAGCAGCAGCAAGTGTGCTGTTCCTGGTACTTTGCAAGGTAATAAAAATAGCCATACTTAATAAATTAATAAGTACATTTGCAGCCCTTTGAGCTTCTTTGCTTTCCCCTGCATAAGCACATTTTTATAGCTTTCTGCTGTGATCTTCCAGGGGATAAGCCGATGTGGACTGATCCAAGTTAATTTGCTTCCTCTTCCCCTACCCCCTCCACTCTTTTCTTAAGACTGCAGATATCATCAGAAACAAACAATGCAAATAAAGGAGGCAGATCAGAGGGGGAGGTACACAACAGACTGAGCAGAAATTGATTCAGAAACTAATTAAAATAAAGCACCCTCCTCAAATCCTCTTTGAATTATTCAGATACAACAATGCAGGAGTCGGAGAGGAGCAGAGGGATGTTCTTCCCTAAACGCTCTGCATTTGTTTCCAGAAATAACCAGCTCAGGCCAAACTGAAGTGATTCAGACTCCCGCAGCAGGGGATTTTGAAGTCTCCCAAAGGACATGGGTTTTCTGTGAGTTTGTATTGAAGCTTGAACCAGACACTCACAGGGAGAGGCTCCCATTGATCGGATCTGCCGCATCTGAGCGGCCCAAATTGAGATAGAAAGTCCCCTTTGATTTTCCATTTTTGTGCAACTGGGGCTGTCGGGAGCCTTTAGCAAATGGGGTAAGAGCTGAGCAAATGCCACTCTGTGATATAGAATTTGTAGAGTTGGAAGGGATCCTGGCGGTCATTTAATTCAATCCTCTGCGGTGCAGGAAGGAGAGTAACCAATGTGGTGCCTTCTAGATGTTTCAGACTACAACTCTCACCTGCCCTAGCCAGCATTACCATGTGAGCTGTAGTCTACAGCATCTGGAGGGAACATCATTGGCTACCCTTGGGGTAGATAAAACTGGGCAAGGTGGACCAAATGTCTAGCTCCTTATAGACCCGCTCTCTATCTGCCTTGGAAACTTCCATAACCCCAGTGCCGTCTTGTCATTCTCCACCCACTACAGCAAGCAAGCCTTTGTCCAAGTCTCACTGAGTTCCTGACAGGCGGTAATAGTGATGAGTGGGCTTGCATAAATCCAGCCCCATCTCTCCACAAATATCCATCCCCTGGTTGCATGCCATCCATAGCTTCAGTTCACTGGAGAACTATTCTTAGGAAGATCACCTCTCCAACAGCTGTTAATCTGTCATTTGCATAGCGTGAGTCAACCAAATATGCGGCACCAACCATTACAAAGTCTCAGTAGGCTGGAGAGAGGGGCAGGAGGGCAGGGACAGAATCATTTGCTTTACTGTCACTGCGAAAGCTTTTATCACCGTTGATGGCTTTATTCAAGATACCTTTCCGACGTCTTCTTTTGAAAGTGCCTTAATGTACAAGGGAAAGCTTTGCACTGGGACAGTGGCAACACTTTATTTCTTGCTCTTAGTTTAATAATATTTGTTGTTGGGAGAAACGAATTTAAGAAATCCAGAACCTCCTGCACCAGTGTGGTGTAGTGGTTAAGGGCAGTGGACTCGTAATCTGGTGAACCGGGTTTGCTTCCCCGCTCCTCCACATGCAGCTGCTGGGCTAGTCACACTTCTCTGAAATCTCTCACCTCACTCACCTCACAGAGTGTTTGTTGTGGGGGAGTAAGGGGAAAGGATATTGTTAGCCGCATTGAGACTCCTTAGGGTAGTGATAAAGCAAGATATCAAATCCAAACTCCTCTTCTTCTTCTTCTTCTTTCTGTGCCTTCAAGTAAGGGCTCGTCCCCACTTCTAAGCTTGTCCTTTGTTTCCTTTCACTTGCCCCATGCTTTGTACACATGGGTACAAGAGGTTTCTCGTCTGTCCCCAACTTCCCTGGGAAAACCCACTGTTTATTGCTGAATCGGAACCAACATCCAGAATTGTTCTGGATGTTCCAATTCAGAAGCAAACAGTGGATTTTCCTGGGGAAAGCAGCAGGACAAAAAAAGGGATCTCGGACCTTCCTTGGAGGTTTTTAAGCCGAGGTTGGATGGTCATCTGTCATGGATACTTTGGGTGAGATTCCTGCATTGCAGGGGGTTGGATCAAATGATCTTCAGGGTCCCTTACAACCCAACAATTCTATGATTCTATGTCCAGTGAGTAGATACCATGGGACAAGTGGAAGTCTGGATGAGCCCTAAGTTAACAACAGAGGATTGCTTGACCAGCTGCTGGAAGCCAAAGGAGGACTGAGTGCTCTTGTGCTTGGAGCCCACTTGTGGGTTTCCCATAACCATCTGGTTGGCCACTGTGAAAGCAGGATGCAGGACTAGATGAGCCCCCGGCCTGCTTCAGCCAGTGTGAGCCAGCATGGTGTAGTGGTTAAGAGCGGTAGTCTCGTAATCTGGGGAACCGGGTTCACGTCTCCACTCCTCCACATGCAGCTGCTGGGTGACCTTGGGCTGGTCACACTTCTCTGAAGTCTCTCAGCCCCACTCACCTCACAGAGTGTTTGTTGTGGGGGAGGAAAGGAAAGGAGAATGTTAGCCGCTTTGAGACTCCTTCGGGTAGTGATAAAGCGGGATATCAGATCCAAACTCTTCTTCTTCTTCCTCTTCTTCTTCTTCTTCTTCTTCGGTTCTTCATATTCAAGATGCTTTCAAAGAACTCATGCATATGAAAGTTTCAAAATATATGCCATAATAATATTACTACTACTACTACTACTACTACTACTACTAATTTATTACTTATACTCCACCCATCTGGCTCAGTTTCCCCAGCCACTTTGGGCGTCTCCCAACAGAATATTAAAAACACTATCAAACATTAAAAACTTCCCTAAACAGGGCTGCCTTCAGATGTCTTCTAAAAGCCAGGTAGTTGTTTATTTCCTTGACATCTGACGGGAGGACGGGTGCCACTACCGAGAAAGCCCTCTGCCTGGTTCCCTGTAATCTCACTTCTCACAGTGAGGGAACTGTCAGAAGGCCCTTGGAGCTGGACCTCAGTGTCTGGGCTGAACAACAGGAATGGAAGCGCTCCTTCATGTATACAGGGCTGAGACTGTTTAGGGCTTAAATGTGAGCACCAACACTTTGAATTGTGCTCGGAAACATACTGGGAGCCAATGAAGATATTCCAGGACTGGTGTTATGTGGTCTCGGCGGCCACTCCCAGACACCAGTCTAGCTGTTGCATTCTGGATTAATTGCAGTTTCCGGGTCACCTTCAAAGGTAGCCCCCCCCCACACACATAGAGTGGTAGTTGTCCAAGCGGGAGATAACTAGAGCATACACCACTCTGACGAGACAGTCCATGGGCAGGTAGGGATTCAAGATGCTTTCAAATAACTCATGCATATGAAAGTTTCCATATATATGCCTAAAACAGTCAAGGGTGTGTGCACACCTGATCCATGTCTTGCGTAATTGGGAAGCGCTTCATTATTGCATGTCCACATTCTAAGCTGGGAGCTGAAGTCTCCCCCAACAAGCTGCCAAGCAAAGGGGGTGGGGTTGGGGGTTGGATATGGTTTGAAGACGAGACTGGGAGAGAAGTGCTTAAACATTCACGCCGCCATTGCTCTTCACCCCCAGCACCCTCCTCCAGCTGCTTTCACTTTGGCTGGGATTTCAGAGATATTCTTGGAACGGTCTCCCTTGGGAGGTTGTGGACTCTCCTTCCTTTGGGGTTTTTTAAACAGTGGTTCCATAAAGAAGGCTGATCGCAGAAGAATTGATGCTTTTGAATTATGGTGCTGGTGGAGACTCCTGAGAGTCCCATGGACTGCAAGAAGATCAAACCTATCCATTCTGAAGGAAATCAGCCCTGAGTGCTCACTGGAAGGACAGATCCTGAAGCTGAGACTCCAATACTTTGGCCACCTCATGAGAAGAGAAGACTCCCTGGAAAAGACCCGGATGTTGGGAAAGATGGAGGAGAAGGGGACGACAGAGGACGAGATGGTTGGACAGTGTTCTCGAAGCTACCAGCATGAGTTTGACAAAACTGCAGGAGGCAGTGGAAGACAGGAGTGCCTGGCGTGCTCTGGTCCATGGGGTCACGAAGAGTCAGACACGACTAAATGACTAAACAACAAAACAACAACAAACAGAGGTTGTATGTCCATCTGTCATGGATGCTTTAGCTGAGATTCCTACATTGTAGAGGGTTTTAGACTAGATGACCCTTGGCGTCCCTTCCAACTCTACGATTCTGTGATCAGGGGGTGGGGAGCATTTTGTCAGGCAGTAATGCTTCTGAATGCAGTCGCTGGAACTCACTTCAGCGGAAGGCAGTGATAGCCACCAACTTGGATGGCTTTAAAAGCAGTTTAGCTGAATTCATGGAGAATAAGGCTATCAATGGATATTCACCATTATGGCTATGCTCTGCCTCTATGGCCAGAGGGAGTAATAGGAACCAATGTGGTGTAGTGGTAAAAGTGTTGGACTGGGACCTGGGAGACCAGGGTTCAAATTCCCGTTCAGCCATGAAGTTCACTGGGTGGTCTGAGGGCAGACCAAGGTTGGCGGTGCCCCTTTTGCCGTAATGGACCAGTGTCCATGAGCCAAGATGGATGTTCCTCCTTCCTCCCTTCCAGTTTCTTCAACTATCTAGGCAACACTGTTGCGTGGTGAGTTCCCAACCCGCCCAGGGGGATATAATGACACATGACACAATTGTTAAGGTTAATGGGCTAAAAAAGGCCATAACTTTATTGGTTACAGGTGACGAGCGGTATTGGCTTAGGCATTGGTCCTAACCGACTATATCCGACTCCAGCCTGTCTGCTTGAAGTCTGGGAAGGGTTAACCACCAGTAGGGGGGAGTCCTGCTGATGCACATCAATTAGGAACTCCCCCAGGGTCACTGATAGGGGGCGTGCCTTAGGCCCTAACCTCCATAGGCTTCAGACAGGGCCACGCCCCCCGGAATCCTTTAACGGACTACCCTTCAATATGTGGGGCAGGTGATGGCACTAACTCCCCACTTCCATTTGCAGAACGATACCAAAGCCTAACCGCCAATACCCAGAAAGGTGTGACGATTTGCTACGAGGTAGGTGAAAACCAAGTGGCTGGTGCCAATTTGCCATGTGGAAAAATTCCTACCAGGCCCCTCAACGGTGACCAACCAAGGTTAATAGCAAGGTCAAAGAACGAAAACCTTATAGGGCGGGAGGGTGGGAAAACAGGAACAGCTGGCAGGCAGCAAATAGGGAGATCCCCGGCCGCGTCCTGCCCTATATAGGGCAGGCCACGCCCCCGAGCCAGCCAATTGGCCGGCTAGGGCGTGATGCAGCCGGGAAACCCCCCAATCGCACGGGGCTGGCCTCCACCCACCACGCGCGTGGAGGGTCCATGAAGCCTGCAACCCCACCTCCTCCTGAAGGCGGAAGTGGCTTTCTCACAATATAAGCTTTGGTTCTTTGAATCTTAGAGGATGGGGTTGGGGCAGCCTCACAACGACTGCAAGGACGACCGCAATAATTCCAGTGTGGCAGAAAACAGGGTTCCTGCCTAATATATTATAGATTCTATAGCTGCATATATTAAAGAGGAACAAATAATGAGTCATTTCTGAAGGCTTTCAGCACTTCTAAGAACTGGGTCAGTTACCATGGCAACAGATGCAGAGAAGGAATCCAAATGGAATGCAAAGTTACCAGAAGTAGAAGCCCCAATTTGCACTAACCTTTCCCCCCCTTTTTTTCTTTTTTCTTTTTTGCGGGGGGTGGCGGCAAGCAGGAGAAGGGAAGCATAATTAAAACAGATATATACAATTCCCCACCCTGCTGCAAATGTGTTCTGGAGGAAGTGGAAATGGGAAACTGATTGAATCTCCTTTTCTCTATTTTGTTTTATTTTAGGCGGTGACAATATGAAATGGACCTTTGGAAGCAAGGTTCGGGTAATGACACCCCATCCCCTGCTCACGCTGGGGCACTTCTGCTGTGAAAAGAAAGCATTTGACGCACGATGAGGAAATTGCTTTTTGTTTCGAAACAGCGGTATTATTGTCTCTTAGGAATTTCAGATATTATTCCGGTGGAGAGCAGTCCTCTTCAGTGTCTGGCAATAGAGCTCTTCTTTACCTTGCTATTTGGGGGGAAATGAAAGGATAAGATAGGGACATGGGTGGCGCTGTGGGTTAAACCACAGAGCCTAGGACTTGCCGATCAGAAGGTTGGTGGTTCAAATCCCCACGACGGGGTGAGCTCCCATTGCCCGGTCCCTGCTCCTGCCAACCTAGCAGTTCGAAAGCACGTCAAAGTGCAAATAGGATAAATAGCTCTGGCGGGAAGGTAAACAGCGTTTCTGTGCACTGCTCTGGTTCGCCAGAAGCGGCATAGTCATGCTGGCCACATGACCTGGAAGCTCCCTCGGCCAATAAAGTGAGATGAGCGCCGCAACCCCAGAGTCGGCCACGACTGGACCTAATGGTCAGGGGTCCCTTTACCTTTACCTAAAAGGGTAAGATAAGAACATAAATGTCCTTCCAGGTCATATCAAAGGCCTATCTAATAATCCACCATTCTCTCCCTACAGTGGCCAACCAGAGGCCTCTGTGAGCAGGTGTGGGGTCGTGATTCGGGAGTTGGACTAAGACCTGGGAGACCAGGGTTCGAATCCCCGCTTAGTCATATGCCCAATAAGTACCCTAGTGGGGAGCTGAACAGCCACTTCTTACAGCACTGCCTGCGAAAGGCACAACCTGAAACATTTCCTCTCTGCGAAGCACAAAGAGTGGTGCCTCCCTCTTTTTTTATGACAAATGGAATGTCAGCGGTGACAGATGTTTCTTTCCTCAGGTAAAGAGGAGTGGGCGGGTGGCAGAATTGCATGTATCATTTGCGGATGGCCTCTAAGCTTGGGTCATCAACAAAGTGTAGGTGGCGTTTGGTAGTGGGCTGTCTGCATCCCTCTTCCCAAGGCCTGAAATTTGTTGATAGCATCACAACCCTAATCATGTCTATTCCGAAGAAAGTCCTGTGGAATTCCAAGGGTAAGTGGGATTAGGATGGTAGAAATAACAATAACAGCAGCAACAGCAACCATCATAACATGACAGCTTAAAAACACTCTGTAATGCAGAACATGTCAAAAGACAATATAAAGCTGATTTTAAACAGTAAACACATTGCCTTTAATTAAAAGAAGAGTGAAATGAAAGTCCCGTTAAAAAGCTAGTAAAGAAAGGACCAGATGTGTATTGTTTGGGATACAAACAAATATGGGAAGCCACAAAAAGACCCTGTCTCTAGAACCTACCCATCTATTCAGTCTTGATGCTGGGCCTCTGAGCAAAGTTTCCAGGGGACAACGTAGGGAAGAGTTGTATTTACATAGATTGTTCTTTAAAAAATATGAGCCCAAGCCATTTAGAGGTCTGAAAGTCAACAGCACCACTTTCAAACAAGGTCCAGAAATAAACTAGCAGCCATTGTAGATGGTGCAGAATACGGGTAAGATGTTCTGAATGCCTGGCCCTAATAAGTAGATTTAGGCACCCCAGAAGCAGATTTAGGCATCGTTACAGTGAGGTACAGGGTTTAAAGGGTTTCAGCAAAACCTTGAGGGAAAAGAGTTTCCAGGAAGGGAAGTGATTCATAAATTGTTGGCATCCTTCTGTCTCAAGAGACAATGGGGTGCAAGCCTAGGCAGAGTGTATGGAGGTCCTGGGCTGCCCAGACGACAGGACCCCCTCTCGGCCTCGCTGATGTGGTCGATAGCTCTCTCCACCATAAAAATAACTTTTATTCCGATCAAAAATTTGAGTCATTTTCTTTTCTTCTTCCATGCAATCCTGCTCGTCAAAGTTTGGAAAAGTCGTTCTTACAGAAGTGTAGGAGCCACAATTGCCACATTAGGGTCAAAATCCTATTCTTAGTGTTGCTAATGGAAGTACTGCTTGCCTCTTTGTCTAAAGAAGTTAAGAAACTGGGTCTATTCATTTTTCATGTACTGATACAAAAGCCAAATTACATGCCAGAGTGACGGAAGAATAAAGGGCTCCAGTGAATTACCAGGGGATTTGAGAGAAAAAATAACTTATCTATGAATATGGTAGGCGCATAGATTCTGCATATTATTTTGCCTGTAACTTCCATAGCACAACTTCCATCTTCAGGCTGTGTTAATGGTCTGCTCAGAAAAATGGTTATTTATCATTAGGGCAGTCCCCTTATGCAGGGCTGATCATTCTTAGCCTGGGGACTACAGTGACTCTTGAGCAATGTTCTTGGGTCTACATGACAATGGGGGGGGGGAGCAAAAGGGGTGGACTGTTCTTACATACTTATGACCTGGGGCATGGGGATGGGGTAGGTGGGTGTGAGGAGGATGGGGGAACAGAGCTAGCACACTTGTGCGCGCTCTCTACTCCTCATGTGTTGTTTTAGGGCCCTGTTCAGGATATCTGGATAAGGCTTCAGGTGAAACTAGAATGGCGAAAGGTGTTCCTACAGGTATTTGGGTCTCCCAAGCCATTTATGGCTTTAATGGTAAACACCAGTGCCAGAAATCTCCTTTATGTCCTGGTCATCGCTTGACCTCAGCTATATACAGTGGTACCTCTGGTTACATACTCAATTCGTTTCGGAGGACCATTCTTAACCTGAAACTGTACTTAACCTGAAGCACCACTTTAGCTAATGGGGCCTCCCGCTGCTGCCGTGCTGCCGCTGCACGATTTCTGTTCTCATCCTGAAGCAAAGTTCTTAACCTGAGGTACTATTTCTGGGTTAGCGGAGTCTGTAGCCTGAAAAGTCTGTAACCTGAAGCGTATGTTAACCCGAGGTACCACTGTACATCCTGTTACTGCTGATGGCTTGGCCAAACCCTCCAAGTGTCCCTATTTTCCAGGGACAGTCCCAGATTTACAGAAGCTGCCCCAGTTTCTGATTTGATCCCAGAATGTCCCGCTTTTCCTTAGGACATCCCATTTTTCATCAGAGAATTGTTGTAGGATATTGTAGGACGTCCCTATTTTCAGGGGAGAAATTTGGAGTGTATGGAATAGGATATCCCTATTTTCATCAGATAAATTTGGGAGGGTATGGGCTTCCTGTCATCTAAATAGCGCCCTCTACTTTAAACCTCCAAAGTGCTCTCTTTCTTTGTAACTGAGAAACCTATGTGCTCTAGCTACGCCTATCTACTAGGGAGAATCTCATTCTCATGTGCTTGTCACTGGCAAATCACTGCCTTTATTTTCTGCCTTTGGGGAAGTCCTCATGACCTTTCTGTAGCCTGAGTTACCTGTGTAATTCTTCTGCATTCCCTTCTTTCTTCCAAGTCTCTAGTGGTGAAATCTCTGAGTGGTTCCATCTTGTCCTTCATGCATACACAGGTTAAATGCATGCCCATGAACTCTAACACCCATGCAGTGCACAGCCGACCAATTCACACATCGCAGCCACCGAGGTGTATTTCAAACTGTTAAAAATGTATTGTTCACTTTAACTGAAGGACAAGCACCTGGGGGGGGGGTTTGGACAGCAGTGGAGGGGACAGACTATTGCAGAGTGAAATTCTATAAGGCTACAGCAGGAGGAATTTCAGCAACGTGTAATGGCTGTGGAGTTGGAAGCCTTTGGATAATGAACCCCCATTTGAGACTAAGGTAGACTGACCACTTATGTACTCCAACTTCCCCCCCTCCAACAAATGGATAAAAGAGGACATGGATTTGCATTAAAATTGTATGCTGATTCATACGAATAGATGCAAATATGGAAACAATGACTATAATTTAAATAGATGTACAATACAACTCATCAGACTAGGAAGACAGTGACTGGGTAATCGGTATGCCTGGTTCAGCCTTCTGTCTAGGTGCTAACTGTTGAAGGGCAACTTTTTAGGGGTTCTTCATCTTTCAGTCGGACATGGACCTGACTGGCCTTCAGATAGGGGATCCCTTCAAACAGAGGTTCACCCTCCAACAGCCCTTCAAGCAGAGGATGGTTCTTCATAACTTAGGACACATGGCCACACTAGGCTAGGAATGTTCAGCAAACCCCTGTCTGAGATGGCGGTTGTTATCGTATGCCTCAATTTTTACCTGTGCAGCATTTTGGGGAGGGAATTGAGCGGTTCATGTCTATGCATTGCTTCTTGGTTTAGGCAGGCAGTCAAAAGTAGTGGAGGGAATGAGGAAGTCCTAAGGTGACAAAATGGCATATTGCTTTTCAGATCCAGGATGGGAGAACCATAATTGTGTGTGTGTGTGTGTGTGTGTGTCTGTGTCTGTGTGCGAGAAGCAAAGTTACAGGGAACCAGGCAGAGGGCCTTCTTGGTAGTGGCGCCCTCCCAGTGGAACACCCTCCCTTCAGATGTCAAGGAGATAAAGAACTATACAGCTTTCAAAAGACATCTTAAGGCAGCCCTGTATTGTTTAATGTTTAATGTTTCATTATGTTTTATATATTCTGTAAGCTGCCCAGAGTGGCTGGGGAAACCCAGCCAGACAGGCGGGGTATAAATAATAAAATTATTATTATTATTATTATTATTATTATTATTATTATTATTATTTCGCTGCCCCTGCTTGCTTCACTTGTGAACCCTGCCTACCACTTTGTCAACACCCCTGTCCCCACACCTGACCTACCCCCTCCCTTTACACCACACCCATCCCCTTGCTTATCTCCCCACAGCTTGCCCCAACCCCTCCCCCCTCCCCTCACAGGTCACCTCAATCCTCTCCCCCTCCTATTTGTAGATACTGCTGGCCATACATATTGCAGCATGGTGGCAGCCTTATATTTTTAATGCATAGCATGAAAAAGCTAGCACAGCCAGCGAACAAGCTGGTTATTTTTGTGTGCAATTTTTGTGCATCATAACTGCATTGCAAAATCTGGAGAAGTTCATTATCCAATTTGGAGCTGCATCCTGGTCTACAAACTAGTTGGGGGCCAAAAAATTGGACCACCTGCTATGAAAAGCAAACCGAACAAATTCCTCTTGCATCCCTCACCACCTGAGGGTTCTCTCATCTCTTTCACTCCTGCTGCATTCATAGGCCAGGCCTACATTCTAAGCTATCAAACATTTTCTGCATTTAGTAGGTGCGAAGCTTTTTTTGCCAGTTGTTTGATCATATTGCATGGAAGATAGATGGTTGCAATAATTATTACATTAATAAAATCTTGGCCTGTCTGCACTTTCTTACATGTGTGGGATAGATTAACAAGATATTTTCCAGCAAAACACTGCAAACAAAATCCATTGTGCTGTATGCATTTAGTCTTGTGTGTCCAAGTATTTCATACTACGTATAAGCAATTGTTAGCATTGTATTCCAGCTGAATTCCCAAGCGGAAACCAGGCAAGGCCCACAACTTCTGATTTGGATGGAAGAATTTGTGAAACATCCCCATGATCCTCTGTTTTCTGATACTCTCCAGGTCTGTTTTGGAATTGTAGAGAGACCTCTGGTGGGGGAAGGGATGGTCTCCTTCAGAAATTGTGTATTATGGGGGCTTAGTACACCCACAGCTGCCAGGCTGTGATATGATAGATCACCCCCCCCTCATTTTGGGGGTGCTTTCAATCCATCCACGGCCTGTGTGGTAGTGGTGTTTTGATCCACTTCCACTTGACTGAAGATGTTTCCTCCTGGAGTGCAGAGTTTATTCTGCATCTCAGAAGGGAAGGTCTCAAACCCGCATGCGGTGCTAAATTTCACTCACACCAATGAGCATGATGTGACGCAACAATGAATGTCATTGGACGATGTTGCGTCTCCCACACTCTTTCTGCAGATGTGGGTTTCTGGTCCACCCTAATTCCCTCACGAAAATGGCAAGAACACTTGTGCCACCCCAAATTCCCTCACTTTGCTCTTGCGATTTTCTGAGTTAGTAGGGTTGCAAAAAAATTGTTTCTGGAACCAATTAATACGGAAACAAGGGATAAACCTCCACTAGATTTCCAGAAGTGGCTTTTACATTGTGCGACACCTCAAATATAATGTGGAGATTAACCATTAGGGAAATGTCGAGAAAATGAAATGAACTGCTGTGTGAATGCAGCGTTATTCTACTCTCTGGCACTCCAAAGCAAGGTGGGGAGCTTTTTACTTACATCTGTGCCTTCCAGGGTAATGGGACCCCTGACCATTAGGTCCAGTCATGGCCAACTCTGGGGTTGCGGTGCTCATCTCGCTTTATTGGCCGAGGGAGTTGGCATACAGCTTCCGGGTCATGTGGCCAGCATGACTAAGCTGCTTCTGGCGAACCAGAGCAGTGCACGGAAACGCCATTTACCTTCCCGCTGGAGCGGTACCTATTTATCTACTTGCACTTGACGTGCTTTTGAACTGCTAGGTTGGCAGGAGCAGGGACCGAGCAACAGGAGCTCACCCCATTGCGGGGATTCGAACCGCCAACGTTCTGATCGGCAAGTCCTAGGCTCTGTGGTTTAACCCACAGTGCCACCCGTGTCCCCCTATAATGCTAAGTGGGGGTAAAACCTGTGGGTTTCTCCGCTCCACACCGCCAAGGGGGAACCAGTGAAATGTAGCAGGGTGGGAGGCTGAGACTTCTGAACAGAGGTGGGGCAGAAATTCAGTTTCGTTTGAATTTTAATGCAAACCTACCTGATTCTCACTTTCGAAAACAAGATATGAAAACAAATGCAGCTGTACTCTGAAATTTGGGCTTCTCTGAATTTTGTGAGGCAGCTCTCTGACCAAGCGATGTGTACCAAAAAAAGTGTACGTGAGGAGGAAGCATGCTTAAAAATGTGTGTGTGTTAGTGAAAATACGATCTAAAATGCATTCTATTGTAAGAAGGCTTGCAAAAATGTACACACTGGGCAAAATTGCATCCGTGAATGTTTCTGTGGGGAGAAATTCGCACTAAAATACTGACAATTTTTCATGAGCATGTCTTTTTTTTAATTGCACACTGATGCAGAAATGTGAAGAAATGAGCAGGGAGAAACCAAAATTGAGAAATTCATCTATTCATACTTGTGACTCAAGGGAAAGTGCCTCACCTCTTTATTTCAGGTGTGGCAGTGCATATGTATGGAATGGGGCACAAATTCTTTACTTTTGTTATGAGATGCTGGTACACTCTGACTGGCATGGGCAGTAAAAACAGAAGTGATGATACTCTGTCCTGGTGACTACCATCACACACAGAGAGAGAGAAAACTGGTCTTTACATGGAGGACTTGTTAAAAAAAAAGTGGCAATCCCAGGAGAAGGTCTCTTTGGGAGTAAGGCAGGTTGGCTGGAAAGAAGGCCTTCTACTTCCCCCAGTTTCTGCCACAGCTTTTATGCTCAGCTTCTTCCAACTCTTTTGTTTTCTAATAGCTGAATAGGATCTCTGTGTGCAGCTTCTAATCTGTGCCGGCAATCAGGAAGCACCATCCCTGGCTCTTTCCCGACCTCCCTCTGTTTTTTAATTGCATAATTATCAGCGTCTTCAGCTTTCATTTTCTCAACCTTCCCTTCTTGCAGTTTTGCTTTTGTTTCCATACATGGTTGTTTCCTTTTGCCAAGTGCTTGCACTACACCTGGTCTCCTTTCAGTCTGCCTGATGGAAGCTCTGCCGTGCCATGGATGGTGAGGCAACAGGGATGCCATGCTAAATAGACAATATGGCAATGGTAAAATCTCATTCCAGTGTGAATGTGAGAAGGGATTATTTGACTTCTGAAAAATGTTGCCTGCATTAGAATAATTTTTAGCATGCAGGTCAACCAACCAGCTTCCCATAAACACAATGACAGTCTGTAGGACCTCCTGCGCATATTTCACACTATTCTAATTAGCTGAAAAAATGTTCTGTCTTACTCGTTCCTAAATTGGAAACAGTATAGTGATCTTCAATCCCGGCATTTACTGGGGAGACACACATCATAGGGACTTGAATTTTAATTCCAGGAAAGAGTACGCCCCCTTTATCAAAACATGACCTAGAGAATCCTGTCCTCTGGCTTGGAGAGCTAGACCCACAGCAAGGAGGTGATGCTGATTTTAAAGGGACAACTTTCCAGCTTCATATGTTCCTATAGTTTTATGACATTGGGTAGGGACGCGGGTGGCGCTGTGGTCTAAACCACTGAGCCTCTTGGGCTTGCCGATCAGAAGGTCGGCGGTTTGACTCCCCGCGACGGGGTGAGTTTCCATTGCTCGGTCCCAGCTCCTGTCAACCTAGCAGTTCGAAAGCACACTAGTGCAAGTACATAAATAAATACCTCTGTGGCGAAAAGGTAAATGGCACTTCCGTGCGCTCTGGCTTCCGTCACGGTGTTCCGTTGTGCCAGAAGCGGTTTAGTCATGCTGGACACATGACCCGGAAAGCTGTCTGTGGGCAAACACCAGCTCCCTCAGTCTTAAAGCGCCACAACCCCATAGTTGCCTTTGACTGGACTTAAACACCCTGGGGTCCTTTACCTGTACCTTTTTTTACCTGACACTGGAAAATGATGTTCAACAGGGCTAGAAAAAACATGGTGCAGAAGAACTGTGGGGAGTTTTAGGTGCCATGATTTTCATAAGGTTCAACCTCACGCAGTTGCTCTGAAGACCAGGTTAATGACATTGGAGTGAGGGAGCATCATTTCCCCCTGTGCCATTTTCTGATCTAAATCATAATTCTCAAAACTATTATTAGCTCTGGGGGTGGGGTGGAAGGACCCACGTTTTCCCTTGCAAAGAATCATAGAGTTGGAAGGGACCTTGAGAATCATTTGGTCCAACCCTCTTCAATGAAGGAATATGCAGCTGTCCCTTATGGGGATTGAACCTGTAGCCCTGATGTTATCAGCACCATGCTGTAACCAACTGAGCTATCCACCCTACACAGAAAATAATAATTTTGGAGAAACATCACAGAAATAAAAAGGATTGAAGCCTGTTCCTCCATTGCTACTTCCCTAACCTTCAAGGTAGCCAGATGGGGTTCCCAATTATGGTTATTTTTAAAAATGCAAAAGATCTCGATCACAAACATCCCAGTTCATGCTTACATTTGCCCTTAGGTGCTGAATTTAAATATTATGCAGCAGAAGATCAAAGCTGCCGCTGAACAACTTATCCTCTCATCTCACTCATCTCCCACTCTCAAAACATACACACACACACACATTGCAGCAATAGGGAGCCTCTGACCATTAAATCTGTGGATGGTGATCTGGATCGGCCGTTCGCAGCTGCCTGCATGAGGATATGACATCGTTGTCTATATTAATCTCACGGCTGGATTCACATGACTCATTTGCTTCCTCCCCCACACTACACCCATTACATGAAAAGGAAATAACCTGGGTTGTGTGTTGTTTTTTTTAAAAAAAGATATAAATTTTGAGAAATAAGCCTCAGCATTGCTGCAGTCTATATTTGAAAAGCAGCCACTGCAGCAGCGGGGGTGGTGGAACCAGGGAATGGAGAAATTACTCATTTACCTTCTTAAATGGAGTTAGATGTGCCAAGCAGGCTTCTCTGAGCACACGGTCTGTACTGTTGATTTCCTTTTTCCTCCCTGCAGGATTCTTACTAGGACAGGCAGGGAAGCATTGCGCAAAGTGTGGGAATGGTCATTTAAGGGTGCTTTTGGGGATTTATTGCTGGGGAAGCTGCCGCCTTCATCTTTTGGCAACGATAGACGGCAAATAATACACAGCCATTTGCAAAAAAAAGGAAACTTGCTGTGCTGTGCTTGTAATATCCATCCGAGGACTCCTGCCTGCCTCACATATGAATGCAAGAGTTGCTCCACTAGATCAGACCAATCTAACCCATCGCTCTGTACTCACAGTGGGTGGCACTGTGGTCTAAACCACTGACCCTCTTGGGGTTACCAATCTGAAGGTCAGCGGTTTGATTCCCTGCAATCGGGTGAGCTCCCGTTGCTCTGTCCCAGCTCCTGCCAACCTAGCAGTTCAAAAGCATGCAGTGCAAGTAGATAAATAGGTACTGCTGTGGTGGGAAGATAAACAGCATTACTGTGCGCTCTGGTTTCTGTCACAGTGTTCTGTTGCACCAGAAGCAGTTGAGTCATGCTTGCCGCATGACCCGGAAAGCTGCAGACAAATTCCAGCTCCCTCAGCCTGAAACAAGATGAGCGCCACACCCCATAGTTGCCTTTGACTGAACTTAACCATCCAGGGTCCCTTTTTTTTAACCCTTACTCACAGTGGTCAATCGGTTGCCCACAGGAAGCCCTCAGTTGCCACTATGCTATGCTACCAGACTGACAGCCCTGGCGCTAGCAGTGTTCTGCATGGTGAGGGTACTTACTTCAAATATCTAAAGGGCCATCACGTGGAAGATGGCACTGGCATCAACTATAGGGGGCCCTGTTTTTTGTGGGACCTCAGCACCCGCAGTGAGGGACCTCCAACATGACTTCCGACGCTTCACCAGGCTCCGGAATTCGCATCAGGGGTCTCGGGTGGCTTCAGAGGTCGTGTCAGAGACCTTGCAGGTCATGAGGCCCCAGACACAACTTCTGGGGCTCCCAGGCACCGCTGCAGCACATACAACATGGCATCACATCGCAACGTGACATTATGACGTCACGATACGTTGCACCCGCCACTGGACACCGACAATCTGGGACCCAAGTTGGAAGATGGAGCATGCTTGTTTTCTCCTGCTCCAGAGTGTAGGTCTCAAACCAATGGATTCAAGTTGCAAGAAAGGAGATTCTGACTCAACATCAGGAAGAACATTCTGACAGTAAGAGCAGTTCTTACAAGGTGGAACGGTCTCCCTTGGGAGGTGGTGGACACTCAGAGCCGTCTTTCCCATTGGGCTTAGTGGTGCGTCACGCCAGGGCACCAGCCTCTCAGGGGCACCCCAGCAAGTGGGGGAGCTGTGCAGCTTTGCAGGTGGTCTCCCCTTTTCCTGCATGCCCACCAGCTGCGCCCCGCCAACCATAAGGCTAGTGGGCATGCAGCTTCCCTCCCAAGCCTCCTTGGGAAGAGAGCGATCCCCGCAGAGACTTAGGATGGAAGCTGCACCCCTCCAACCATATGGCTGGTGGGCATGCAGCTAGCCTCCCAAGCCCCTGCGGGAATCACTCTCCTCCCAAGGAGGCTTGGGAGGGAAGCTGTGTTCTCCTCCCAAGGAGGCTTGGAAAGGGTGCAACTTCACTCCCAAATCTCTGTGGGGATTGCTCTCCTGCAGCGGCTTGGGGGAGAGTTGCACCCCCTGATGGCTGGCAGTGCGCAGCTACGGCCACCCCAACACTATCTGTGGTAATTTGGGAGTGCTGGGCAGATATTTGCACCCCAGCGCCACATCTGCTAAAGTCGGCCCTGTGGACACTCCTTCCTTGGAGGTTTTTAAGCAAAGGTTGGATGCCAATCTGTCATGGATGCCCTGTATACCCAAAGGATCATCTCTGCCCCCATCATTCAGCCTGGACACTGAGATTCAGCTCTGAGGGGTCAAGGCGGGTCACAGATCTGACTTGCTATGAGGCAGTTTAGGAACCCAGAAGACAGCACAAATTGTGTTATGTTAAAGAAGCAAAAAGAGGCTGCCTTCCTAATAATAGTAAATGAAGTGATTCTTTCAGTTCTTTGCAGTTACTTAATGACTAAGGACAAGGCTGCCTGAGAGTCGTTCCACAAAAGAGCGATGGAAGTGGCAGCGTGATACATGGCTCCCGTCAAAAATGGCAAGAGATTGATATCTGAAAAAGGAAAAAGGAATCGCAAGACGAAGAATTCTACTGGAAGCCTCTTAGTATGTGAGTTCCTGAACTGTATTTTGAACCACGGCTGAGGGCTCAGGTGGTTAATGAATATTACCTGTATGTGTATGGGCCATTTTTATGTTATACTATATGATTACAGTGGTACCTCTGTTTACAGACGCTTCAGGTTACAGACTCCGCTAACCCAGAAATAGTACCTCTGGTTAAGAACTTTGCTTCAAGATGAGAACAGAAATTGTGCGGCAGTGGCGCGGCAGCAGCAGGAGGCCCCATTAGCTAAAGTGGTGCTTCAGGTTAAGCGCAGTTTCAGGGTAAGAACGGACCTCCGGAACGAATTACAGGTAAGTTCTTAACCCGAGGTACCACTGTATTTGTCAATATTACCAAAGGTATAAATTCAATCTCAAAATAGCAACAACTGGTTTAAGAAGGCAGTGATGGCCACCAACAAATGAGACTTTAAAAGAGGGCTATCGACAGCTACATGATGACTCTATAGTGGGAAGCAGCAATGCGTCTAGATACCTGTTACTGGAAACCAGAGAAGAAGGGGGTCTCTTGTGCTTCTCTCCTGCTTGCAGGGTTCCCAGAGACACCTGGTGGGCTACTGTATGATTCTATGGAGCTGGGCATGTTTAGCCTGGAGAAGAGGAGGTTAAGGGGTGATATGATAGCCATGTTCAAATATATAAAAGGATGTCACATAGAGGAGGGAGAAAGGTTGTTTTCTGCTGCTCCAGAGAAGCGGACACGGAGCAATGGATCCAAACTACAAGAAAGAAGATTCCACCTAAACATTAGGAAGAACTTCCTGACAGTAAGAGCTGTTCGACAGTGGAATTTGCTGCCAAGGAGTGTGGTGGAGTCTCCTTCTTTGGAGGTCTTTAAGCAGAGGCTTGACAACCATATGTCAGGAGTGCTCTGATGGTGTTTCCTGCTTGGCAGGGGGTTGTACTCGATGGCCCTTGTGGTCTCTTCCAACTCTATGATTCTATGATTCTATACTGTGAGAACAGGATGCTGGATTAGATGGGCCAGTTCTTATGTTCCTTGATAAACCTGATTGCAGTACAGCAGTAGCTTCCACCAACATTCGAGATAAATGCATGTTATGCCAGTTAGAAAATGGAGCAAAAAGGGGCACGTCAATTTTCAGCGTTTTTAGAGTGCTGTAACTGTTACATTTTTATTTTGGATCAGTTTGACATTTGGAACATTTGAAGATCTCATTAAATGGATCAGGTATGCCAAGTTTCAGTTTATAACTCAAGAGGTGCCATTTACATAAGCCATAGATTTTTCAGGCTTACAATAACAGAACCATCCCCCCCTTGTCTCATCTTAATTGCCCCTCCCCACATAGAAAAATATCATGCTAGTTTATTCTTCGCAACCTTTATAAACTGCCTTTCAACTCTCAAGGGCCTTTAAACCTGACTTGCCAATTTTCTTTATTCTGCTGAGTGTATTAATTGCTACGAAGTCATCTTACTTTCTTTTGAATAATGTTGATGTCTTTGGAGTGGCACACATTCAACACACTGGTAAGAGCTCGGCTTCTGGAGTTTGTCCCCCCCCCCCAATTATGGGAGTGGCAGTGGACTTCACCCCCAGATTTACCCTAGTGTAGGGTTGCCATATTTCAAAAAGTGAAAATCCGGACACAAAAACTGTTGAGCTTTTTTTTTAGTTTTGCCATACATCCAGATTTTCCTGGACAGTTCAGCAATTTTGACCCAGACACTGTTTACGACGGCCGAATCCTGGCTAAATTCTGGCCATATGGCAACCCTACCCTGGTGTAAGCCTGCAAATAACAATCTTGCATTCTTAATTTTGTTTTTAAAGAGATTCTAAATGCAAGCGAGATATTGACAAACAAAAGCTATTTCTGTGAATTTTTTCACTTATTGATTCAACCTCACCTGCTGCTACTATTACTACTACTATTACTATTATTGCTGTTGTTATTAATGCATTTGCAAAAAAGCACAAAGCAGTAAATCAGCCCTGGTAAACGGAGGATCAATAGCCACCTCTGCCTCTTTTTATGAGATGTGGAGCACGGCCTGAATCTGTCAAACTGAATTAGTGAGCCTGCGGGTGTCAGGGAAGACTCAAACAAATAGACCCGCCACGTTGTTCATTGATAGAAGGCTTAGATCTGTGCTGTTGTCATCATTAGTGCTCCCTCTCCTTCTCCAAAGACCCTTTTTGCAAATGCTAACCCTGCTAGATAAAGGGCAGGCCAGTCACCTACAGTGGTGCTTGTCTGCTTGCTTGCATTGGATAAGACACAATGCAGAGATCTCGAAAAGGACTAACCATTTCAAAACATTGCAGAACGCCTTTGTCGCAATCTCATCCTAAGAGGGATATGGCTGGCGCCAAGGGCTGATGACATCAGGCCATGAAGACTTGACTGAATCACCAACTGGCATCAACACCATGTTTGTTCTGCCCACTGTGCTTGGAATGAGGTTAGTGGCAGAAAATACTTACATAGGGAACATTATAGGAAGTTGCCTCATGGTGAAACAGACCAGTGGTCCAACAAGCTCAGCATTGCACCTCTCTGGGGTTTCAGATGAGGGACGTATCAAGCTCTACCTGGAGGTGCCAGGGATTGAACCCAGGACGTTCTGCATGGAAGGTAGATGCTATGCCACTGAGCTATGGCCCCTGCCCTGGTGTGATGGCCTGGGATTCGGACTCGGAGGCTGAACCTGAGGAATCCCAGCCTGCACAGGAGTCCCCGCCTCCAGAACCAGCTGAGCCGGGGCTGGGGCTTGAGCCTGAAGGGTCCTCACCTATGCAGGATCCTCAGGTGCAGGCATCAGCTGAGTCTGCTCTGGCTCCTGAGGTGATGGAGGACCCATTGCCTGCAGGTGCTCCACTCTCAGCCCCGTCAGGGGAAGCTGAGGTTGCCTCTGGGTCCGGTAACCCTCCAGCCTCTCCTGAGCTGCAGAGGCTCAGGGCAGAGAGGCGGAGGGAACTAAGTTCCCGCAGAAGGAGTGCTCGCCTTCAGGACAGGAGAGGCGAGTCACCTGTGGACCGGGGCCACCCTATGCCTTGGGGCAGATAAAAGCCAGCCAGCCCCAGTCCGAGGTTGCGGGAGCAACATTGCTGGTAGCCTGTTCCTGCCTGCACCCTGTCCTGCTCTTCTGCCAGAGTTCCTGACCTCACCCGACTCCCTGCCTTGGACCCAGCTTCAGCCTTGACAGACAGCCGCCATACTGCACCCTTGACCTCGGACTGGACTCAAACCTCGCCGCACGGTTAACCCTCGGGACCGGCACACCTTGGCTTTTCCTGATGCCAAATTACATCATAATGCCTTGTTCCCTATAGCAGCCCAGGCCCAATCAGGTTGGAAAGGAAGAGAGAAGGGACCTCAAAGGTAAACTGAGATGACAGAGTTAAATAAAAATGCCGACATTTCTCTGATGAAAATAGGAACGTTTGTTATTATTACCATCATCATCATCATCCCCCTCAACTGGCTTGCCCAGCTATTCTGGGCAGCTTCCAACATATATAAAAACATAGGTAAAGGTAAAGGGACCCCTGACCATTAGGTCCAGTCGCGGACGACTCTGGGGTTGCGGCGCTCATCTCGCTTTATTGGCCGAGGGAGCGGGCGTACAGCTTCTGTTTTTTTTTTTAAAAAAAATATATTTATTGATAATTTCAAAATTACAGGAAAAATAAAAAACAAAAAACAACACTACAATACAATACAAAAAAAGAAAAAAGAAAAAGAAGACAATAAAAAAGAGAAAAGCACAAAATGTGAAAACCAATATGACAATACAGCAATAAAAAAAAGAAAAAAGAAGAAAAAAAGAAAAAAAAACACAAATCCCAAATTGTTTATCTATAATTTCCATTTGCTTGTTTCATTGACCTCCTCACACCTCCGTTTTTGTGTTCTAGTTTAGTATTTATTTCAGCAAATTCTTTCCATCTTTCTCAATTTTTGTTATAAAATTTATCTTAACAATTTAACCTAATAATTAACTCAACAAATCCTTACCATCTTTCCCCATATTCTATTATTCAGATTACCTTAATTTATTTAACCTTATCTTACCCCTAAGTGCCTTAAAACTTAAATCTTAAATTTCAAATATACATAGCTCCTGATATCATTTCTGCTAGAGTCGTATAGTTTCATTCCCACATTTTCCCTAATATTCATTAGCTGATTCTAAAATAAAAAAGTTTCCATTATAAATTCTCTTCCAATCATCATCCAGCGTCTCTTCTTCCTGGTCTCGGGTCATGTCAGTCCTTATTGTCCATTCTGTCTAGTCCATCAACCTGGAAGCCTTATGTCCGAGGCCCTTAAATCTCTTCCATGTCCCTTCTGCAACTCTTCTTCATCTTGTTTGTGCTTGCCCTTTTCCTTGTCTCTTGTTGGTCTCTGTCATTGAGGAGTAGGTCTCTGGGGGATTCCAACCCAAAATTGTCTCCATCACCCTTCCTCCACCTCACCCATTCCCCACAGTCCCACTCCCCACAGTCCTCGATATAATCCAAAATAAATTTAAAATCAAATTTCAAGATCTCTCCAAAGCTAGGAACCTCCTCATCTGCAGACTCCCCTTGGCCCACTCCAACTTCAATCTTCAATAGCAGCGGCTTATGCTCCTGTAGGGCCTCGGGTCTCTCCATTTGTACTATTTGAGGTGCAGCCACATCCTCCTCCATTGTCAACTGCACTTGCCCAGTCGGTACAGATTGATAGATTGGTTATTGGATGATTTCTGTATCAATGTTATTAACCACAACAGTCAAATCCATTTTCTCATTCATCAAGTCCATCTTTTCATGCATCTGTTCCAGCAAAGCATTTGTCTTGCATAGAGCAAGCAGCCAGTCTTTCTCCCAGCTCATCTTTGTTCAAGGTCAGAAAAGACTGTTCCCACAGTCTTAATCTCACAGATGTTGGGTCTCAAATATGCTGCAACAACAATTTAGCAAGCTCCCTCTAGAGGAGACAATCTACTTGTATCCATTTTTTTTTTTTAAAGACAAAGGAAAGTTACTTTCATTTTTCAGATATTTCAGACGTTTTTCAGATATTTTGTTTCTTTAGGATGCAAAAGGCAACATTAGAATCAACTTGTTTCTCTTCATTGGCTATCTGTCAAAGTGTTACGTTCACAGTCAATGAACCTCTCCAACAGTTTCTGTCTCTGACACCCCGTTCCCAGGTTAGAGACGGTGGAAACTTATCCTTCTTCACCCCCTCTCCTGCTAGGGTTAAATAGAGTCCCCCCCTTTTTCTCCTGCTTCCAAGGGGGGTTTCAGTGGTTCTAAATGAAGGAAATTTAGTCCTTTTTGGACAGCTTCCCGGCTTTAGCTTGCAAAATTTTTGCTTTAGTCTATATACAAAAAAGCGGAAGGCGGACTTCCTGTTTGCACCTTCCCGTTTCGATATCAAATTAAAACAATTTCTTGATCCAATTTTCCGTTTCTACTCACGGGTACTTGTTTTAAGTCCAATTGTCCACAGGAAAAAGTCAGCGCTCTCTGGCAATGGCTGTGCGGCTTCACTCCGTGAAAGTAGCAGTCAGTTCGTAGCACCGCGCTTCTCACCCCACTTCGCTCCGGAGCCCCTAGATGGGATTCCCCGCGAGTAGGGGGGCGCTTCTGGTGTGGGCGTACAGCTTCTGGGTCATGTGGCCAGCATGACTAAGCCACTTCTGGCAAACCAGAGCAGCACACGGAAACGCCGTTTACCTTCCCGCCAGAGCGGTACCTATTTCTCTACTTGCACTTTGATGTGCTTTCGAACTGCTAGGTTGGCAGGAGCTGGGACCGAGCAACAGGAGCTCACTCCATCCCGGGGATTTGAACCACCGACCTTCTGATCGGCAAGCTCCAGGCTCTGTGGTTTAACCCACAGCACCACCCGAGTCCCATAAAAACATAATAAAACATTAAACATAAAAAACCCCTTCCCTATACAGGGCTGCCTGTAGAGGTCTTCTGAAGGTTGTACAGTAGTACCTCCAGTTACGAACGGGATCCGTTCTGGAGGCCAGGCCTTATCCTAAAATTTTTTTCAACCGGAGGACTGCTTCTGTGCACGGTGCTGCAGAGTGCTTCTGTGCATGCGCAAAGCGCACAGAGAGCTTCTGTGCACATGCGAGTGGCAAACCCACTTCCAGGTTTGCCGCAGCCGTAACCCGAAGATTCCATAACCCAGAGGTTACGCAACACGAGATACCACTGTATAGCTACTTATCTCCTTGGCTCAGGGGTAGCATAACTCTATACCTCCCAACATTTCTCTGATGAAAATAGAGACATCCTAAGGAAAAGTGGGACATTCCGGGATCAGAAATGGGGATTGCTTCTGTAAATCTGGGACTGTCCCTGGAAAATAGGGACACTTGACAAAGATGACGAAAAGGAGGCGGGGGTCATTTTGGTGGGTTCTAAGGGTGATGGCAGTGGATAATGAAGGGTATTCAAACACATCATAGTGGGAATCATCCTCCCGAGGTCTTGCAATCACAGATATCCAAAAAGAAGGCCCATCCCCTTATGTCTTGCTCCAAAGGCACCCCTCACATATTGCCCCAACGCCCTTGCCCACACATCTCACTTAAATCCCTCCTCCTCTCACAGATTGCTCCAAATGCAACTCTTCCATCACATCTCACCTGAAACCTTCTTCCTTACCTTCACCCGGGCAGGTGGGTTGGTAAGAAGAAGGTTGGATCCATGTGGGGTGCTCTATGGGGGAGCCAGGGAAGATTTCCCCCCTCCTATCTCCCACAACCAGTGGCAGTGACAGGGGAAGAACGGGAAGGCTTGCTCACCTGCCTCCAGTTACCTAGAGGTTGTTCAGCTGCCAGAGCAGGTCCTTATCAACCCTCCTTCTTTGCAGCTGCTTTCTTCTTCCTTGGCATCTAATGCTGCTGAGGCCAAAATGGTGTCAGAAGTGTCCGGCGTGCAGCAGCAGAGCAGGACGGTTAAAGAGGAACTGCTCCAGCCTCTCCTGGCTGTTCCACCCACACCTGCACCACTTGTTTGCTTACCTGCCAGCCTATTGGCAGCCATACAAACTACAGAAAACACTTTTTTTCTTTACAAAAATATTATATAGTAAGAAAGACAGAAAGTGGACAGTGATGAGAGAACAGCAGCAGCTACTGCTCTCCGTGGCATCACATTTGCCCGTTCATGCTGGTGTTTTGGGCATTGGTGCAACTGCCTAGTAAGCTCACTGCAAGGGCTTGTAAGGGGGTAACATTAACAGACATCTGACCAAACCTGCCAATAGTCCTGCACATGGAAGTCAGCTGTTCAGCCACTGTTCCGTATAAATTTCTGGTGAATTCTATGCTTCTTGCTGCAGAAGCGGAACGAACAGATTGCGAGTGATATTTTGGCCATGAGATCAGCGACCCCCTCCACGTGTCGATGGAGCAGAGGCACACAGAAGAACTGTACCAGCGTACCCTGAATATCTCAGCAGGTCAGGCTGCTCAGCTTTGTTGATTCTTGCTTCCTTCTCCGGAATAAATTCTCACGCACAGCCCACGAAGAACAGCAGAATGCAAATGTCACACACTTAACTGCTCTGCTGATGCCTATAATGCAAATATGAAATATATAAAGGCATTTCTGCAACCTATTCTTTTCTGCACGCATACAAAAAGAGAGAGAGAGAATGAAACCCTATGGAGGAGATAAGCAATATCTTTGTAATGTGAATGGAGCCATTTTCATTATCACAAAGATTTTGACAACCACCTTCCCACGCAGTTTGTCACGCTGAATGCCAGTAATACCATCTGAATACTGATTTCATTTGGTCGGCTTTATTTTTGTGTGTCATGTTTCAAAGTCTGAGCATACTTTTTTTTATCTGCTTAATATGGCAACTGCATTGATAATGTGATAAAGACAATCTTTGGAGAGGCTATTGATGAACGTGTCTTGAATATCACATGGATGTGACACCGCAGGCTTTAGTAATATTTGTGTTTTACCCCCTTTGATGAGCTCCGTTAGAGTGAAGTGTTTATCCCGATGGGATCACAGGGAAAGATAAAGGCTGACTTTCAGCTCCCAGTCATATTTTTTTTGTCAAATCAAAGTTAATTCTCCTCCACTGGTATTCACTACAGTGAGAGACCCAGTCCCAGGTCTTGTCCCTTCTGTTATGTGCAGAAGGAGCTGATCTATCGAAGTTTCATCCATTCATAGAATTCTAGCGCTAGAGCAGACGTGAGCAATCAGTTTAAGCCAGGGCCCTCTAGGGGCTTTGAACTACAACTCCCATCAGCCCCAGCTAGAACGACTTGAGGGCACTAGTTTGGCAAAAGCAGTCTCCCCCACAAAATGCCCCTGCACTGCTAACCTATGTTATCAAGTCCAAGCTAGGGCAGAATTTATATAAAACCTATTAAAAAGAATAGGGACATGGTTTAACCCACAGAGCCTAGGGCTTGCCAATCAGAAGGTCAGCGGTTCAAATCCCCGCGACGGGGTGAGCTCCCGTTGCTCGGTCCCTGCTCCTGCCAACCAACAGTTCGAAAACACATCAAAGTGCAAGTAGATAAATAGGTACCACTCCGGCGGGAAGGTAAACGGCGTTTCTGTGCGCTGCTCTGGTTCGCCAGTAGCGACTTGGTCATGCTGGCCACATGACCCGGAAGCTATACGCCAGCTCCCTCAGCCAATAAAGCAAGATGAACGCCGCAACCCCAGAGTTGTCCCCGACTGAACCTAATGGTCCCTTTACCTTTACCTTATTAAAAAGAATCAGGGGTGACCATTCCTAGGATGATGCAGGGACAGGGCCAGGCGACAGCAGGCTTGGGGCTGTTTTTATTACACATTGCCTTGAGTCAATTGTGTAGAATGCAATAAATAAGTTCATGTTAATACTGATACAGTGGTACCTTGGGTTACAGATGCTTCAGGTTACAGACGCTTCAGGTTACAGACTCCGCTAACCCAGAAATAATACCTCAGGTTAAGAACTTTGCTTCAGGATGAGAACAGAAATTGTGCTCTAGTGGTGCGGCAGCAGCAGGAGGCCCCATTTGCTAAAGTGGTACCTCAGGTTAAGAACAGTTTCAGGTTATGAATGGACCTCCAGAATGAATTAAGTTCTTAACCTCAGGTACCACTGTAATCCTTTTAGAATTCAGAGGCCCTGTCTCTGAGAGCAGATCCAGGATGGTGTAGTGGTTAAGAGCGGTGGACTCATAATCTGGTGAACCGGGTTTGATTCACCGCTCCTCCACATGCAGCTGCTGGGTGACCTTGGGCTAGTCATACTTCTCTGAAGTCTCTCAGCCTCACTCACCTCACAGAGTGTTTGTTGTGGGAGAGGAAGGGAAAAGAGCTTGTTAGCCGCTTTGAGACTCCTTAGGGTAGTGATAAAGCGGGATATCAAATCCAAACTCCTCCTCCTCCAGCCACAACAGATTCAGATGTTGGCCTTTCGAGTTTAGCTTCAAAAGTAAAAACAAACAAACAAACAAACAAGCTGGATATAAATGCTATGAAAGCAGGATATGTTTTTATCAGAAAGGCTGTGTAATTCAAAGGAGAGAATCCTACCTGCCTTGCCCCTACGAGCTATTCAATCTGCTCCACAGGAATTGTTTCTGTCGATATTTTGATTTAAATTGGGCTGAAAGGGAGGAAAAAGGGAAGTTTAATCAGAAGGTTGTCAACAGACTACTTTCACTTAAGAATTAGTGGACAGCCAAGGCTTATGCGTACCGACACACCGCATATGTTTCCTGCAGATAAATCTCTTGGGGGAGATTGGAGAAATATTGCAGCGTTCTTTGCTTCTTTCGAGAAAAGTGTTGACGGTGGCTTACAGGAGCCATTTTCATGCAAATGGCCCAAACAGACAATTGGCACGCTTTGCTGTCAGAGTGGTCTTAAGTGCCACTCCCTCGATGGAAACGCTAGTGAGGTGTTTAAAACACCTAAAAGTTAATAGCGTAAGTTAAGTTAGTTTAATTGAATTACTTGCGAACGCACATCAAATGCCAGTTAATGGACCTAAAGTGCCAGTCCTGGACCAAGAAGCAAACAGGAAACCAACAAGGGCTAGGTCTACAGTCTGAGAGTCTACAGTCTGGGAGGTGAAGTGTTTTGGATAGCTCTGGACAAGTGGTAAGGAGTGGGAACTGCCACGATGGAAGCCCAGAAACAAGGCTGCGATGTTGAAGACAGGAGATGATTAGAGTGCAGACATGTGTTTGAGACAAAGAGATGGAGGAGAAGGATTTTATTGTTGCAGTGGTATACAGCAGTTGTGGGGGGCACATTTCCACGTTTGCAAACTTCTGGGCACTGCATGCCTGTTAAACAGAAAGAAAGAAGAAATGAACAGCTGTGACTCTTGCTTGTGTACAAGAGATTACATTCCAGTGAGGCAAGAGCATTCAAGAAGGGTGCAGAGCAGGGGCAGCAGGGGTAATGCCTGCAGGGAGTCCTGAGTGCCAGGCAGCCTTTTGTGCATGGGCTGCATGTTTCCCATCCTTGTTGCACAGGACGAATTCATACGACTTGGTGAATTTCGGCTGAATTTAGGGAGCAGAGGTGGAGGAGAGTCAAAGGCAAACTGATGGGGAAGGGCTATAGCTCAGGGGTAGAGCATCTGAAGTTCATAGAAACATAAAATTGCAGAGTTGGAGGAGACCACGAGGTCACCTAGTACAACCCCCTACAATGCAGGAATATTTTGCCCAATGTGGGGCTTGAACCAATAACAACAACAACAACAACAACAACAACAATTTATTGCTACTCCACCCATCTGGCTGGGTTTCCCCAGCCACTCTGGGCGGCTTCCAACAAAATATTAAATTACAATAGTCCATCAAACATTAAAAGCTTCCCTAAACAGGGCTGCCTTCAGATGTCTTCTAAAAGTCTGGTAGTTGTTGTTCTCTCTGACATCTGGTGGGAGGGCGTTCCACAGGGCAAGCGCCACCACCGAGAAGGCTCTCTGCCTGGTTCCCTGTAATTTGGCTTCTTGCAGAGAGAGAACCGCCAGAAGGCCCTCGGCACTGGACCTCAGTGTCCGGGCAGAATGATGGGCGTGGAGATGCTCCTTCAGGTATACAGGACCGAGGCCATTTAGGGCTTTAAAGGTCAGCACCAACACTTTGAATTGTGCTCAGAAACATACTGGGAGCCAGTGTAGGTCTTTCAAGACTGGTGTTATGTGGTCTCAGCAGCTGCTCCCAGTCACCAGTCTATCTGCTGCATTCTGGATTAGTTGTAGTTTACGGGTCACCTTCAAAGGTAGCCCCACGTAGAGCACATTGCAGTAGTCCAAGCGAGAGATAACCAGAGCATGCACCACTCTGGCGAGGTGGTCCACAGGCAGATAGGGTCTCAGCCTGCATACCAGATGGAGCTGGTAAACAGCTGCCCTGGGCACAGAATTGGCCTGCGCTTCCATGGACAGCTGTGAGTCCAAAATGACTGCCAGGCTGCACACCTGGTCCTTCAGGGGCACAGTTACCCCATTCAGGACCATGGAGTCCTCCACACCTGCCTGCCTCCTGTCCCCCAAAAACAGGATTTCTGTCTTGTCAGGATTCAGTCTCAATCTGTTAGCCGCCATCCATCCTCCAACCACCTCCAGACACTCACACATGAGATTAAGAGTCTCACAACCATGAGATTAAGAGTCTCATGCTCTACCTCCAGCTAGGGTTGAGAGAGAAATCATGGAGACCTACTGGCAGTCAGTGTAAACAATACTAGATGGACCAACGGTCTGATTCCGTGCAAGACTGTGTTGCTATGATGGCCCTGTGTTGCTATGATGGCTCTTCCAGTCCAGATCCTGTATGAGCCAATTCAGCCTTTCCTTCATTAAGCATGCCCTCTCAAACACGTACACATTTTGTTGGATGGCAAGATTTGACATCCACCCGCCCATCTGTTCTGAACAGAGGAAAGGTGTAAATGACATTATTCTGTTTGCAAGCAAGATGGTGACTGGTATAGGTGCCTTTGCCTCACCCCACTGATAGGGTGTCTGACAGAGGGGTGTACATATGCAACTGTTTTATATATGTTGATTGTAAATCACTTTGGGGTGCCTCAAGCTACGCAATTCATGAAATGAATGAACGAACAGATAGACAAATGCAATCCTGCACCATTTTGCTGTCTTGTCACTGTTTTGGATGTGAAGGCCATTAGGCCACACTCACCACAGCAGCCATTTTGTGACTGATGCTCATGACATTTCCTCAGCATCCCAAAATGTGTGGGCTGAGAGAAAAATAGCAAGAGGCACTTTTCCCAAGATGAACCATCTCAGTGGGTTAGATGACTGTGAGGTTCACGTTTCTTACACCTTGCCTACATTGCTTCTGGATATTTTTAAACAAAGATCTCAGTCGAGGACAAAGGTAAGAGCATTCATGGCAGCCATGAGACAAACGGAGAGGCAATTGAGAATTCACACAACTAAGAGGCCTGTTATGAGCAAAGATCTTATCTGTCTTCATTGCTGTAACTGGAGGAGCAATAAACGGGGAATGCTGCTGTCAAGACAGAGAGAAGCTTACGTCATTTGAAAGTTAATAGCGGAGAGCTCCAGAGCTGACAAATACAGAGTAATGAGGACTTTCAGCTGCCTCATAACTCAGACAGCATCATAAAAAATGGAGAATGTGGGAGGGAGGGGGAGAACCTTTAAAAAGCTGGTCAAGTTCATTAGGAAGAATAAACAGCATTTCCTTCCCTCAGTGTGAATATGTTGCAATGAGGGAATGGCTGGACCCACCTGGATTATTTTTTGCAGCCTCCCACAACCTGGTGCCCTCCAGATGTTTTGGACTACAATTCCCATCATTCATGACCCTTGGGTCATGTTGGCTTGGGCTGATGGGAAGTTCAAAACATCTGGAAGAAACCAGGTTGGGGAAATCTGATGTAGAGTAGCCAGATCCAAAGGAGGAGAAGGTTCTTGCATACCTTCCATTATTTCTCTGATGGAAATAGGGACTTTCCTTATCCATAATAATAGTTATATTATTAATACCCCACCCATCTGACTGGGTTGCCCCAGCCATATGTTGACAGCTTCCAACATATATAAAAACATAATAAAACATTTTTTTAAAAAACCTTCTGCCTTCAGATTGCTTGAGGACTGGATAACTCCATACCCTCCAATATTTATCTGATGAAAATAGGGCGTCCTACCATACCCTCCAACATTTCTCTGAAGAAAACAGAGACATCGTAAGGAAATGTGGGTCATTCCGGGATCAGATAAGAAACTGGGACAGTTTCTGAAAATCCAGGACAGTCCCCGGAAAATAGGGACACTTGGAGGGTCTGTTTTGGGCCTTGTATCAGATGCGTAGAAAACAGTATCAAGCAACTGTCAGAGTGGGAAGTGCATCTCTTAACTATCAAAACTCTTTTTCCTATATAGCTGCTTAAGGTAACACCAGTTATGAGTTTTCCCATGTATGGGATAACCGGAAGACTTTTCTCTGAAGTCGGTAGAGCACCAGTGAAAAGTTTCCTCTTTGTTGGCACGTTTTCCTTTGAGGCATTTTGGGGTGCATTTGTGGGAGACATTGACTTTGCTGCAGACTTTCCATGGTCAAGCTTTTGGCAATTCCTCTTTGGATCTCGAAATCCTAGCGGCCCATCGCAGAACCCTCATCTATATTATGAGCACACATTAGCAAATTTACAGCTTACCGTAAGTGCCGTCCTGTACTCTAAAAACGAAGCAAAGCAAATATATTTTTATCCACTTGGTGTTGAATTAGAGGGCAATTTTATTTTAATAAATGAAAGAAATGCATGCTGTGGTGATAGTTACTTTATATTAAATAATGATCCCAGAGAACATTTACTCAGGTTTCACAACATCCTGTAAAATTAGTTGGCAGCAAACACAGTTAAACTTCTTTCCCCCAAGTAACCATGTGGCATTTGGCTAACAGTATGCAGAATAAATGTCTTATTAAGATTAAATTTAATCCATGCTGGCAAGATGTAATTCAGTGTATTTTAAGTGGGCAAAAAAATCATTCAGGAAAAGTAAAGAACAGATTTCTTAAGCTTACAAGTAGAAACTGAACATGACGTCTGTGTTCAGTTCTTTGCTTTTCAAATCCATTACATTTGTACATTTCGAAGTCAAGGCATGTCTTTATATTTGGTTATACAAGGTCACTTTCATGATCGTAATGGGAGGACCCCTGTGGATTATCTATTTCTGGTTTATGTTGATTTCACACAAGTTCATTTGGAAGTCCAATCCATCCCATTTCTTCATTAATCTGATTCTTTCTTTCTTTCTTTCTTTCTTTCTTTCTTTCTTTCTTTCTTTCTCTCTCTCTCTCTCTCTCTCTCTCTCTCACACACACACACACACACACTCCTCACAAAAGTTCATACATCATTGCATATTTCAGTACTTGTTTTATCACAAAATGTGTCTTTAGATATGTGTTTCACCTCAATTTATGCATTTAATAAGCATATTTTATCCTAAAACCGCACTTTCTTAATACGCTCTCATTTGTTTGTTTGTTTCAGCCAAGAATTGTGATGCAAAACTTGGAGAAGTGTGAGATCTTAGACCTAATTATGTTCTGATCCACACGTTAGCCTGTGAGGTGTGAATCAGGTCGCTTTGCTCTGGAATTCACAGAAATCAAATTATTCAAGCGTCTCTACCCCACCACCAGCTAGCTAACAAGAGAAACACTTTCTCTCAGATAGAGTGGGACACTTCTCGGCGTGTCTCATAGGAAATACCTGACCCTTGATCACAAGAGTCTTATTACTGGACCACCAGAGTTGGGTCTAAGGAAGCATTTGATCATCATCATATTATTAGAGAAGCATGTTTATTTATGGAGTCAGGCTTATACCTACCCTATCCTCTAGCAGAGTTAATGTATCTTCTACAGGACATATTGTGGTTGGGGTAGGTAGGGGAGTGAATCAGAGGGGAAGCATTTATGGACCAGAAGACCTCCCAATGTGAGCCATTTTTTTTGCAATCAATAAGGGAATGCAGAGTAACAGAACTGTGGAAAACTCTGTTCCTTTGCATCTGTTCGTAAAACGCATGTGTCTGTAAAAGTACACTCTGTTTGCCAAATTACACTGTGGGTCAAACTGTGTGCTTTGTTAATTGTGTGACAAACAGCCGCGCCAGGTTGTTGTTGTTGTTGTTCTTTAAAAAAATTAATCCTGGGAGTGCTCTCCCCCCAATTTTCATCAGGACCACAGTGCACAGGGAGAAGAGATATAAACTCTCCCTCCCCAGCACACAACCCCAGGGAAAATCCTCCCCCAGTGCAATGGAATTAGCCTTCCAGGGGCAGGAAGCTTTCCTTGCTGCCAGTGGGAGTTATGAGGGTTGAACCACCTCATGCTGTAAGGCAGGGGGCGGGGAGAATATCAACCTGATGTTGCTGCAGGCATGCAATTAATGTAATATCTCCTTTGGGTTTGAGTTTCTGAATTTCAAGGATTCTTGGCTGCATCTGCCCTTAAAGTAGAAATATATACCATATTGGCCCAAATATAAGCTGCACTTTCCCCCCAAATTCCAACCGTGAAGAGTTCAAGTGCGGCTTAAATTCGTGACCTTGCAAAAATCGGCTTTTATGATATCGCTGCTGAAACAGACATACGGTAAAACGGAACAAAAAAATGTTTCATTGCTGACTTGCGAGCTTGAGACTGTTGTGCAATTAACCCGCAGGATTTTCTTCTACATTTGCCATTTACTGGTGTGGGTGCCTGCGGAATTGTAGCAATTGACTAGCGATTGCGATTTTAGCGATTTGCGGGCTTGCAATATCAAAGGCTTAAATTGGCTCGGAGTTACAATTCTACCAACCACAGCGATTTTCAGCCTGTAACCCAATTTTAAGGGAGCGGCCAATATTTGGGTATTGTCTTTTCTCTCTCTCTCTCTCTCTCTCTCTCCCCCCCCCCCCAATTCTAAAGGTGCGGCTTATTTGCTGGTGCGGCTTATGTTTGGGCCAATGCGGTATTATGGGGACTGAACTTGAACCCATGCTGTTTTCCTATACTTATGGTATTGATCCATCCGGCTCACTAGTGTCCACTCAAGGAGTAGCTGATAGGAAGACCTCCAGATAGGTTTGACTCCCAACTCACATCAGCCCCAGCCAGCATGGGCAATGGTCAAGGATGAGTGGACCTGTAGGCCAACAAAATCTGGAGGACAACAGCATGTTGGCTGCCCTTGGTCTGCTCTGACAATCAGCAGCTTTCCAGAATCCCCTCATTATTTTGCCAGTGATTGAACCCAAGACGTTCTGCATGCAAAACATATGCTTTACAACTGCACTATTGCCTCCCTCAAACATGCCTGTTAGAATAGAATATAATAGAATTTATTATTAATACCCCGCCCATCTGGCTGGGTTTCCCCAGCCACTCTAGGCGGCTTCCAACAAAGTATTAAAATACCGTAGTCTGTTAAACATTAAAAGCTTCCCTAAAGAGGACTGCCTTCAGATGTCTTCTAAAAGTCTGGTAGTTGTTGTTCTCTTTGACATCTGGTGGGAGGGCGTTCCACATGGCGGGGGCCACTACCGAGAAGGCCCTCTGCCTGGTTCCCTGTAACTTGGCTTCTCACAGTGAGGGAACTGCCAGAAGGCCCTCAGAGCTGGACCTCAGTGTCCGGGCTGAACGATGGGGGTGGAGACGCTCCTTCAGGTCTACTGGACCGAGGCTGTTTAGGGCTTTAAAGGTCAGCACCAACACTTTGAATTATGCTTGGAAACGTACTGGGAGCCAATGCAGATCTCTCAGGACCAGTGTTATGTGGTCCCGGCGGCCACTCCCAGTCACCAGTCTAGCTGCCGCATTCTGGATTAATTGCAGTTTCCGGGTCACCTTCAAAGGTAGCCCCATGTAGAGCGCATTGCAGTAGTCCAAGCAGGAGATAACTAGAGTATGCACCACTCTGGCGAGACAGTCCGCAGGCAGGTTGGGTCTCATAAAGAGGTATATGAATGATTAGCCAGAATCCCCAAGAAATAAAGGGGACTAATTAAATGCTAGTGAAGAGACAGTAGAATTGCCAATTTCTGGGATGCTTTGTGTGCAAAGCAGAAACCCAATGGGTGAAGCCGTTTCCAGCGTCACAATAAGAGGTAAGGGGGAAATGTATGTAATAAATATTTACTTTTATAAGACCACTTCATTGTGAGCATTTTCCAGTGAAAGCCCGTTATTGTCGGGCTGTAGGACACCCAGCTCTTCCAGATCTTCTTTCTTTCTTTCTTTCTTTCTTTCTTTCTTTCTTTCTTTCTTTCTTTCTTTCTTTCTTTCGCAACTGCTAGAACAACTCCAGAGTTGCAATTTTTCCCATCTCCCTGGTGACCCTGCAGCATCTAAGTACTGAGCATTTCCTGGAATTGCTCTGAAACGTTCTAATGTGAGCAGGCATTTATACGGCGGGGTTAATTGGGTAGAGGATAATTTGAGATTAGGGATACAAAGTAGGCAGCACTTAATAGCTTAGCGAGCATTTTGTTAGCCTTAGTGGGTTTCCAAGCATTGTTACCTGCCCTTAGCTCTCAGGGTGAGGGTGCTGCAAAGACTAAAATGCATCACATCCGTGGGTGAGGTACTTTTAAAGCACCATGCATATATAATTGTCTGTTCGCATTAAAAAAAGAACGGCTGGGCCAGGTGGCAACCCTAAGAGTGGGATGCATTGTATTAAAACACACTGCATGCTGTGATTGACATGCACATGGCCCAGGTATTTTAAATAGTTGCTTACAGGGGAAGTAAATAATCATCGTGGCAGAATGGCGTCCGCAGCACTTTCCATCTGCTGTTCTGGCAAGCTCCCGTTTCACCTTGAGTCGTTCCTGTGTATAGAATAATGATAACCTGCGGTAGCCGTTCCACTGAAGCCGCCTGAAATTTCTGGCTGGATCTAGGCCAGCTGGAGAGGATAAATATATGGCTATGCACCTAGTGATTACTCCCCCATCGTGGCTCCCACCGTGGTCATGCGCACAATCAACTTTCCTTTTTCTCCCAGGCTGTTTGTCGGGCTAAGGAGGAAAGTGCAGCTCACCTGGGGAGAAGATTGTCAAAAAATGGATTGAGACATAAAACCAGCCTCGTTGGCCTTCATTAAGACCACCAGAGGCACACACACGTAAAGCGCAGCTTCTAATCACCATAATTAGTGCTTAATTCTCAACATCATTGGTATTTCTATTCATAAATGCCACTTCTCGGATTCCATCCTTTTGTCACATTTTGTTATGGTCCAACAAAGCTGTGCCTTCCACATGTTTTGGACTACAACTCACACCAGCCCCCTCCCCCCGTTGGTTTCTGTGTGTTGCCACTGTGCAGTGCTTTGAGTCATGAAACTGTTTTGCATTCCAGAGACATTCCGGACTGTTGGAAGTCTCACGGAAGTCAGGAGACGGATGTGATGTTACTGGATTCCTGTTCCTTTGTTTTCCAATTGCTCTCTGCTCTCACAGAGAGAGCACATTTATTTCTTTTCTGTCTGCGTAACAAGAAATAAAACTCTTAGCATGTAGCTCATATTTCTCGTCCTTCCCTGTGCTGGATACTCTGCTGAATGGGGAATGTGCTTGGAGCCTAATCAGAGGCTCAGGTCGTTAATCATCGTTGGAGGCAATTCCGGAGGAGCTCGATTGGAGGAGCTCAGTCGTAGCGGAAATTCCGACACACACACCCCTTGCCGCCGCCGCCAGCACATATCCTAGGAGTGGACAACATGCATCCCTTGGCCATCATGTGGCCTTCCATCTAATTTTATGCAGTCCTTGGCCTACTTTGATCCTGGTGACGATGCAGGGAGAAACTAGGAGGGGAATGGGTGACAGGGTTGTCATGTGTCCTCTTTACCCAGGACATGTCCTCTTTTTCAGGGGTAAAATTTCTGTCTAGGTGGATTTTTTTTATATTTGCCAAAATGTCTCTGGCTATACTTTCTGCATGAGACATCGAAATAACTGGTGGTTGAAGACTTGCTTTCCTCTTCTCTTCTCCTGCCCCCTTCAGCACAATATTACAGCTTCTATAGCTTACATATACAGTGCTACCTCTGGTTACGTACTTAATTCATTCCGGAGGTCCGTTCTTATCCTGAAATTGTTCTTAACCTGAAGCACCACTTTAGCTAATAGGGCCTCCCACTGCTGCCGCGCCACCAGAGCACGATTTCTGTTCTCATCCTGAAGCAAAGTTCTTAACCCGAGGTACTATTTCTGGGTTAGCGGAGTCTGTAACCTGAAGCGTATGTAACCCGAGGTAACACTGTAGTGGGGTGTTTAAAATGAGAGTCGTTATAGCGCTCTCTTTTTTATTCTGCAAAATATGGCAACCCTAGACTCAGAAGGAGACATGCAGAGAGAGAGAGAGAGAGAGAGAGAGCGCTCCGCCCACATCTGGTGAGGTGGCCCCACCCACCCTTGACTCAGGCTCCACCCACCAATAGTATCTGGCATTCAGCGGATAATTCCTCAGGGAATGCAGGTCTCAACAGGAAAAATGATTGCCCACGCCTACTGCACATGAAGACAGAAAATGTCTGCAAGCAACAAGGCTGTTGAAGCAGGGCAATATGTGCTCCCTCCCCAAAGTAACTGTTGTCACAAACGACAAATATTGCACTCACCACTACGCTTCATCTGAATTCACTTAGATCAGAGACATGTTCAATACATCTTTAAAGCCATTTCAATGTAGAATGCAGACTGAGAAAGATATCAGCTTAACAGTTTGTTGAAAGAGAAAGTTCTCCAATAGGTACCATAACATTAAAAGAGATGGCACCTGTCTAATATTTAACAGGAGAGAACTCCAAAGGTTAGGCACTCCAACACCCTATTCCTACATTGTGCAGAATGGATCTCCTAATAAGAAGGTATCTGTGGGAGACCCTCACCTGCAGAGTCCAGTGATTGGTTCAGCATACAAGGAGTGGGGCAATCTTTCAGGTATCCTGGCCCCAAGTTGTATGGGGCTTTATGCTGTTGTTGTTTAGTCGTTTAGTCGTGTCCGACTCTTCGTGACCCCATGGAGCAGAGCATGCCAGGCACTCCTGTCTTCCACTGCCTCCCGCAGTTTGGTCAAACTCATGCTGGTAGCTTCAAGAACACTGTCCAACCATCTCATCCTCTGTCGTCTCCTTCTCCTTGTGCCCTCCATCTTTCCCAACATCAGGGTCTTTTCCAGGGAGTCTTCTCTTCTCATGAGGTGGCCAAAGTATTGGAGTCTCAGCTTCAGGATCTATCCTTCCAGTGAGCACTCAGAGCTGATTTCCTTCAGAATGGATAGGTTTGATCTTCCTGCAGTCCATGGGACTCTCAAGAGTCTCCTCCAGCACCATAATTCAAAAGCATCAATTCTTCGGCGATCAGCCTTCTTTATACAGTACACCAAAACCACCACCTAGGACCCAATTGCTATTGGCAGCCAGAGAGAGGAAAATTGGGCAATAACTTTGCTGACCTACATATAATGGCCTCTGTTTAATTCTTTTCAGTCAAGGCAAACCAGCTTTCCACTTGATGAACCATGCAGTCATACTGTGGCAAAAATTCCAGCTGTATTTATCTGCTCTCCTTTAAGTGAATACATTTATGAGATGATGCACACAACAACAACAACAACAACAACAACAACAACAACAACAACAACAACAACCAGCAGCATGTATTTATTTATCCTTCTTTCCTTTCAAGGAAACGAAAATGGTATTTCCCGAAAGCCAATGAAGGAGCAATTTGTCATCGTTTGCTTTATTTGCTGCCCAGTGAAGTTGAAGAGCCAGGTAATCGTGTTGCAGGCCAAACAACATCATTACTAATGAGCAAATCCCCCAACATTCAATGATATGACTGTAAGCATCACTGAGGTAAAAATGAAATAGGTCACAGTCCTTGTGGGAAATTGTCTCATTTCAAAGAGTTCACACTTCACATCAGAGGGTCTGGCTCTGAGTTGGAACAGTGGCCCCCAAAGAGTCTTGGGAACTGCAGTCTGCTAAGGCTGCTGGGAAGTGTTAGGAGACCCTTATTATCCCCACAGAACTGCATTAATCCCTCTGGGAATTGTAGCTCTGTGAGGGAACTAGGAAGCCTATGCAGGAGCAGCTGTGCATGTAGTGACACACACAGGACACTCAATCATACACGTATCCCAATTCCATGGACCACAAACACTGGCGGTGGGGAGCCTCCAGGCCCTGGCCAAATTAGGCCTAGATGGGGGTCCAAATTTGGCCCTCAGGCCATATCTCCCAAACCACACCCACCTGTCGGGGGGGGGGTCTTATGTGAGGTGAGGTGTGGGGCAGGCAAAGCAGCAGCCAGGATCTTTAAGGTGTGCCCCCAATTGTTCCTTGGCATACATGACTTGTATTTGGCGCCTTAATAATTTGGCACAAGACATGCTAGGGACGCGGGTGGTGCTGTGGGTTAAACCACTGAGCCTAGGACTTGCCGATCAGAAGGTTGGCGGTTCAAATCCCCGCGACGGGGTGAGCTCCCGCTGCTCGGTCCCTGCTCCTGCCAACCTAGCAGTTCGAAAGCACGGCAAAGTGCAAGTAGATAAATAGGGACCGCTCCGGCGGAAAGGTAAACGGCGTTTCCGTGCGCTGCTCTGGTTCTCCAGAAGTGGCTTAGTCATGCTGGCAACATGACCCGGAAGCTGTATGCCGGCTCCCTCAGCCAGTAAAGCGAGATGAGCGCCGCAACCCCAGAGTCGGCCACGACTGGACCTAACGGTCAGGGGTCCCTTTACCTTTACAAGACATGGTGGGATCTGTCGGCTCACCAGCACTTGCTGCAACTCACACTGAGATCTGTTGCAGTCCATCATTCTTGACTGGGAGCCCATGCACGTTGCCTATCCTTGCTGAGCCCTTGCACTCGGTGCCCATCTATGTTTTTCCTTTGCCATGGCAGCTTCAGCCCAAAGAAATGAATGGAGAGCACACTTAGAGTGCACTCCCAGTTCTTTACTCTGAAGGTGGGCTGGTCCCCCAGCATCATGGTGATGTCACCCACCCACCTGTCAAAGTTCCCCTTTCGGATGGGGTATCCCAGGATCTGGCCTGCCATTCGTTACCTATGCACAGGCTCATGGATTGGCTCCTCCTTTCAGATATCATGCATTCCATGTTCCAGAAAACACATTCATTGCTCCACCCACTTTTGCCTCTGGCCATCCCCACTGCTGGAATTTGGCCCCCACAAACATTTCCCCACCTCTGATCTGAGCATCTTCAAAAACACTACAATACCTTGTCTTGCTTTTGCCTGCTTTTATGACCAAGGCTAGACAGAGATGAGATACTTTTGTTTTACAACATAGTGTTTTATAGTTTGATTAAACCCTACTATGGAGTGGACTAGCCAAAATAATTACCAGCCTAGCTACAGATCCTAGATTTCCTAATCCATACACTTAAGTCTTGGGATTTTGTGTGGGGGTTCCCCCCCCCTTTATCCTGGAAAAGAAATTTCATTGTCTCACAATGAATATACATTCTTGTAAGCCGAATCATTCTCAGTCTTCCCATCTAGATCAACAATACACAGTGCTGTCAAAGTCAGAGGCCACAATACTGTATGGAATAGCAGGGATGGCCTCATGTCAAAAACTTCCCTTGCTTTCATGTACAGTTTGCCACCCATTCTGAATTCCCTCTGTTCAAAGCTGGTCACTGGTCTGCAACACTGGCAACGCCTCAGGAAATCTGTTCTGAATAAACGGGCGGAGAAGCAAGCCAGCGAATGGAGTTTTGCGTCGTGATTCTAGGAAAGTCATCAGTTCTCAGAAGAAAACATGAGCTGTTGGAAGTGGTTTCTTGTGAAATCTATTTCTTGAAGAAGAAAGAATGGGAGGAGAGTGCCTGCTGGGCTTAGTGGTCTTCAAGTTTTTCAGACTCAAGCATCCTTTTAAAAAGAATGGCTTCAACTCAGTGGTAGAGCATGGGTTTTGCATGCAGCGGGTCCCAAGTTCAACAACATCTCAGGTGAGGCTTGGAGAGTATGAAAGGGTATGAAACCATGGAAAGCCATTGCCAGTGTAGATACTGAGCTAAATGTATCAATGCTCAGCTCAGTATAAGGCAGCTTCCTATATATCCTCTCTTTGGAATCTTGTTTTGTGTACATTAGTTTTCAAAGAACTCATGTTCTCAAAATCCAATGGCTGGAGGCCAGGATTAAAACAGGTATAAAGGCGGTTTCCAATTTTGAATGTAGACATGCCCTTAGAATTTGGATTCAGACCAACTAATTTGTTTAATTAGCTGATTTCTGGTGTCTAAACCTATTTATTGGCCTGGAACCTGGGCTGTCAAGAATATGCAAAGCTAAAATCTCAACAAAATAAAATACTATAAAGCATGCACATCTTCACTTTACTGTTTCTCAATTATCACAATCTGTGAAAACTCTGCTTTGCTTTAAAAGGTTGCTTTGAATATTTTGGCATGAGAAACACCAGACTTCTGCTATGGTTTTTTTTCTGAAATTGAATTTAATTTAAAAAGAAGCAACACACACAACGAAGTCTTTGTTAGGAGCCTGCCTCTGACTCACGTCCTCAATGACGTGCAATATTATATCACCGTTCCACTGGTTAGCAATTTGCCCTTGAAAAAATCTTGGGGGTATGCCACCAATCACCGAAGCCAAACAGTTGACATTTTGGCTTCTCCCACTGATTTCAAAGTTCAAATGACAAACTCGTCAGAAGATGTTACACATTCTGTCTGTTGGAAAACCTCTTGCCATTTATCTTCCAGAAAAGACCCCATTTTACTTTCTGCACAATGATAATTTGACAATGAGACGTGGAAGTGGCACTTGTGAAGATTTCACCTAAAATAAAAACACAACCTCAGCGCATTATGGCTCAAATGACATTTTAGGATAAGCCTTTTACAATGCAGAGCTACTTGTTGGCCATTGTAGAAACAGGATACTGGACTAGATGGGTCATTGGTCTGATCTAGTTGGGCTTTTCTTATATTCTTAATGGAATCAGTCTAGCATAATGCTACAGGTTAAAGTAATGGCTGGGTGTTTGATTGATTAGTTGCTTGCTTCCTAGTTTGCATGTTTGTTCCCATAGAACAGACCCTCCAAGTGTCCCTATTTTCCAGAGACGTCCCTGATTCAGAAAAGCCATCCAGCTTCTCCCACTTTTCCTTAGGACGTCCTTATTTTCATTGGAGAAATGCTGGAAGGTATGGAATTATCCAACCCCCAAGTCATCTGAAGACAATCCTATATAGGGAATTTTTTTAAATGTTTAATGTTTTATAATGTTTTTATATATGTTGGAAGCTGCTCAGAGTGACTGGGGCAACCCACTAAGATGTGTGGGGTATAAATAGTAAAATTATCATTATGGAATGGGACGTCCCTATTTCCATCGGAGAAATGTTGGAGCGTATGTGTAATGGTGATTGGGGTTGAAAAGATTAGATCTGGTGCAAAGATGGACACCCTGGCTAGCTTTGGCTGGTTAAACTCAAAATGCAATTTGCTGGTCTTAGTTGGTTAATTCCTTGCTTCTTAGTTCTCAAGTTACAAGGGAGGAGATTCCATCTAAACATTAGGAAGAACTTTATGGTGGTAAGAGCTATTAGAGAATGGAACAAACTACCTCAGAAGGTGGTGGACTCTCCTTTATTGGAGATTTTTAAACAGAGCTTGGATGTCTGTCTGTCAAGAATTCTTTAGCTATTATTCTTGCATTGCAAGGGTTTGGACTAGATGATCCTCAGAGTTCATTCTAAACCTACAATGCTAACATTATAAGATTCCATGAATGTCACACCAAATACTATCTGTTGTCCAAGGCCAGCATCAAGTACCTTTCTGTGGGACTCTTCCAGCAATAGCAGAGTCCCTCACCCAGTTGGTTTACCAGCAGTGGCTGTGATCCTCCTGCCATTTTGTTTCCACAGTTCCTTGATGCCCCATGACAGTGTTGCTCTAGGGCACGGTGGAAACCTGGTGACCCCAGATACAATACAATAAAACTAAAAATAAATCAATTTCGGGAAAGGACCATAGCTCAGTGTCAGATCACTTGCTTCATATGCAGAAGGTCCCAGCTACAGTCCCCAGTATCTGAGTACACAATGTGATGCAGCAGCAAACAAAAGCTCATGCTCTTCTAGGCTGCATCAACCAAAGTATAGTGTCCAGATCAAGGGAAGTAATAATCCCACTCTTTTCTGCCTTGGTCAGACCACAGTTGGAATACTGTGTCCAGTTCAGGGTGCCACAATTTAAGAAGGATACTGACACGCTGGAATGTGAACAAAGGAGGGCAACCAAAATAATCAAGGGTTTGAAAACCAAGCCTTATGAGGAATGGTTGAGGGAGTTGTATATGTTTAGCCTGGAAAAGAAGAGACTGGGAGGAGATATGATTGCCATCTTCAAATACCAAAAGGGCTGTCACATGGGAAATGGAGCAAACTTGTTTTTTTATTGCTCCAGAGGGTATGACCTGAATCAATGGCTTCAAGTTACAAGAAAGTAAGAGCTGTTCAACAGTGAAATGGTCTTCCTTGGGAGGTGGTGGACTCTCCTTCCTTGGAGCTTTTTAAGCAGAGGTTTGATGGTCATCTGTCATGGATGCTTTAGTTGAGATTCGTGTGCTGGTGTTGGACTAGATGATCCTCAGGGTCCCTTCCAACTCTTCAGTTCCATGATTCCATGAGGAGATTGAGTTCGGTGGCAATTACTTCCCCTCCTAGATCTGTGCCCCCATTTTCCTTTGCCTAATCCTTACCCATGTTCTCTTCTTTTCTATACCAGCATTTATATACTGACATGGAGGAGTAGATGAGCTTTGGGCACACCCATCTTCCAGTTTCCCCCTGATAATTATGTTTCCTTAATCTTATAAAGATTGTAAGTTTTCAAAGATGAATGCTAGTAAACTCATCAACACTTCTTTGGCTAACAACCTCAGCAATTGTTTCCCTTGATTCCCTCTGGGCTTTCCGTACTCAATGCTTGTTCTTTTAAATGCATATTTCCCTCCACACAGGGATTTATTTCCCATGTCCTGTAAAGATGGTGTATAAAATTAGAGCTTTGTTTGGAGAATTAAATTACACTCCACAATCCATTTTGTCCCTCTATTTCCAAAGTCATACTGACCTCTAGAGGGGAGAAAAAAACATAAAACAGGATATAAAATATAAGACATACAGAGCAATCCTAAAACTGGCCAGAGGGCGGCTGAGGGACTTCTGAAAGTGGATACAATTCTTTTCTACTATTGATCTGAAAACCATAAACCAACAAATGTTGCTAATTTTGCTAATCAGTTTCACATGCATTCAATTGTAAATCTGTTCCACCTTACTGTCTGTAGGCATTTTTCCTAGAACCAAATTTTTGTGCCTGTTCTCTTTCCCCTAAAATAGGCGTCTTATATAAATTTTCCCCATGACATACACATTTTGTATTCATTTGTGTTTTGTATTCAACCGGAACTGATAATAAAACTCAGAGGGTGGAATTAAGAAGTCTAATGTTCTAACAGAATAGGAGAAAGGTAAGGGAGCAACACGGGGCAGGGAACTAGTAGTTAATGCATTTTGGATGCTGGTAAGGTTCACTTTTCATTCTTGTATTTTTACTCCATATTTTCCCATGCCTGATGGTATGTAGATATGGATGGGGGAGGAATTCAATATAGTCTGCATATAAAGGCAAGTTATCATAAAAATGCATCTACAGTGGTACCTCGGGTTAAGTACTTAATTCGTTCCGGAGGTCCGTTCTTAACCCGAAACTGTTCTTAACCTGAAGTACCACATTAGCTAATGGGGCCTCCTGCTGTCGCCGCGCCGCCAGAGCTAGATTTCTGTTCTTAACCTGAAGCACTATTTTTGGGTTAGCGGAGTGTGTGACCTGAAGTGTATGTAACCTGAAGCGTATGTAACCCGAGGTACCACTGTATCTGTGAAAGGAACGTAGAAATGCATTCCATTTGGTAATATCGCTTTGCAAAAATGCATACTAAATTGCATACTAAAACTGTGTATTACAAGAAACTTGCATTAAAATGCTCATGAACTTTCAGGAGGACCATATATATATATATATATATATATATATATATATATATATCACAAACTGATGGGGAGATGTGGAGAACCGAGTTTAAGATGGTAAAGACTGGGGGATGGATGGACCGGAAATTGACAGATTCACCTATTAGTACCTGGAGACTTTTCAAGTAATAGCATCTGTGAGACAGCCAAGGGTCAAAACAACCATATGTAATTTTTCACAGTATGGTTCCCTTTTCAGCTGCCGTGATTTTGGGGTTCTCCCTCTTGTGATTCAGGTGCAGCCAACTTATGGCGTCCTCCATAAGTTGTTGGACTACAACTGCTATCATCCATGACTGGCTGGGACTGATGGAGTACCACAACATCTGATGGGGCACCACATTGTCTTCATATGTCAGAATTCCTGACTTGCGTGTTAGCAAATGCTTTGTGAAATATACCCGGAGTTGAGTGTTGATTTCTTTTTCTTTCTTTCTTTTAAATAATATTTATTAAATTTTCCACTTTAACATTCCAATCAAATCACATCATATATTCCAAATTATACAAATTATTCAAAAATTAAACAATCCAAATATTATGCCAAATTATAGATTTTTCGGGGATACTTCACCATGCTCTGAGGTCAGAGGGGATCTGATCATCTCATATTTCTACTGCTTCTCATGTTCATTTCTGATGGTTCCCATAAGTCATTCTGATGTTAATCCTCATTATTTTCCACAGCCTCTGAGTTCTTCCAACAAGCGAGATAAATCAAACAATATGTCTCTGTGTGGTTTTATGTCCAGGATTCACCTATGTAGGTTCGCAGTATCTCGTCACAAGCTGGTATTTCTGCCAAATCAATCTAAGACTCCTCCCATTACATGCAGATACAGATGTCCAGTCCATTCTGTCTAGATAAAAGCCAATCAAGGCATCCGCCCCATACTTTTTCCAAACCAGTTGTCATTGAAACGTTATATATGATATTTACACAGTGTGTGATTGGCTGATCCAACTCCCCTCCTGGAGCCTGATTGGACTGTTCCTGCAGGTCAATCAAGTTGCTGAGTCACTTCCTCCTGGAGCCTGATTGGGCTGCTCCTGCAGACCAATTAGGTTGCTGCCTTCTAGGATCCTACCTGCCCATTGTTCTAGGATCCAAGCTCAGTACATAACACTTTGCCAGTGAATAATAAGACATCTCTTCTTCATCATGGGAGGAGCAAGCCAGACTTGTATATATTGTTGAGAGCCAGCTGTATGAGATGGTTGGGTCAATACCAACACAGCTGGCCCATTTAGCGACTCAGTCCATCATGGACCATGAGTTGAGAGTTGGGGAGGTACAATGACTGTTATCCATCATGGATATTTCTCCTTACATCATGGAGAAATTGTCTGTTTTTATTATTATTAGGGGTACTGTTATGCTCCAGTTTTCTTCTGGCCTGGTTATTTGTTGAATTTATTTATTTTAATAATTTACACACCATGTAATGCTGCAGTATCTAAGTAGAATATAAGATAGGGATGGGAGGGATATCAAAGGAATGCAGTTAAACAGCTTATAAATAAAAATAAAATTACTTCAAAATTGCTGGTGAATTTTCTATGACAAAATTTTTATCCAGCTGCTGGAAGCACAAAAAGGAGGGGACCTGTCTGATTTTAGCCAAAAGGGAGTTCTGCAGAACTGGACCCACAATACGTAACACGGTATAGAATTTAGAGAGCCTTGGTAACCCTGATGAGTGATCTAATCTACCTACAGGCTGATAAGGAGAATATGTCCTTGTCTGTATAAATCTTTCTGGACTGCTCAGCAATTTTTTAGACCGTGGATCATGCCATTCTTGTAAAACAATTTGAAAAATTGATCAGGATGTCTGGGGCTTGCACTCTAATGATTTCATTTATTTCCATCAAACCGCATGTAGAGTGTGTTCATGGGCAATTTTAGCTTGGTGGCCTGAGAACTGCCATATGTTGTACCAACACTGATTCAACATTTGTCTGACATGACCGGGTGAAGTCTTACAGAACTTGAGTTAAAGTATCATTCATATGCTATAGTTAGCGTTGACGGACAAACCCTCCCTTTTCAACTGGGTACATGCTTTCCTTCTTCATTTCAGGTCCCCTGGCATTTAAGCTCTACTCAAATGCCCTGCTGCTATGGCTGATTTACCAGTTTAATGAGAAAGGGAGGGCTCTTTATTTTGTTACCTAAACACCCAAGAATAGGTATCATCTCAAATGGATGTTGAACAAGCAGTTTCCTAATTCAGGCAAGATGCTAGTGGAATTATGATGCTCACCTCAAAGAAAAGGTGCATCTTATGAGTTTCATGAATTCTTATATTATCTGGGTCAGATTAAAATCTGAGCCATTGAAGAATTCCTGGCTAAATCACCTAGTACTCCCAAATCTCTCCTCTTAATAATAGGCCACTTTGCAAATGTGCTCATATTTCAGGGTACATCTAAGTTCAGCTGAACCTCTGCTCCTCCGAGAAGCCCCCCTCTCGTTTCTACCACCAAAACCCATTATAACAACTATTACAGTTCTCAACGGGATCATCATGAGGAAGAGGGAGACAGCGCAGAAAAATTATAGGCGAAAGAAAAATAAGCCAAATGATAAAACAGCAGGAAGCTCTCCTAATAATCTAATAATACTTCTCTCACATTAAAGCTGGTGTCGCACTGAAAATAACAAGCCTTTTCATATTCGCCTCACTGCATTCAAACTAGTGCTGTCAAGTCCTTAGATGGATACATGCACACAGACGTGTTCAGGGAGGGTATCCTGGACAACGACAGCCTTTCCCATGGCAACCAGACAGTTAATGTTTAGCAAAACGTAAATAAGGACTTATGTGGCACAGTACAGAGAACAAGAACTCCCACAGTGCTGACTTGCCGCAGTTCCAGACCTTAGAATGATCTATTCACATAGCACAGCAATCAGGCCAAAAGTGTTGTTTAGATTTTGTAGAGGTTTTTCGCTGCTTCTCTCCCTGATGATAAAAAAAAAGCTTTCCTTTATTTGATCCAGGTCTGTCAAACAAAGCTGCCATTTTGAGGAGGCAAGGACCCTCAGGGGTCTCAGACCGCCAGGGATTGTGAAAAGCATGCAACCTCAAGGAAGTTCTTAAAAAAATGCCAATACAGTGGTACCTCGGGTTAAGAACTTAATTCGTTCTGGAGGTCTGTTCTTAACCTGAAACTGTTCTTAACCTGAAGCACCACTTTAGCTAATGGGGCCTCCTGCTGCCGCCGCGCCGCCGGAGCACGATTTCTGTTCTCATGCTGAAGCAAAGTTCTTAACCTGAAGCACTATTTCTAGGTTAGTGGAGTCTGTAACCTGAAGCGTCTGTAACCTGAAGTGTATGTAACCCGAGGTACCACTGTAAGTGACTAATATTTGTCCTCAGGCTGGCTAATAAGGATGGGACACAGCTTGGAAAGGGAAGTGCAAACCTCTAGCACTGAAATAGCCCATCCCTATTTTGAGTGAGGTTTACATCGGCCATGTGTTGTGCTTTCCAATTTGAAGGTGTCCTCTGTTTGGAAGGCTGTCTGAGCCAAGTCTAGTTTAAGGATAAAGAACCCTAAGAAGGGAGAGCAGGAAGAGCCTCAGTGTTGCCTTAAAGAGCCTCCTAGGCCTTGAAATTGCCCAGAAACAGCTCGTGGCAGACGGATCAAGCACATAAGTTGCTTGGTCACAATCTTCCCCACTCTGGTGAGAAGTACTGGATCTGTCTTTAAATTATAGCAATTATAGCAATTATTCCAAAATTTGCATTTATTAATCGAAAAGTGTGACTTTTGGAGGAGAGCTGTGTTTTGCTTTGCATATCTCTTTGGGAACTGTGAGTTAGGCAGGTTTGCATAAGTTACAAAACTGATTTAATTTCATCTCCTTCTATAGGGGGAACTGAGAGAGAAGGGAGAGAGAAGTGACTGATTTGGGACAAGAAGTGAATATCTATACGGAAACTACTCAGGAATCGATTCAGGAATCTACTTTGACATGGCAAGTTGTGGAGAAGACGAGGGAGAAAGTTGTTGTAGAACCTCAAGTAATACAAGTGGAAAGAGCCCCAGTCTTACAGAGACAATTTGAGGAATATAAGCTGTTGCCTTCTACGATTGAATTTAGAGAAAGCCAGTTGAAACACGTCCTGAAATATCTTGTGGACTCTAGTTTGGACTATGGAGAATGGGCTGATCTGTCGAGAAGGAATAAAGACATTGTTAGGTTGGAGCGTCCCCGAGATCTACTCAGTGTTAAAGGAAGGAAATTAAGAATAAGTTCAGCAGAAGATAAAGTAAAGTGCATGTATAAATATGAAGAAGATCTGCAGAAGGGACATGGAAAAGAGTTAAGAGCCTCGGACAGAAGATCACCAGGTTGATGGACCATATGGAATTGATAGAAAGGACTGGCAGAATCCGAGACCAGGGAGAAGAGATGGTGGAAGAAGATTGGAAAAAAGTTTAAAATTTATCTATAGAAACATTGTAAAATTAATGAGTGTTAGAAAAATGTTGGAATGAAATTACATGGCTTTAGTAGAAATGTTATAAGGAGTTAAGTACAAATAAGTTTTAGGGTATTAATGGTAAGATAAGGTTAAAATAAATTATGATAATTATATGACAGAAAATAGTGAAAGATGGAAAGGATTTGCTGAAATAATTAAGAATTAGAACACAAAAAAGGGAGATGCGAGGAGGTCGATGAAACAAGTTAACGAAAGACAAAGATATGGAAATATTGGATGTGTTTTTAATTGTTTTTGCTTTTGCTTTTGTTTTGATGTATTGTGTCATTTGTTTTTTCCCTTTTTATGTATAGCAATGTATTGATTTGTATTGTTTATTTTTTTTCTTTCTTCTTTTTTTGTAATCTTTAAACTTTTAATAAATATTATTTTTTTAAAAAAAGAGAAGGGAGAGAGAAGTGAAAGCTCCATCAGCACCACCAAAAGTTCACTGAGAAACCTTTTCAATATACCACACCAAGTCAAGTTAAAGGGTCTTCCCCCATTTGATTTTCAACCCAGCACCTCCAGTTTATAAGATGCTCATGCAGCAGGGTTGAGGAAGCACTTGGAGAGCTGCTGTAAGTCAATGTGGGCAGTACAGGGGTAGAAGGAGCAGTGGTGTGATATGGTGTAAGGCTATGTAAAAACATAACATAAGACCATGCGGAGAGCCATAGTGGGTCATGCAAAGGCCCATCGAGTCCAGCATCCTGCTTTCCATGAAGGCTAATAATAATAATAATAATAATTTATTTATACCCCACCCATTGGGCTGGGTTTCCCCAGCCACTCTGGGCAGCTTCCGACAGAATATTAAAATTGTTGTTGTTGTTGTTTAGTTGTTTAGTCATTTAGTCATGTCCAAATCTTTGTGACCCCATGGACCAGAGCACACCAGTGCTCTGTGTCGTCCCCTTCTCCTTGTGCCCTCAATCTTTCCCAACATCAGAGTCTTTCCCAGGGAGTCTTCTCTTCTCATGAGGTGGCCAAAGTATTGGAGCTTCAGCTTCAGGATCTGTCCTTCCAGTGAGCACTCAGGGCTGATTTCCTTCAGAATGGATAGGTTTGATCTTCTTGCAGTCCATGGGACTCTCAAGAGTCTCCTCCAGCACCATAATTCAAAAGCATCAATTCTTCGACGATCAGCCTTCTTTATGGTCCAGCTCTCACTTCCATACATCACTACTGGGAAAAACATAGCTTTTACTATACGGACCTTTGTTGGCAAGGTGATGTCTCTGCTTTTTAAAATATAATAATCTATTAAACATTAAAAGCTTCCCTAAACAACCAGATGCCCAGAAGCAGGACTTGAGCACAACAGCACTCCACACTTGCGGTTCCCAGAAACTGGCATTCACTGCCTCCAACAGCGGAGGTAAAACAAAGCCATTGTGGCTACTACTCATCAGAATCACAAAATTATAGAATCGTAGAGTTGGAAGAGACCTAGAGGGCCATCTAGTGCAACCCTCTGCAATGTGGGAATCTCAACTAAAGCTTCCATGACAGATGGCCACCCAACCTCTGCTTAGAAGCTTCAACTGAAGGACAGCCCACTACCTTCCAAGGAAGTCCATTCCACTGTTGAACAGCTCTTACTGCCAGAAAATTCTTCCTGGTATTTAGTCAGAAACTCCTTCCTTGTAACTTGAAGCTATTGGTTCAGGTCCTACTCTCCAGATCAGGAGAAAACCAGCTTGCTCCATCTTCCATGTGACAGCTCTTTGATAGGCTCTCCTCCCTGAATTTGTCTAATCCTATTTTAGAACCATCCAAGATGGTGTCCATCACTACTTCTTGTGCGACCAGTTTCCATAGTTTATCTATGCACTGTATGAAGAATTACTTTCTTTTTTGTCCATCCTGAATCTTTCAATATCTAGCTTCACTGAATGTACAAGAGTTCTAATATTATAAGAAATGGAGAAAAACGTACCTGTATCCACAGTCACCACACAATGCATAATTTTTGCACCTCTGTTACATCCCCTTTTATTCACCTTTCCTCTAAACTCAGATACCCCCAAGTCACATGTTCAAGCGTTTCTGCATTAGGAGCACAGTGGAAGTCAAGGGGCTTAATCCTGCCAATGGCTGAGCTTCTCTTGCTCGTGGCTGAGAATTCTACATTGTAACTGAACTCAGCAAAGTTGAGGGCACTCGCTGCCTTGCATAATTGGGCTTGTAATTGCTTCAAATTGCAGGATGGAAAAGATTATCTCTTTACGTTGTTTATTTCCAAAGGATTAGAAGTTAATTGCCAAAATACCTTAATTACAACTCTCCAAAGCTATGTGCTTTGTATGATTTTCCTGGAGATAGTTCTGTTTTTATTAACTTCCTGGAAAAGAAAGGGAGGGGAAGAGGAATAGCGCTAACTGGCCAGAAGTGTTTAATCTTTTCACGATCCACTTGTTTGGAATATTTATCCTTCTCTAAACTGAACAGGGAAGAACAAAGAAAGCCAATTTCAAATACTGAAATGTTGTCTTTGTCACTGACTCAAGGCTGAATGATGCTGAGTACATCTATGCTGCAAAATTACATTCTCTTTATACCAATTAAATTGACACACTGTCCCCCCAAGAAGCTTTGTGAATTATTGTTTGATGAGGGTGCTATAAATGCTCTGCTTCAGTTCTCCAACTTTCCTTCCAGAAGTACAGTTTGCAGGGTGCCAAGACGAAAGGGAATCTCTTGAAACCTAAAGGGTAGATATTCCCATACCATGCAATCCAATATAAGCATGGGCACATGCATGTTCCTCTTAATTCCCATATAAAGCCATTTCCTGCCCCCAGGGAGATGACGTTGCGGGCTGGGAGCAAGCCCTCCCCACCACATGGGGCAGGATAGCCCCTGTGCCATTGGTTGGTCCTCGGGTACGTCATCCCAAGGCTGTCCAATCCGGACATTCTGGGGGCGTGGCGCAGGCTATTTAAATTGCCCATGGCCGAGGACATGTTCCTTTTCTCCGTGCTTGGTCAGTTTTCCCTCCCTTAGGTTGGGCTCTTTATCTCCTGACCTTGCTATGGACTTTGGTTGGTCACCTGTTTTTTAATAGGATTTTTTCCACTTGGCAAATTGGCACCCGCCATTTGGTTTTTCGCCTACCTCATAGCAAAGCGTCACAACTTTTTAAGGTTTGGCAGTTAGGCACTGGAGTATTAGGTTGAAGGGGAGGGGAGGTAGTGGCCAGCACCTATCCCTCCTATCTCAAGGGTACAGTTGTACCTCGGGTTACATATGCTTCAGGTTACATACGCTTCAGGTTACAGACTCCGCTAACCCAGAAATAGTACCTCGAGTTAAGAACTTTGCTTCAGGATGAGAACAGAAATCGTGCTCTGGCAGTGCAGCAGCAGTGGGAGGCCCCATTAGCTAAAGTGGTGCTTCAGGTTAAAAATAGTTTCAGGTTGAGAACGGACCTCCAGAATGAATTAAGTACTTAACCCGAGGTACCACTGTATTCAAGGAATCTGAGGGGCAGGGTCTCTGTCCTAAGCCCCAGACGGGGGGCTGGGGCCATGGCACGACCCCTAGTGGTGACCCTGGGGGAGTTCCTAGTTGATGTGCATCAGCAGGGGGCCCCCCTTTCTGGTGGTTAACCCTTCCAAGACTCCTGCAGACAGGCAGGATTCAGATATAGTTGTGTGGTTTCCAATGCCTAAACCAATACCACTCACATTCTGTAACCAATAAAGTTGTGGCCTTTTTCACTCATTAACCTAAAATACTGTTTCATGTGTCTTTATTCCACTTCCCTGCAGGGTTTGGGACCTTGCCACGCAATGGTTAGCAGCAATTTTGCCTAGCATGGTATCTCCTTGGTGGTGGCTGTCTATCAGAATGATGATTAATCCAACTCTGGAGCAGGAAAACGTTATGTCAGCACCAGTATCTCATTTATTTTTTGACTAAGGTGCTTCGGCCAGATTTCCAGAGCCAATGTGTCCTCCCACATGTCTGCAGAAGAGCAACATCTAACAAGCCTTGAGGTGCCTTCCAACTCTACAATTCTATGAGTCTAAGCTCAGGGGTTTTTTGGAAGCGGAGCCCAAATTTATTCTAGCAAATGTTACTGATACATCTTCAGTATACCGTATCTGATTTATGCCAGCTGGCTAAAGCTGTGAGCAAATGGTGTGTTGCTATTTCCAGCAAAGCCCCATTACCGCCCCCCAAAAAGAGCAAGAGCAGAGTTCATGCTGGCTGTGTTTTGAGTTTGCTGCGCCGCCTTGCTTCCGTTTGCTCGACGTAGTTGCGATAGCTGTAGCAACTGGCATTTACCTGCCTGATCTGCGTCATCACTGGAACATCATCAGTGTTCCACCTTAGACATGCAGATGTCACACAGATATTTATAGACCTCCCGAGTGTGTCTTAGAGACTCTGATAGAGTAAACAAGCTCCATGAGTCATAGGAAGAAGAAAGATGAGATTTTGAAGAAATAAAAGGTAGCACAGCTGAGAATGAAATCTTCAATAAAGGGGGGCGAAGAGACGTAACATTTCTTGGTTGGTTCTTAACGCACAACGTGATACTGCCTTCAAAGCTCACCTTACGCATGTGTATACCAGGAAATCATAGGAACATAAGAATATACTTTATATTGAGTTAGGGTTGCCATATTTCCCCCGCTCTGGGCAGAGCCAATAGAAACAAAAATATTACTGTGCCTTCATTTCCCAGCCTTCCTTGAGGCCTGGAAAGGGGAAAGGCACTACCTTTTTGTAAAGGGGCAACATTATTATTCCTTCTACTTATACTAATACACTGATTTGCTATCACTAAATAACTGAAGCCTGTGGGGGCAGAACATTCCCCCACCTGGAATCCCATTAAATCCATCCTCTCACTGTACTAGCAGGAACTTATGCATATATATATTGGGTTGCCATATTTCAAAAAGTAAAAACCAGGACACCAAAAATAGTTGAGCTGCTGCTGCTTCTTTTTCTTCTTCTTCTTCCTCGAAACCACCGAATTGCAGGAATCTCAACTCAAGCATCCATGGCCACCCAACCTCTGGTTCATGATGAAAACTTGTAGAAGTGAGGTGTGTTTTTAAGACCACTGCCTAGGGCAAAAAAATGGTGTGGTTGGATTTTGATCAAAATGTGGACACTCTCAAGCTTCCGCACATCTCTTAAAATATTATCTGTTTCCATCCACAGCCTAAAACATTGTGGATAGAGCATTCTGTGCCAAGGCAATCTCATGGAGGATCAGCTCCATAGCCTAGATACATGATGCACACTAAGAAAAGCTGTCTCATTTATTTGATTCTGCCTTATTTTTTCTGCTGGGGATGCGGGTGGCACTGTGGGTTAAACCACAAAGCCTAGGACTTGCCGATCAGAAGGTCAGCAGTTCGAATCCCTGTGACGGGGTGAGCTCCCGTTGCTCAGTCCCAGCTCCTGCCAACCTAGCAGTTCGAAAGCACATCAAAGTGCAAGTAGATAAATAGGTACTGCTCTGGCGGGAAGGTAAACTACGTTTCCGTGCGCTGCTCTGGTTCGCCAGAAGCGGCTTAGTCATGCTGGCCACATGACCCGGAAGCTGTACTCGGCCAATAAAGCGAGATGAGCACTGCAACCCCAGAGTCGGTCACGACTGGACCTAATGGTCAGCGGTCCCCTTTACCCTTTACATTTATTCTTTCTGCTACCTTTGGTAGCTTTTATCATTTCCCAACACACACACACACACAATATTTGCAAGAAGTGGGGAGCAACAGAAGCATCGGCAATCACCTTCTAGTTTGCTCCTAAAGTGCTCAGGATCTTTAAAAAAAAGTATGACAGCTCAAAGGTTTTTTGAGGCATTTGATGGACTAGACTGGTAACTGATCTGATCCAGCAGATTTTTCTTAAGTTCTTCTTCTCTCTCTTTCTCTTCACAATTCTGGGCCATTCAAAAGTTCAGTAGCGTTTCCTGATTATTATTTTTAAAAAGAGACATGTATGGATGAAAACTGAAAGTTAATGGGGGATAAAGTGAGTCCAAATGCACTTTCTACCCACAGCCCCCTGCCCCAGTTGCAGCTCTAATCCTGACCAGAATAGGTTTCCAGCTCTCAAAGGAAGCACATCACCAGAGTCTACATTTAAAATAAAGATGTTTGTGGCAGCTACAGCTGCAGCAACACACAGCTGAGGAATAAACTCTTGGCATCATTCAGGGAGGGAAAAGGACACAAGAATGAGGTCATCTCCATTGTAGGGCATAGAGACAGATCACGTTAGGATTAGGCTTGTTTATAGATCTTTTTCAAAGCTGTTTTGGGAGTTGCAGCTGTGCAGTTACCGTAATCCGTCCAGTAGTGTAGTGGTTGGGTCTCCTTCAGAAGTCCTTTCTACTGCATATTGATGATTTGTGCTTATGAGGGTGTCTGGGTGATACCACTTTTAATATTGCTTGTACGTGCAGACATACTGCTTTGCTTGCAATCAGTCCATGTTCCAAAACGTCCTGCTGGAATCCTGTAACATTTCATGCCAGAAAACATTCCAGCGGATGTGTGTGTGTGTCCCATTATCATTGTGTCTTTGTGCAAGAGTGCCCTTCTAGACAGGAGTAATGTGGTAAAACTGGGGAAGCAATGCAGAACAATTAATGGTGCAGAATAATGTGTGGACACTATGGTACAAATCCATCACTAGTGCTGTATTAGGTAAAGGTAAAGGACCCTGGATGGTTTAGTCCAGTCAAAGGCAACTATGGGGTCACTCATTTCGCTTTCAGGTAGAGGGAACCGCCATTTGTCCACAGACAGTTTTCTGGGTCATGTGGCCAGCATGACTAAACCGCTTCTGGTGCATCAGAGGACCGTGATGGAAGCCAGAGCGCACGGAAACACTGTTTACCTTCCCCCCGCAGCGGTACCTATTTATCTACTTGCACTGGTAGGCTTTCAAACTGCTAGGTTGGCAGGAGCTGGGACAGAGCAACGGGAGCTCACCCCATTGTGGGGATTCAAACCGCCGACCTTCTGATCAGCAAGCCCAAGAGGCGCAGTGGTTCAGACTACAGTGCTAGCCATGTATTATTACATCAATGACATGCTGCAAAATGCACCCTAAAAAGCCCCCACTAGTGTAGAGGGCCCCTGAAAGCAGAGCCAAGCAGTTTGGATCTGTGGGCATCCTGGGCTGGGCTTACCTGGCCACAGTCATAGGAAGCTTCTAATAACAATAATAGTAATAATAACCTGCCCATCTTGCTGGGTTGCCCCAGCCACTCTGAGTGGCTTCCAACACATATAAAATCATAAAATCAAATCAGGTATCAAATGAGCAGGCTGTTCCTCTGTGGGCAACTCTTCCTGCTGCCCTTTCACTGGTGCATGTTTTGTCACTGGTTTAGGAAACTTAAGAAAAACTGTTTCCAGGGCCAAAGGTGTTTGAAACCTTTGACATGGTTGATATGGCCAGAGTGCTCCTATCAAGATCACAAAAGTGCCTGTACAGCCTATGCAAAACTGCTTATCCTGAGCTCACACAAAGGGGAGTTGCTTTGGCAGGTAAAGGTAAAGGGACCCCTGACCATTAGGTCCAGTTGTGACCGACTCTGGGGTTGCGGCGCTCATCTCGCTTTATTGGCTGAGGGAGCCGGAGTATAGCTTCCAAGTCATGTGGCCAGCATGACTAAGCTGCTTCTGGCGAACCAGAGCACCGCACGGAAACGCCGTTTACCTTACCGCCGGAGCGGTACCTATTTATCTACTTACACTTTGACGTGCTTTCGAACTGCTAGGTTGGCAGGAGTAGGGACTGAGCACCGGGAGCTCACCCCGTCGCAGGGATTCAAACCGCCGACCTTCTGATCAGCAAGCCCTAGGCTCAGTGGTTTAACCCACAGTGCCACCAGCGTTGAAATGATTGAGATAACATGGCCAGAGTGCTCCTATCAACATCAGAAAAGTGCCTGTACAGCCTACACAAAACTGCTTCTCCTGAGCTCACACAAACGGGAGGTGCTTTGGCAGAGAAACCACAAATATCAACAAGCGGTAGCTTGCAGCTCAGTAGCAGAGCATCTGATTTGCATGCAGATTGTCCCAGGTTCAACCCCCACTCTCATGGATTGGTTGGATGCAGAGGAATGGTGGGAGGAACCAGCTGGGGAACAACCAATCGAAGAAGACTCAGAGCCTGGGGAGTGGTCGTGGGACAACCATGAGTGGTCAGAGGGAGAAGACTGGGAAGAGGAGGTGTTGGAAGCTGAAGTGGTAACAGGGCTTAGTGAGCTGGGAGAGTCTGTGGCAGAGAGCAGTCCAGAATCAGGAGCAGAAGATGAAGTAGGCAAGTGGGAGGAGGGAGGAGGAAAGAGAGGCAGACTTTAACCATTGTTCATCTTACCAATGCACCACCTTTTGCTGGGCATTTATGTCATTTAAAACTTACATGGCACAAATGTCTCAGTGTTGCTTTTAGGGGTGGGTGAAGGTTGACCTAGCTGACATAAACTGAGTACAGTTTTGGGAAATTTTATTCTTCCCTTGGGCCAGGGGAATACTAATAAAATTTCAGACAGCTTGCTTTGTTACAATGAAGCACAGTTGGGAACCACTAAGCATATGCAATTTTGTTTTGATATGTTAACATCATGCGGCATGTGATAAAGGAGAGAATCATGTATATATTTTCCAATAAATGAAGGCTCGTCGAGCTGGAAGAATTGCAACACACAGCTATCCTGGAAAAACCAGTGCACTTTATCATTCGAGCCAGAATGCGATAAGAAACTAAGTAATTAGAAGTTATCATTCGTCTTCAGGAACTTGGGAGGAAAGGCTATTTGTTGAAATGGATGTCTCACCAGAGATCCACAGTGATTTTTGTATTTGGTTGAAAATCTGTATTAAATGCAGGTGCTGTTTGGAAGTAATTTGGTCTCATAGTGTGCATTATTCTGCTTTATAGAGTACTATGCAAAAAATAAAAAAGCAGTATCCTTGATACAGCTGATCATACAATTGCTTCAGAATTGTTTGTGTGTTTGTGGGTTTTTTTAAAAAAAATCAATGCACGCAACTGCTTGTAGAAACACAGAATGAAAAGAATCTTGATGCAATCAGAGGTTCCTGCGGTGATGATAGACTTGGGGGTACTGATTGGAAAAGCAAACTGCTCAAAGATTCTTCTCAGGGGCTTTGCTCCCCCTCTAGAGTGCCTGACAGGTATGGTGGGTGTATGAAAACAGACTTGGAGAACCACAAGCAACATCTGCAACAAAGGAGATTCAATACACATACACATAAACAGAGGAGCCTTTTCTTCTTCTGAGAATCATGACTGAAGGCTACCAACATTCCATTTGTACCAACATTCCATTTGTTTGACTCTCTGAATTATGACAAACAACAGCTAGGTCAGCATCGAATGGCTGACAAAAGCAAAGCTCATTCCAAAGCAAAGCAAACACTGACATCTAATGGAAAAACATGCTATGTGCAGATAGGAGATGGGTGAATATTTTGTTTTCACTCTGCTTTTTCTTTCTTTCGTTCAATTATCCATGTTTCTACATTGGTTTGTGGGGGTAGGTTGGAAAAAAAATAAAAGTCCTCATGGGAACTCATCAGCATTTTTGTGCTAATTTTTCCTGTTATATACATTTTTATATGCAATTTTGCATTATTTTTGTTAAGCAAAATCTCCCTTATCTAATGCATTTTTCTGTTATTTTCTCTAATATATACATTTATATGTCTGCTTAACAGTAGCATATGCTTTAGGCACACATTATTTGCTAGAGAACTGCATTGCAAAGCATGGAGAAGTGCAAGGGACTTCTGTGCTTCAGTTCACATCTTGTTTTGCAAATTGCAAGTTAGGTGGACTCGCTTTTAAACAAGAGCCAGTGTGGTGTAATGGCTAGAGCATTGGCCTATGACCTGAAAGATCAGGGTTCAAATCCCCAGTCATCCATGAAGCTCATTGGGGGACCTTGGCCCAGTCACTGCCTCTCAGCCTAACCAACCTCACAGGGGTCTTGTACGAATAAAACAGGGTTGTGGGAAGCATGTACACCACCTATAACTTGTGGGAGGAAAAGGTGGCGTATAAATAAAGAAATAAATGCAAACTATATCTAAATTCTCACCCAGGCCTAGCTGTAGCTGCAAAAACCCACCTGTAACCCCCCCTTCTGTATCCCCCAAAGTAATGGTTCCTTATTTTGGCTTCCCTGTTGTTGTTGTTTAGTCGTTTAGTCGTGTCCGACTCTTCGTCACCCCATGGACCAGAGCACGCCAGGCACTCCTGTCTTCCACTGCCTCCCGCAGTTTGGTCAGACTCATGCTGGTAGCTTCGCGAACACTGTCCAACCATCTCGTCCTCTGTCGTCCCCTTCTCCTTGTGCCCTCCATCTTTCCCAACATCAGGGTCTTTTCCAGGGAGTCTTCTCTTCTCATGAGGTGGCCAAAGTATTGGAGCCTCAGCTTCACAATCTGTCCTTCCAGTGAGCACTCAGGGCTGATTTCCTTCAGAATGGATAGGTTTGTTCTTCTTGCAGTTCATGGGACTCTCAAGAGTCTCCTCCAGCACCATAATTCAAAAGCATCAATTCTTCGGTGATCAGCCTTCTTTATGGTCCAGCTCTCACTTCCATACATCACTATTGGGAAAACCATAGCTTTAACTATACGGACCTTTGTTGGTAAGGTGATGTCTCTACTTTTTAAGATGCTGTCTAGGTTTGTCATTGCTTTGGCTTCCCTACCTGCCCAAATCTCAAGTCAGCCGATCAACCTTAATGCAACGTATCTAAAGGGTTAATAAAATTCTTATTGCGCCAGTGTCGTCATGCAGGATACACAACCTGCAGGCAAGGAGCTGAATTCTGACACAAGGCCTTGACCTCTGCAGACTGAGCTTTAAATATTCATACCGCTTAGAATGAATATTGAATGGCGGGATGGAAGGATTATAAATGGCTTCGTGGCATGGATTCATTAAAGTGACGTGAGACAAAAGCAGCCTGTTGTTGTTGTTGTTGTTGTTGTATTAATATTATTATTAATAAAACGATCACATGGCTGTTTACAATATAAAAAACACAAAAACGCATAACATAGTGACAAATAAAAATAATAACCCCACTCCCACAGTTTGAAAGGCCATGGATTAATTCACCAAAGGCCCTGGAGAAGAGGAAAGTTTCTGCCTGGCACCTAAAAATATGTAATGAAGGCACCAGGTGAGCCTCCCTGAGGAGAGCATTCCAAAAACAGAGTAAAAGCCATTACAGTGGTACCTCAGGTTACAGATTCTTCAGGTCAAGCCAGAAATAGTACCTCGGGTTAAGAACTTTGCTTCAGGTTGAGAACAGAAATCGCGCGGCGACAGCAGGAGGCCCCATTAGCTAAAGTGGTACCTCAGGTTAAGAACAGTTTCAGGTTAGGAATGGACCTCCAGAACGAATTAAGTTCTTAACCCAAGGTACCACTGTATCTACATCCAGATTCCCTCTTACCTTGGCAAGTGGTCAAAAGACTTTTTAACCACTCAAGCAGTGCAGGCGTGTGACACTACGTACGCTAGGGAATTCGGGGTTATGATCAGTTCTGCCATACATGTCGCCACATGTTTCCATTGTATGTGTGGCAAAATTCTCCTTGGCCGGGAGATAATGCAGATGACCAAAGCCACCCTCAGATGGGACAGCTTTCCCTTTTGTCATTTGATGGCCTTCTATGCACTGATAGCATGGGTGGCAAAAGAGCCATCAAGAACCCTCCTTGATAACCGGATTGGAAAGCATTTGAATGTGTACCATGGAAAGTTATTACTTGGTCCATAGGCACCTGCATTCACTCCCTTAGGAGTGACAAATGTGACATCAACACCACATTGTGCTGTGCCTCACCCTTCTTTTGAAAACAGTTACCGTGCTTTTCCATGTATAAGACTAGGTTTCTTTTACTGAAAACTTATGTTCGAAATAGGGGGTCGTTTTATACATGGGTAGTGCCTAGGGGGGACGTGGGATTGGTTGACGCCACTAGCCGGAGATGGTCTGCAGCATGCTATTGGTGTCTGCGGCAAGGGGTGGTGTTGATTGGGTGTTGCTGTGGCAATTGGGTGGGCAATAGGCTGCCTTTGCCGGCAAGGGGACAGGCGTTAGGAGGCAAGGCGGGTGAGTGATTTTTGGGAATCCCTTCCCCCTTTAAAAAATAGCTCAAGAACTCTGTGCAATCCTCCACAAAAAGCTCAACAACTCTGTGCAATCTCCCCCTATTTTCTTAATTTTTAGTCCCCCAAAATAGGGGGGGTCTTATACACAAGGGCATGTTATACACGGAAAAGTACGGTAATATGCGCTCCGATCATGGCTTATCCCTTTGGCTGGCAAGGTCATAGGCGCAGTCTCAACCTTATTTCATCCCGCCCTCAAAAGGGAAACGTATTACAATTAGGGACAGCAGAACTGTCACTTTTCCTTCTTTCATATCTTATATTCAATTTCTCTAAATTTCCACATCAGTGTTTTTCGTTTTAGAAACTCCTCCTGAAAATTCGTTAGCATTTTGTCTGAATTTCTCTGAACAGACACACTTTTTTGCCCAATAAATACACACGTTTTTGCAAAGCGGTTTTCCCCATTTCGAGGCATTTTTGTACATTATCATTAATTCATGCACGTGTATGCATGACTACTTTACCCTAGTCCTTGTATTTCATTCTATTTTTGTACATGTTACTTGGCTGGAGAACTGCATTGCAAAATTCAGAGAACTGTGAATTTCAGAGGATGCCTATTCTCATAGAAGCATAGAGTTGGAAGGGACCCTGAGACTCATCTAGTCCAATGCAGGAATAGACAGCTGTCCATTATGGGTATCGAACCTGTGACCTTGGTGTTATCAGCACCATGCTCTAACCAAGTGAGCTATCCAGCAGCGATGTTTCAGTTCACTTATTGTTTTTGAAAGTGCAAATCGGGTGGGTTTGTCTTTCAGTGAAAACTAAATCCAGTTTCTCCCCAACTCTACTTACAACCCTATTAGCACGCCTTTCAATGAGTTGTGTTGTAGGTCTTCCCATCTTCATAAAAGGATCTGTACCAGATAACCTTTGTGTCACTCTGTGCTTTACTCTAATTAGGATGGATCACTATAATTAGCTGCAGGTAAAGTTGCCTACTTGCTAGTTTGTTGCTTCTGGGGATTTCCTCAGTGATATATAGAGATGGAGAAAACCATTAAAAGGATTAAATATGCTGTATAAATGTAAGACTGTCATCATGCTTTCCAATCCACAAACTGTGGAAAGAAGATGGGGCAAACTGGCGAAGGGCAACGTGTGGGAATGCCACTAGGAATAGAATAATACAATTGTAGAGTTGTAAGTGACCTGGGGGGGGGGGTCATCAAGTCCAACCCTCTGAAAAATTCAAAGAAGTGTGAATTTTGAAGGATGGTTCTATTTTGGTTTGCGTATTGCAGGCTTTCCCAACCTTGGCCCTCCAGATGTTTTTGGCCTACAACTCACATGATCCCTAGCTAGCAGGACCAGTGGTCAGGGATGATGGCAACTGTAGTCTTAAAACATCTGGAGGGCCGAGGTTGAGGAAGCCTGGCATATTGTTACATGGAAGGGACCCCCAAGGCCCACTAGTCTTGTCCCCTGCAATGTAGGAATCTCAACTAAAGGATCCATGACAAATGGCCATCAAACTGTGCTTTAAAACCAGAGCTGATAGGTCTGGGGATATGGTTGAAGCCTTGGCCGATTTGTAGACTGCAGAAATGACACAGGCGATCGACACCATTGCTCCTGAGCATGCTCATTCACTTCAGCAACTCCTTGCAATTCACCACTCCTTGAGAAACCCTCCTTGGACCTGGAAGATCTGTTAAAACTATTGGCTAATTGCAAAGATCCCCTTCCTTAGCAAGTTTCCTGAGATAGGGAATTGGACCAATGATCAACTCAAGGCATTCTTGGATGAGATGCCTAAAGGGTGTGGCAATAAAACTTCCAAAAAAGGAGATTCCACCAAGTTCCAAGCATAGGAGCCAACTTCTAGGGGTCGAGGTCCCTTCAGCCCACCCAATAATATGTTTGAGGCTCCCCCAAAAAAGTTATGGGCCTTGCCATTCAAATGCTTTGTGTGTGCATCACATCTTGTGATCAGTTTTGTGGGGTGGGGCTGGGCCCCCAATATTTTATTCAAGTTGGCACCCTTGATTCCAAGTGAGTCTGCTCCACTGTCAAACTGCTCTTACTCTCAGAAAGTTCTTCTTGATATTTTAATGGAAACTTCCTTTTTTGTAATTTGAATCCATTGCTTCAAGTCCTACCCTCTAGAGCAGGAGAAAACAAGCTTTCTCCATCTTCCCTTGAGATAGTTGAAGATGGCTATCATATTTCCTCAAAGTCTCCTCTTTTCCAGGGGAAACATGCCCAACTCCCCCATAAGGCTTGGTTTCCAGGAAAGAGGCTACAGGATTACTGTCTTAGACAGTACTTGTAGGATGATGTAGGGCTGCAATATGTCTGGACATATCCGGACATATCTGGGATTCGCCCGTCGGAAATAGCATCCAGGCAGAATTTCTGAAAAGCGGTAGAAATGTCTGGGAACAACTTTGCCAACTAAAAACTCAACAACTTTTGTGTCCGGATTTTCACTTTTTGAAATATGGCAACCCAAATGATGACACTCATTACATAGTGCAGAAGTGGCCATGCATCTTTCCTCCATCATACGTGATGTAGGTATGACCCCTAACCTAATGGCTTGGTTCTTTGGGTCCTTTTCAAAAGAATGACCACTTTATTTTTTTTCAAAGCTTATATAACGTTATTAAAGAAATTTTAACATAACCAAACATGCAAATTACATTTTACAATTTCAATTAACACCCCCCCCCCGTGACTTCCCCCAACTTACCTTCCTGGTTTATAACATCCCTGTTTCTTCTGCTTATAATTTTGTATTCCATATATATATAAATTAAGGTTGTAATATTTGTCTCTTCTTCTCATTTTTACCTCATAATTGTATTTTCTGTTTGTATTTGTTCATTGTAAGCGTATTACTCAAATCCTGCCAGTGAGTTCATTTCAGTGCATTGTTTCTGTATATACATCATAAAAGGTTCCCAATCTTTTTACAAGTCATTATTGTCCTTATCTTTAAGTCTCTCAATTAGCTTCGCCATTTCAGCATATTCCATCAACTTTCCTTGGCAGTGATCTTTCGTTGGTATTTCGTCACTTTTCCATCTTTGAGCTAGTAAAATTCTGGCTGCTGTTGTTGCATACATGAATAGATTTTTCTTATCTTTTGGTAAATCCTGCCCTAAAATACCTAATAAAAACGCTTCTGGTCTTTTAACAAAGGTTATCTTAAACATTTTTTTTTTTATTTCATTATAGATCATCTCCCAACAGTTTCTAATTATTTTACAATTCCATCACGTATGGAAAAGGGTACCTTCTTTTTCTTTACATTTCCAGCACTTATTAGAACTTGTTTTGTACATTTTTGCCATTTTCACCGGTGTAATATGCCATCTGTACATCATCTTCATATAATTCTCTTTCAACAATATGCAATCCATGAATTTTAGATTACTTTTCCACAATTCCCCCCAATCATCCATTTGTATATTATGCCCTATATCTTGTGCCCATTTAATAATGACTGACTTCGCCTCCTCGTCTTTCGTAAAAGGATGGCCACTTTAATCTGGGCTGCTCCTAGGTCAAGCCCTCTAAACAAATGCAGTTTAAAAAAGAAAATGAGCTCAGAATTTCCAGCTGAGCAACACAGATGACAGATAGATCCCAACAAGCGACTGGTGCAAATGGCAGCTACAGTGTGCAAGCCAATCAAACAGCAGAAGAGGACATTCTCTCATAAGTAAAGCTGTCCTGAAAGTTCTCAGAATAAACATATGCAGCTTGGAAGGAGTGCTTTGTGTGGTTAGAAATGACTCCATGGAATACACCTCCACTCACCCTTTTAATGTCATGATTGGAGGCAATTTCCTGTGGAGGTAACGCTCCGCTTTGCGAAGGCAAACCTCGCACCAGACATGCAACGGTGTGTCAAGGAGCGTTACACCTGCTTTCCCTGACCTTTTGCCTTCTTGGCTAGAAAACAAGGTTTCCCCCCGACCTTTTGTCCTCTCACAATTTGTTTGTTAGACATATCGCTTGGCTGGAGCATGACGGGGGACACAGACGTAATCAAGTAGCGAGGGGAATATTTGAGGGAAACACCTGCTGACACGTGTATTTGCTAAGTTCAGGGTGGTTTCACTACTGTTTCCAATTGTTGACTTCTGCTAATAAAAGGAGCCTCTGCAGAGCTAGCCGGCAGCTTGCTTGGAGCATGCTTGCCACCGTGCTTCTGCACAGCTCACCTGTATTCAACCTCCAGTTGTCTCCGTTATTCCTACAGTTTCCCACCACCCTTTATTTTCACTTGCAAGTAGCCAAAGAAATGTAACTTCATGATGATATTGGAACGCAAATCAGATTACAGTTGATGCTTCCTTCCCTCACTTTGGAGGCTTGGGAGTAACAATAAAGGGGAGAAAATGATACCCAGAAGCACTAGAACAGAGGCAAGGAACCTCAGTCACAGACCTTCCAAGTGTCCCTATTTTCCAGGGACAGCCCCAAATTTCCAGAAGCCCTCCTGATTTCTGATTTGTTTCTGGAATCTCCCACTTTCCCTTAAAAAGGTAAAGGGACCCCTGGCCATTAGGTCCAGTCATGGCCGACTCTGGGGTTGCTTTACTGGCCAAGGGAGCTGGTGTACAGCTTTCGGGTCATGTGGCGAGCATGACTAAGCCACTTCTGGTGAACCAGAGCAGTGCATGGAAACGCCATTTTACCTTCTCCCTGTAGCGGTACCTATTTATCTACTTGTACTTTTGAGGTGCTTTCGAACTGCTAGGTTGGCAGGAGCAGGGACCGAGAAATGGGAGCTCACCCCGTTGCGGGGATTCAAACCACCGACCTTCTGATCGGCAAGTCCTAGGCTCTGTGGTTTAACCCACAGCGCCACCCGCGTCCCTCCACTTTTCCTTAGGTCATCCCTAATTCCATCAGAGAAATGTTATCCCCTCAAGCCAAGGAGATAAATAACCAGGCAACCTGTAGAAGACGTCTGAAGGCAGCCCTGTATAGGGAAGGTTTTTAAAGTTTAATGTTTGGTTCCATTTTTATATATGTTGGAAGCCGCCCAGAGTGGCAGGGGCAACCCAGTCAGATGGGTGGGGTATAAATAATAAAAGGATTTTAATTATGGAATAGGATGTCCCTATTTTCATCGGAGAAACGTTGGAGGGCATGTAGGGCCAGGGTCCCCATGTGGCCCTCCAAGGCCACACACCCACATCCTCAGCTGATGCCACCTTCGTCAGTCCTACTTCATATCTTCCTTTAGTGTTTTTGCCTGGGTGGAATATGCCCCTGAATGCATCGCCTCTGCGTCGCCTGGGTGAAGGTCGGGTGTGCAGAAACATGCCTACTGCATGGGGGGGGGGGGTACATTCACCACTTCATCATTAAACTTCTGCTAAATTTGTAGTTACCCCCCACCCACCCTCAGCTTACTGATTCCTCCTCATGCATGAATGTTGCTGCTTTGCTACATAACAATTAGCCCTTTGAAGACAAGTTCACTATTTCTATATGATGTACATAATCAAATGTGAATAATTGTGTTTCCACATGCCTAGGAGACACGCTGTTGACAGAGGGATTTCATTTGTCTGCTTCATATTCACATTGCTTTTTTTCCACACACACACACAAAAACTCACCCCACAACCGACTGTAGGTGGTGCTAAATTCTTTCTGAGTCAAGCACTTTTTCGGATGACTTAGGAACTACTTCTTGCTTAGAAGCCTCAGAGTGGGTAAATACTATTTAGACACTAAATAACTGAACACTCACAAAAATTCACAGAAGAGTTTAGGCTCAACATTTGATGTTCCTCAGCTCTCCATGGTCAGCAATTCATTAAGTGAAGCGAGACAAAAGCAGCCTGTTCTTGTTGTTGTTAGTGCTAATTTCCCCTAATATACACAAGTTTTTTTTTTTTGGCAAGTAAATTTTTATTCAGAATTTGTACAAAAAAAAAAAAGAAAAAAGAAAAAAGAACTAACAAATACAAAAATAAACATTTTAACATAAATTATTCATCCTATTTTCATACTCTACAAAAAGGAAACATACAATCATATAAAAAATAATAATATAACCATTAGGCTCTCCTTAGCCTTTGACTTCCCTTCACCCTTTTGGTAAGTATCAAATAAATCTCGGATTGCATAATTAGTTTATTAAAGTTTATAGTTATTAGCTGATAAAGTTTTTCTAATACCGCCAGTTCCTCCTATATATCCGTTCCAATATAATTCCAAAATTTACTCCAATTTTTTTGAAATTTCTGGTCGTCTTGGTCTCGTATTCTGCCTGTTAATCTATCTAGCTCGGCATAGTTGATCATTTTGACCTGCCAGTCACTTATGTTAGGAATAGTTTCTATTTTCCAGTTTTGTGCCAGCATAATTCTTGCGGCTGTGGTGGCATAGAGAAATATTTTTTTATCTTCATTTTTTATTTCCTTACCCATTATTCCCAGCAAAAAGGCCTCAGGTCTCTTGGGAAAAGTATATTTAAAAACTTTTTTAAGTTCATTATAAATTGCTTCCCAAAAAACCTTCACCTTGTTGCATTGCCACCACATATGGTAGAGGTCTCCCTCCACTTCACCACATTTCCAGCATGTCTTATTTTCTGATCTATAGATTTTAGCCAATTTTGCCGGCGTAAGATACCATCTATAGAGCATTTTCCAAACATTTTCTCTCAAACTCGTACAGGCCGTAAATTTAATGTCTCTATTCCACAATTTCAACCACTTTTCAAACTCGATGTTATAACCGAAGTCAATTGCCCATTTAATCATTGCCTCTTTGACTTCCTCGTCTTTTGTATGCCATTCCAGTAATATGTCATATAATTTAGACAATGTTTTGTTTTTGCCTTCTATTATTTCTATATTGAATTTTGATTTCTTGTCCTCAAAGCCCATTTTTCTTTTATCTTGTTTTAACATATCATTCACCTGATGATATTGTAGCCAACCGGTGAATTGATCCTTTATTTCCTCATACGGTTTAAGTTTAAGCCCTTGTTCTGATTTTCTTACCAAATCTTCGTAGGTGACTGTCTTCCCTTCCATGTTGTTTTTTTTTATTGTTAAGACCTCTACTGGTGAAATCCACCATGGTGTTTTTCTTTCGAGAAGGTTCTTATTTCTTTCCCAGACCTGATATATTGGTCCCCTGAAAATATGGTTTAAGAAAGCCCTGTGGACTTTCACCTTCTCGTACCAGAGATATGCGTGCCACCCATACCGATTATTGAAACCTTCTAAATCTAGTAGGTCTCTGTTCTCCAATTTTATCCAATCTTTTAGCCAAAGTAGGCACGCTGCTTCATAATATAGGCTCAGATCTGGGAGAGCAAAACCTCCTCTTTCCTTTTTATCAGTTAGTATTTTCAGTTTAATCCTTGGTCTTTTCCCCTGCCAGATGAATTTCATCAGGGTTCTCTGCCATTCTTTACATTGTTTTAGACCTTTAATAACTGGAAGAGTTTGAAATAAAAACAACATCCTCGGCAAAACGTTCATTTTAACCACTGCAATCTTCCCTAAAAAGGAAAATTTCATCCTCCCCCATATTTCCAGATCTTTCTTTATTTTTTTCCATGTAACTTCGTAATTATCTTTATATAGGTTTATGTTTTTTGCCGTGATCCACACTCCCAAATATTTCACTTTTTTCACCACCATGATTTCCACTTTTTGTTCTAGATCTTTCGTTTCTTCCTTAGTTAGATTTTTAACCAGCATTTTAGTTTTATTCTTGTTTACCTTAAAACCTGCCACCTCTCCAAATTCCTCAATTTTTTGTAATGCTTCTTTTACACTATCTTGTGGATCTTCCAAAGTCAGAACAATATCGTCGGCAAAGGCTTTAATTTTGAATTCCTTCTTTCCTACTCTAATTCCTTTCACTTCTGTTGCCTCCCTCAGTCTCTTATTAAGTACTTCCAAAATTACAATAAATAATAAGGGGGACAGGGGGCAACCTTGTCTGGTCCCTTTATAAATGTTAAAATATTCTGTTGTATTATTATTTATCACCAGCTTTGCTTTCTGTTCTTTATATATTGCTTCTATGCCTCTTCTAAATTTTTCGCCAATTCCCATCCTTTCCAAAACCTTCTTTAGGAAGTTCCAGGAAACATTGTCAAATGCCTTTTCGGCGTCTATGAAAACCAGTGCGGCTTTTCTGTCTATTTTCATGTCCAGGTATTCAATAATGTCAATCAAATTCCTTACATTATCCCGTAATTGTCTCCCTGGGAGAAATCCTGTTTGATCACCATGAATTTTATTAATCAAGACCTTCTTTAATCTTTCCGCCATTATGTCTGCAAATAGCTTATAATCATTGTTTAATAATGAGATTGGCCTATAGTTCTTTACTTCCATAGTGTCCACCTCTTTTTTAGGGATCAATGTAACATAGGCTTCCTTCCAGGTATTAGGTATCTTTCCTTCTCTCAATATATTGTTCATAACCTCTCCCAGCACTGGTGATATTTGGTTAATTAATATTTTATAATATTTGGCCGGAAGGCCGTCCGGTCCCGGCGCCTTCTCAGCTTTCATCTTTTTAATAGCCTTTTTTATCTCTTCCTGTGTTATTTTCTCCTCTAGTGCTGCTCTTTCATCTTCTACAATTTGTTCCAGATGGTGTTTTTGCAAAAATTGATCTATTTCTTGTTCTGTTTCCTCTCCTCTTTTGTACAAATCCTTATAATATCTTTGGAATATTCTTTTTATTTCTTTTGGTTCTTCCATAATCATATCTCCTTCTTTTATTTTACTGATCGTACTCAACTTCTTCCTTTCTCTCAACTGCCACGCTAGATATTTCCCTATCTTATTTGCGGACTCAAAGTTCTTTTGATTCATCCTCTTAATTTTCCACTCTATCTCTTGGTTAATTATTGTAGCAAATTTAGCTTGTAGTATTTTTAAGTTCTGTTTTAAACTTTCTTCACTAGGGTTAACAGTTAATTTTCTTTCATTTTCCATAATCTGTGTTAAAATCTGCTCTTTCTTTTTTTCTTTTTCTTTTCTTAATTGGGTATTTTTCTGAATCAAAAAACCCCTCATGACCGCTTTTCCTGCGTCCCACACCGTCTCTATGGAAGTTTCTCCATTTAAATTCCACCTAAAGTATTCTTCAATTGTTTCTATAGCCTTATTTACTATCCTTTGATCATTAAATAAATATTCATTCATTCACCATCTGGCTGTTTTAACCTCTCTACCTTTTAACTCCATGGAAACCGCACTATGATCAGATAAAGTTCGGGGCCAAATTTCAGACTTAATTAAATTCTGTACCAATTCCCTCGAGACCCAAATACTGTCTATCCTCCCCCAGCTCTGATTCGGATTTGAAAAAAAAGTGAATTGTTTTGCAGTAGGGTTTTTAAACCTCCAGACATCCGTCAATCCCAAATTATTTACCATGTCGAAGAAAGATCGTGGTAGTTTACCTTCTTTCCCATCTTGTCTTTTTGTTAATCTATCCATATTCGGCGTCACCACCCCATTAAAATCTCCCATCAATATCATTTTCTGATCCATCCATTCCATTAGTATATTATCTAATTCCAAAAAGAAAGCTGATTTTTTCTCATTCGGGGCGTATATTCCAACCACAACTATTTTTTCTCCTTGAAACACCATCTGTACCACCACTATTCTCCCATGTTCATCTTTGTACAGTAATTGCGGGTCATATTTTTCCTTTATATAAATTACTACCCCTCTTTTCTTAACCTTGTCGGAGGTCACAAAGTCCAGTCCCAATCTCTTATTACTTAATACTCTCTTGTGTTTTCCTATAACATGCGTTTCTTGAAGACAAATTAAATCCCAATTCTTTTTCAACAATACATGTGCAATCTGGTTCCTCTTATTTTTATTATTCAAACCGTTTACATTCCAGCTTATTGTTTTTAAAGCCATCTATTAAACTATTCTAGCTAATTTAACTAGATTAAATAGGGACTACTGTTCCTTGCTTTCCTCCTCTTGTTCTTCTCCTTCTCCTGTTAAGCTCTCCTCTTTTTCTTCTTCTTCACTCCCTTCACCCTCCTCGTCTCTCTGTCGTTCCTCCCTTTCCACCTCCCCTTCAACTTTTCCCAGGTCCTTCTCGTATCTCCTCGCAAATTTTTGGAGTTCAATACTGGTGCTTAATTTAAACCTTTTTTCCTTAAAGTAGAATGAAACGCCTTCGGGAAACTCCCATCTATACAATATCCCATTCTTCTTCAATTGGTTTGTTAATTTTTTGTATGGCTCTCTCCTTCGAAGAAATCTCGAAGGAATTTCTCTAAAGATAATAATTGGGCTTCCTCCAATATATAACCTTTTTATGTGGTTCTGTTGCAGTATTTCATTTCTTATTTCCAGAGTGTTGAACATGACAATTACATCACCTGACAGCTTTTTCTTTCTGGCTCTGTCTAATTTTGGTCTTATTCGAAAAACATTTACTAAATGACAGTTTATCTCCTCCTCGCTCTTATTTAACCAAGTTGCCAGCTCTTTTATCATTTTAGATCTAATATTCTCATTTGGGGTCTCTGGTACACCCCTCAGTTTTAGGTTGGTTTGATTTTGTCTCATTTGCGTCATAGCCATATTGTCCAACAACTCTTCCTGCACTCTTTCTATCTCTTTAACTTCTACTCTAATTCTATCCACCTCCTTCTTACTAGTTTTCGTATCTTTTTGCACCTTTTTCATTGAATCTTCCAAAACCTTAGTTCTTACTGATAAATCTTTAACTTTTCCTGTCAATTCCCCCACCACTCCCTCCAATTTCTTATCCAAAGTGTCCTGTACCTCAAGTAATTTTCTCTCAATATATTGTTCATTATTTTTGAATTCTTTCCTTATTTCGGCCATCAGACTGCTATAGTCTTTAATTTCTTTACTTTCCTTAGCATCTTCTTGCCTCGACGACCTCCTTTCCGCTGGTGTTGCCACGCCTTTTTTTGCACCGTTTGTCATTTTGTAGGCTTGAAAGGTCTTGGGGTCCACCACACTAATGTTGTTCAAAAAGGGATGAGGCACAGGATCACCGATAGTCTCTGATGGGTTAATAAGTTACCGGGTCTGGCGTTGGGGTATAATAGCAGATATTAGTCATCACACATCAGGCTATACACAAAGTTTTACAATCTTTACCTTTTACAGTCTTTGTCCTCTTAGAGGGTGGTATTATAGAGGTCTGGCGTCACCAAAAATTTTCCTTTACTGGAGACTTGGAGGTTCTTCAGGAAGTGTTCTTTATGCTGGTTTAAATTCTCCTATTTGGCTTTTGGCACATGTCTCTTTAAATCTCAAATACATGCAGAGGCGTAGTAGATCAAGGACAAGATGAAATGGCGGGTAACAAAGCCAAGTTAAGTCTCGAAATGGCTTCCTCCTCCCTTTTTTATACCCATAGGGAAGTCACTAACATAAAACCAGCATTAAGGTCTGGGGAAGACCCAGGCTTTCTTCCACCCACTTCAAACAAAAAAAGTTGTTGTTAACAATAACGTCCTCAAAAAACCTGTCAGTTAAAGCATCAACCAAATGCCCCAGAAACCTCCTTTCCTCCTCTCAAACCCGGTAAAGAGTCTCTCAATCAAAAAAAAGAAAACTCAATATTACCTTGCTTCCAACTCTTTGTACTTTGTACTTTGTAAAATGTACTTTATTACCGAGGATATTCCTTCCCCTCGCTAGCGGTTACTTTCTTGCTCTTTCATTCACGTCTGCCAGCTTTTCGCTTTACTCCTTTATCATTCTTACCGCCAGTAGTGAATTCCTCCTTCTTTTGTCTTTAATTACTTCTCCGCTGGGTACTTCATTCAACATTCCTTTTGCTTTTACTTTGATTGTTTGATTGTTTTCCAGTGTTCTCCCTCCTCTGCTTTCATCAAAGCTTTATAACTATTTCCCAGCTTTTCCTCTGTTGTCGGAGGTCCGCCGCTTTCACTCGGAGCCTGAGGCTTCACAGCATGGAGTCTGATATTTCCCCTTCTCGCTGCGGCTCCAGCCTTGTTAAACGCCGGCAACACAGGCGAGCACACGCAGCCTTGCTGGGTGTTATGGCCAACAGGATATTCCACCTGTGGTTTAGGGGTTCACGGAGCCTTCGTGACCCCTCTAAGACCCCCACGCTGTTCGAGGCTCCTCAGACGAGTTGCCTCGCGCTCCTTCCCGTGGCCGCGGCGTCCCGGAAGTATACACAAGTTAGGGGATGCAGGTGGCGCTGTGGGTTAAACCACAGAGCCTAGGACTTGCCAATCAGAAGGTCGGCGGTTTGAATCCCCGCGACAGGGTGAGCTCCCGTTGCTCAGTCCCTGCTCCTGCCAACCTAGCAGTTCAAAAGCACGTCAAAGTGCAAGTAGATAAATAGGTACCGCTACGGCGGGAAGGTAAACGCTGTTTCCGTGCGCTGCTCTGGTTCGCCAGAAGTGGCTTAGTCATGCTGGCCACATGACCCGGAAGCTGTACGCCGGTTCCCTCGGCCAATAAAGCGAGATGAGCGCCGCAACCCCAGAGTTGGCCACGACCGGACCTAATGGTCAGGGGTCCCTTTACCTTTACCTTTACCTTTACCTATACACAAGTTTGCAAGCAATTTTCTCTAATATATGTGTTTTTTTGCACTGGAATAGCTCAGTCAGTAGAGCGTGATGCTGAATCTTAGAGTCATGTTTTGGGCTTGCTCTTTTTACTAATACATGCATTCTTTGCCACAGTATAAGTGAAATATACTCGGAGTTGAGAGTGGATTTCATGCTCTTTATTCAGCTCATAGTAGTGAGGAATGAGATTTCCCCCAAAATGTCTGCTTCATATACATTATTTACACAATGGGCCCCACGTGACTGGCTAATTCCAGGATTCTTCTGTAGGCCAATCAGTTGTGGATTCACTTCCACCTGGAGTTGGATTGGGTGGCTCCTGCGGACCAATCAGACTGCTGCATTCTGGATCCTATTGTTCTAGGGCCAATCAGACTGCTGCAATTTGGATCCTATTCAACTCAGTACATAACAATAAGCATTCTTGCACACATTACATGGCTTGGCTGGATTGCAAATTTTGGAGAAGTGAAGATTCCAATGATGAATTTGTTCTCATCTTGATTCAGAATGTGTGAATTACGCAGGTCAGTCTTTAACTGTGAACTGAATCAAATGTCTTCTCCACCTCTTGTCCATACCCTATTGAAGAGGGTTCACTTTTTTGCATTTAAAAGTTCCCAAGTTCAATATCCAGCCTCTCCAGTTAAGAGGATCAGGGAGCAGGGGATGTGAAAAACATCTGCCCAAGACACTGGAAAGGTACTGACAATCACACTTAAGAATGGATGAATCTGTCCATTTCGGTTTGGCTCATTTTCCAATCTTAAATTCAGTTCACGCCATTTCCACATCCATTTACAGGAAAAGGAAATCTATGCACTGCTTAATATAACAAAATCTAAAATCAGTTCATGCAAATTGCAACAATAAAACCATAAGCAAAAAAATTGATACGTAACATCAAAAAGCAATAAAAATCCAGTAAAATCTTAAGCAAAACATTGAAACAGAAATACTGAAATTATGTTCGTGGGTTCCTATGGAGTTTTTTTTTTGGGGGGGGGAGGGAGACTTGGTGACCCATAACCCAAGACATTGCGACCCTGATTATTTGTGGACAATTCTAATACATTTATTATTATTATTATTATTATTATTATTATTATTATTACAAACAATTTCCTTGAATTATGTATGTTATTTTCCTTTATATATGCATTTTTGTGCACAGTATCCCAGCGTTAAAATGTTCCATCCTTGGAGCCTGATGGATCCACTTGGAATCCAGAGCTGCTAGGTCTGGGGATATGGTTGAAGCCTTGGCCGATTTGTAGACTGCAGAAATGACACAGGCGATCGACACCATTGCTCCTGAGCATGCTCATTCACTTCAGCAAGCCTGGAAAGCTGGTGGTATACCTTGAAGTTGTGGGAGATGGCATAAATTAGAAGATGGCTAGAAGGCAAATGGGAAACAACTCAAATTAATACAAGCCCCAAAATGCTTCAATAATAATAATAATAATAATAATAATAATAATAATAATTTATTATTTATACCCGGCCCATCTGGCTGGGTTTCCCCAGCCACTCTGGGCAGCTTCCAACAAAACACTAAAATACAATAACCTATTAAACATTAAAAGCTTCCCTAAACAGGGCTGCCTTCAGATGTCTTCTAAAAGTCTTGTAGTTATTTTTCTCTTTGACATCTGGTGGGAGGGCATTCCACAGGGCAGGTGCCACTACCGAAAAGGCCCTCTGCCTGGTTCCCTGTAACTTGGCTTCTTGCAGTGAGGGAACTGCCAGAAGGCCCTTGGCGCTGGACCTCAGTGTCCGGGCAGAACGATGGAAGTGGAGATGCTCCTTCAGGTATACTTCTTAAAAGGGGTGGCAGTGGGACTACTCCTTGAGAAATCTTCCTTGGACCTGGAAGATCTGTTAAAACCATTGGCTAATTGCAAAGAACCCCTTCCTTAGCAAGTTTCCTGAGATAGGGAGTTGGACCAATGACCAAGGCATTCTTGGATGAGATGTCTCAAGTGTGTGGCACTCACCCAGGTTTGGTATGTGTTGGAAAGTCACTGGAAGCATATAGGTGTTTTACCGTATTTTATTTACAAATGTACAGGTTGAGCATGCCTTAAGCCCTTGAACAGACAGCCAAATCCACATAAGATCTCTGGAGCAAAGCAATCTTCAAGATGCAGCTGTCTGCCTCTTCATTTATATTCCACTCCATCGCCTGCCAGTTATATTGCCTCTCTTTCACACAAGCCACCAATCCAACAACATCCTTTCCTACGAGGTCAACAGGAAAAAGGCATCCCTCCTTCCAGGTATTTCCTAGCTAACTACTTACCTGTAATCTGAATCCTTGGCCTGCAGCCGGCAGGCCTTAAGAAAACCAGAACTGAATCAGGCTTACTGGCTGGAGTCGCAGTCGAAAATGTCAGGAGGCTGAGGAAGGTTAATGAAAAGAAATCTCCAGCAACACTTCAAGCTCCATTAACCTTCTCCTCTCCAGTTCCCTATCTCACAAACAATGCACTTAAGCACATTCTCCATAGTATATGTTGCTGCCAACGTGCTTATCTTACAATGTTTTCATTTATATTCCTTCCCCTTTTCTTTCTTTAGGGTGGTAAACACAAGCCAGCAATGTCCTGGGAATGATGCTTATGCATTCCCACCTCTATATGATAAACCGTTTTCTTGTTGTTGTTGTTGTTTAGTCGTTTAGTCATGTCCAACTCTTCATGACCCCATGGACCAGAGCACGCCAGGCACTCCTGTCTTCCACTGCCTCCCACAGTTTGGTCAAACTCATGCTGGTAGCTTCGAGAACACTATCCAACCATCTCATCCTCTGTCGTCCCCTTCTCCTTGTACCCTCCATCTTTCCCAACATCAGGGTCTTTTCCAGGGAGTCTTCTCTTCTCATGAGGTGGCCAAAGTATTGGAACCTCAGCGTCAGGATCTGTCCTTCCAGTGAGCACTCAGGGCTGATTTCCTTCAGAATGGATCGGTTTGATCATCTTGCAGTCCATGGGACTCTCAAGAGTCTCCTCCAGCACCATAATTCAAAAGCATCAATTCTTCGGCGATCTGCCTTCTTTATGGTCCAGCTCTCACTTCCATACATCACTACTGAGTAAACCATAGCTTTTACTATACAGACCTTTGTTGGCAAGGTGATGTCTCTACTTTTTAAGATGCTATCTAGGTTTGTCATTGGTAAGGAATGAAGGTAAGGAATGAAGTTAGATGCTAAGGGAGCATCAGGATTACAAGGAAGATCTGAACACTTTAAGGCTGCAATTCAGTGTTTATTTACTATAGAGTAAATTCCTTTGAAATAAATGAGACTTACTTCTAAGTAAGTATGCATAGAATTGCACGGTTGATATTCATAGATACATATGTACGTACACAATTTTATTTGCTTGCTTTCCACAGCTCAAACCATGCTCAAGGTGGCTTAGAAAAAAGACATCACTACAATGTAACAAAAGTAGTCACTTTTCTTGGACTACAGCTCCCATAACTCCTTGCTGTTAGCAATGCTGACATGGGTTGATGGGAACGGCAGTCTGGAAAACACCATCTGTTCACATTAACTCTTGCCTTCTGTCTATCTTTGCTGGAGCCAGGGAGACCAGGCATCTCAAGAGAAATCCTTGGTTTACTGGATATGGTCTGTTCTAATTAACTGTTATAATTAAACACAACTCTCTCTTTTTTAACCTATAAAGCCTTATATGGCTCAGGACCGCAATACCTCAAGGACCACCTCCCCCCATATGAACCACCCCAGGCCCTGCAATCATCACCTGAGGCCCTTCTTCATGTGCCTCCTCCACGAGAGGCCCAGAGGGTGGCAAGACGAGAATGGGGCCTTTTCTGCAGTGGCTCCCCATTGTGGAATGTTCTCCCCAGGGAGGCTCACTTGGCGCCTTCATTACATATCTTTAGGTGCCAGGCAAAAACATTCCTCTTGTCCTAGGTCTTTGGTTGATTATACAATACATGGCCTATTAAACTCTGTGTGTGTGTGTGTGTGTGTGTGTGTGTGTGTGTGTTCTTATGGTATATATTTTTTGTGTTTTTACATTGTAGACTGTCCTGGGATCTTTGGATGGAGGTTGGTATAGAAATTTAATTAATTAATTAATTAATTAATTAATTAATTACTAATACTTAAGCATTTTCCTCTAACATATTTTAAAATGTTTTAGATGTGCAATGACAACTAGAAGCTGACTTTAAAAGTAAGAAAAGCTAGACAACACATAGATTCTCATAGGAGCCCATGGACTATGGCTTATAAATTTCCCACCCACCCACTCACCCATCCCTATTCCCATTATTGATGTACGACATTTCCTTCCACAACACAAAAGCCAGACGTCTTTGTAAATCAGCAATACTGTTACTGCCATTACAGGGAGGGAAATGCATACGAGGGGATTATCAAATATGACTCAACCCTTTGTTTCCCTTGTAAATCTGGAATTGGTTGAAGGCTATTATTTTAGTGGAAGGAAATGAATTTTGCCATTTCATTCCCAGCCATCTTTCTAAATGTCATTGATAAATGTTTCAGTGCTGCAGGTGTTTTTCTACATATACACATGAGCTTGGGTGAGAAATAGAGGCTAAAACTTGCACCATATAGAACAGGGATATGGACCCCATACTGCACGTCCTATCATCCCTGACCATCGGCCATGCTGGGATTGTGAAGCCAACAGCACCAAGACGACCGCAGGTTGGGGAAGACTCATTGAGGATGTGAAACCATAAAACTCTGCCTTTCAGTTTTCTGGCAACTCAAAATGAAGCCTTCGCTGTTGGTGGCAGTAATGGCCACCAACTTAGATGACTTTAAAAACAGAACTTCATGGAGGAGAAAACTACTGTATCAATGACTACCAGCCATGAAGGTTATGCTATGCCAGGCTTCCTCAACCTTGGCCCTCCAGATATTTTTGGCCTACAACTCCCATGATCCCTAGCTAGCAGGACCAGTGGTCAGGGATGATGAGAATTGTAGCCTCAAAACATCTTGAGGAAGTCTGTGCTGTGCCTCCACAGCTGAACACAGTAGTGCTTTTGAGTACCAGTTGTTGGACACCATAGGAGGGGAGAGAGGTCTTGTGCTTGGGTCCCCCTCTTGTGGGTTTCCCACAATGCACCTGGTTGACCAATGTGAGAACATGATGCTGGACTGGATGGGCCATGGGTCTGATCCAGCAGTATCTTACTGTGTTCTTATATTCTTAACAATCATATCTCTGTCATACATATTGTCCCTGCCTGTCCACTCACTATTTCAACTATCCAGCTGCATTTCCCAGAAATTGTCTCGTGGTAGGTAACTATTTAAAAATAGAATTCTAATTTTAGAGAGAGACCTTTCTCCTTCACACACACCCCACAATAAAGTTAAACCAAAAGCATGGCCCAGAGAACCTTTTCAATCACCCACCCCACCCCCTTGTCCGGATATCACCTCACCCTTGCCATCTGTCAATAAAACAAATAGGCTCCGTTTGTTGTCCAATTGGCTCTGCAGACCTTGCCACATCAGAAAGAGTTTTATTCAGGGTTGGCAGGGACAGTGAGGAATGGCTGGCAAGCGAGAGGAAAACGCCGTTTCAAAAGAGCCCCTTGCATCACACATGCTGAGTTGCAGTTCCAGAGGAATTACTGCTTCACGACTGGAAAAAGTTAACAACCAGCGAGAGGATAGTCTTTCTCCGTCTGTTGCTATGAGTGCTGGTCTATAGGGGTGTAGCTTTCCTCTTGGGTTTCTTTGTTTGTTTTGCATATTGCTTTCCTCTTCCTTCTGGCAGAAGGGACTTTTTTATTATTATGGTCAGGTGAGGTGCAAAAGCCAGTGCAAAAGCCAGCATGGAGCACCCGAAGGAAACCAAGCTCGCCTTGGGCCAGAAAGAAAAATGGGGGTAAGTGGAACAATAAAATTAAGCTGCTTGGAGGTTGCTGGGCATTTAGTGGCAATGAAATAATAGGAAACTCAGGGCACAGCGGAGCCCAAGCTAAGTTTCTAAGCTAAGTTCCAGCTGGTTGCAATGGGAGACTCAAGTCCAGACTTTTTGAGGGGTACGCTCCGTGTTAGTTGCTTGTAGCAAAAATAACAAAGAGTCTTGTGGCACCTGAAATTTGTGATGGAGTAAGCTATGGTGGGCTACAGTCTGCTTCTTAAGATGCATGAAGTGTTATTCTTCGTTATCGGGGGGTATGTGTACCCACAAGGTTTATAGGGTAAACAGTCAGGCCAGAGGGAAATTAAATGCAGAGGAGTGTGGACAAATTACATATTCAGCAGTGGTTCATCCCAAAGCAGTGCTCAGTGACACAGACAACCTGGCATTGGTAAGCCAATGGGCACAGATAATGGGCTAGCCACCCTTTGTCTTTTAGGTTCCAACTTACATTTCTCCCATTGAAATCAATGGGACTCAAGGAGGGCTTACATGGAGCAGAGTGGTGCCTCGTGATAATCAAACCATATTCACGAGTGCAATTGTAGGAGGTGAAGGAGAAATGTCTCCTATGTGTTTTAGAAGGGGGGGATATGGTTACTGTCAAATCCCCCCACCCATTGTTTTTCTGGTCTGTACTTGTGGCAAATGGCATAAACATTGAAAATAAGACTTGCTGGCTGCAGTTATGAGCTCTTTAGCTTTATAACGACCATTGATATTGTTGGTGGCTGCACCCAGTTAACGAGAGGAAAACATAGACTTGCACTTGCTGAACAGTAAATACACCCATTAGCAAAATTCCAGTTTTTGAATAATTTTGGTGCTTCCCTGCTTTCTTTCTTTCTTTTCTTTTTTGCGGGAGAAGGGGTTAGAATGGTCACGAAAGGTGAGGGCCATGTTTCTGTGGACTGTGGAGATTGTGGGTCAATGTCCTCTCCCCCAATCCCAGCTATGATTATTTTATGGGCAAAATGTAATACAAGAATTGCAGCAAAGGCCGAGTGAGCAGTGAAATTCTAATGAAGGGATCCTCTGAGGTCTCTGACTGTGGTTTGTTATTGAGGGCCTCCTTGGATGAACACAGGGTAGAGAAGAACTTTGTGGTCAAATTGTCGCCTTTGTTGGGTGGTGTTCCTGCTCCCGTCCCTACCCTTTGCTTTTTTGCCCAGTGCTTCATCAAAAGAGGTTTGCCCGGTGTTATTATCTCCTTGAGTTTGGCATATATTCGGAACCTTATGTGCTCAGCTGCGCTGCATCGCATTATGAAGAGGGCAATTTTGAGGATGTTTGATGAATCCCTGTGGCTAATAAAATAAGCACCCACTTGGCTGGGAATATCAATTTGCAGCCATAATGGTAGCACAAAGTGAACAGCTTTAAGTGATCCTGTTTTTATAATCCTATAATCTCGATGCACTTTGATATGCATGCAGGAAGTGTTTGCAGCTGGACTGGACTGTGTGATAAAAAGAAGAGCGAGGCAGGGGAGCAAATATCATTAAGCCAAACATAAACTTTCAGCTACAAAATCCATCTTTTTTTTCACAGGAGTTAGAAGGTTTGTGGAACTGTAATTCTTTCTAAAGTCGGCCCTGCTGGTTTGCCATTGCTTCATCTGAATGCTTCATACATAGAGATATTTTGCATTTATGACTACAGCTTTGCTGAAAATTATCCAGTTTTGAGGCGGATATTAATAATTTCAATGAGGTAGACAATTTTCTTGAAAATCTCAAAGATTATGTGAATTTTCACCACAGGTAGATCGATAGTTTGGGACCATTGTTTTCAATGACTGCTGCTACTTCTGTTTGATCTCATGATCTGACCCATACACCCCACCAGTTTCTGCATTTTTCTCCCTCCTGGATCAAGCAAATGGATGCTTCCAGCCAATCAGAAAATGGGACAATGCTGCAATGATGACACAATGCAGTCTAGGTAGTTAGATTTGGCTACGTGACTGCATCATGGAGAAAGCAAGTTAGAGAAATTGAGAGAGAGGGCCACATAGATTTAAACACAAATGTTTTCAGAAGGAGTGCCAGTGGGGGGATATCAAAGGGGGTTTGTGGTTGCACTGACAAAAATATCTTTCAAAAAACATTGTTAAGTAGGTTTAAACTCTGCTTCTGGTGACATATGAGCATGCAAAAATAAAATGATGTGGTTGGCTTATATATGTATTGGAGAAGAATGTCTCATTTGGCAGTAAGGAGCTGTCAAATCAGTTTTCAGAAGGTGGTTTGTTTGTAGCTTGAAATTCTTCTGAGGCAGTCTTGGTTTCATAAATTACATTTCATATGATTTACTACATCATTCCGGTCAAATCTACTGCTGTCCATAGTCCAATTTGGTGGCAGTCAAAATGGGTTTCTATTTATCATTTCCTGAACTTTTTTTCTGCATCTCCGGTGCTTTATTTTTCTTATTGATGACCACAATAGCCTTGTGAAGTAGGCTACACTGAGATATATCAGCTTGTCTAAGTCCTAAGAGCTGCAATTTCATGGGTGACCGCTCAGTTGGCAACCCTACAGACTAGAGTCAGCCATGCATGCATTGGGGGGGGGGGAGAGAAGAAGGCGCAGATATGCATGTCATTTGCATATGACCGTTCACATGGACAAATGTAAACTTAGAATTACCATAGCTGAAATAGAAATGCAATGCATCTCATCATAGTGGGGGAGACTGTGTGAGTTGGTGACCTGCCTGCCTACTCTGTGAGCCATCCCACTACTAACAGTGAGTGGGCAGCTTCAATGCCCAACTATTCTCCTATCTTAAGAGTTCTTTATCGTTAGACCAGGCTTGAATCAGACAGCCCTGCAAGTGGTGTGACGGTTGGAGTCTTCTTCTTCTTCTTCTTCTTCTTCTTCTTCTTCTTCTTCTTCTTCTTCTCCTCCTCCTCCTCCTCCTCCTCCTCCTCCTCCTCCTCCTCCTCCTCTTCTTTGGCAATCACTCGTAGCCTAGTAAGATTGTGTTACATAAACACAGTCTTAACAATGAGTCCGTAAGTGACTGTGGAGGCCAATTCTGGATCCACATGTCCTTCCACAGTGGGGACATTGGTGGGAGTTGATCGCAGTGTGGATTTGCCAAGCGTGCCTTCCTCTTAGCACGTTTCTCCCTTGCGTCCTGAGTTTGAGTGTCTTCAAAGCCCATGACACCTTTGGTAAAGGCTGTTCTCCAACTGGAGCGCTCGCAGGCAAGTGTTTCCCAGTTGTCGGTGTTTATACTACTTTTTTTTTTAAATTGCCTTAATGCAATCTTTAAACCTCTTTTGTTGACCACCAGTGTTACACTTTCCATTTTTAAGTTTGGAATAGAGTAGTTACTTTGGAAGATGATCATCAGGCATCTGCACAACATGACCAGTCCAACAAAGTTGATGTTGAAGAACCATTGCTTCGAAACTGGTGATCTTTGCTTCTTCCAGTACACTGGTATTAGTTCATCTGTCTTCCCAAGTGATGTGTAAAAAATGTTGGAGATACTGTTGATGGATTTTTTCAAGGAGTTGGAGATGTATCAAACTAGGAACAGGTAAACCTATATTCCAGTACTGTAACTTCTGCTTTTGCGGTGGAATTTCTTCTCTCTCTTGTCCTCCCATGTGCCCCATCCATCTTCCCCAAATCTGTTTTAGAAGGCTTGGGTAAAACCCAGAGAAATAATAATAATAATAATAATAATAATAATAATAATAATAATAATATTTATACCCCACCCAGTTGACTGGGTTTCCCCAGCCACTCTGGGCGGCTTCCAGCAAAATATAAAAAGCATAATAAAACGTCAAACATTAAAAACTTCCTGATACAAGGCTGTATTGGGAATTTATACAATTAAGCCTCTTTTTCCCCATGAATTTTTGTATTTTAAGCTTGTATTTGTGAACTAATACATATATAGCCAGAGACTTGCGTGCATAAAATATTTATGTTCTGCTATTTTTGGGGTGTTCTTGGATTCTGCACAAAAGGGGATTCTATCCCCTTTTAAACATCTTAAGAGAGGCAAGGGTGAATAAAGAGTATGTTAGTACTAAAATATCTGGAATTCTTACCCATGCAGAAACGCCTTCTAGGGGCGGAATTGCTCAGTAGATTGGGGACAGGTTTGAGAGAGGAGGAAATAGAGATGGATTTTGATTGCACAAGTAAAAGTCATTCCACTAATGCAAGGACTGCTTTGGGACTTCCTCCTTTTCTGCTGAGGATCATTTGAATGATCTTGAATTGAATTGAGAACTAAATGAAAACCAAACTGATTAGTTTTCTAAAGGGATAAATGTGAACTGGAATTAGTTCCTTTTGAACATGTTGAACTAGAATGAGTTCCTTTTTAAGGTGAATGTTCCAAACATCCATCTATTTAGCTATATCTATCTATCATCTATCTATCTATCATCTATCTATCATCTATCTATCATCTATCATCTATCTATCTATCATCTATCTATCTATCTATCTATCTATCTATCTATCTATCATCTATCTATCTATTTATCTATCTATCTATCTATCATCTATCTATCATCTATCTATCTATCTATCTATCTATCTATCTATATCTATCTATCTCTATCATCATCATCTATATCATCTATCAATCTATCTAAATACAGAATATTTGAACACATCTCTAAGTACAGAATATTCAAACACATGTCTCCCCCCTGGAAACCTAAAATGGTATGATCCAGGAATTACGTCGCCACTCTGACCTTGTTGAATACATAAAATGGCCTGAACATGCGGCCCAAGTCCTGAAATGGAGCTATGTGAATATTACGAAGAAGTTTACCAAAAATATTTACACCCATTCTAGATTCCATCTGTGAAGATGACCTTTCGAAACCAAGTTAATAACCACCTGACAAAGAGAAGGCATTTTTGAGACTCAGCAGGAAATAAAAAGAGAACAAACATCAAAGCAGTCAGCTGGAAACAAAGAGAATTAAAACACATGATGGACGTGCGATGGGTTCGGGGAGGGGAGTGAAAAATCATGAGGAGAAAAAACACTTAAAAAAAATATATTCATCAGCGTGCACCCCAGGAAGAGATTTATCCAGTCACCATGAAAAAATAACTAGTGAGATCACAAGGGTAAGAGGAAAATAAGATAAGTAAATAGCATAAATAAGGAAATGATAAACCGGGTATGCAGAATTGCATTTGGAATATTGAAAAGAATTTTCTGATGTGCAGACTTTGAGTGTGTAGGGGGGGACATGACACAGTGCTACCCCTATGTATGCCCTGAATCCATGGAGCGATTTATTTATTTTTAAATGGAGGGATTTGATACAGTTCACAAGCAGGCCTTATGAAGAATGGTTGAAGGAACTGGGTATGTTTAGCCTAGAAAAGAGGAGACTGAGAGGGGGACCTCAACCCCTAGAAGTTGGCTCCTATGCTTCAAACATGGTGGATTTTCTTTCCTTGGAGGTTTTTAAGCAGAGGTCAAAAGTCACACTTCTCTGAATTTTGCCATGCAGTTCACCAGCAGAGTAATGCGTACAAACATGCACATGTGAGTGAAAGTAACCTAGAAAAATGTAATTGCATTAGGGAAAAAGTGGTTGGCAAAATGTATCTGTTAGGCAAAATGCTATACAAAAAAAAATGTATAAAGCCAGGCTCTACCCATCTTCCTGTTCCACCCTTCAGTTCCTTCCCTTTGGGATCCATTCTGCTAAGTTATCTTTGAGGAAGCAGGGTGGAGGCTTCCACTGCAAGAGTGGGAATGATATTTCCCAAGGCACTCTGTGCAATTTGATAAGATGCACGCCTGGAACACCATCAGCACAGATGCACCAACATTACAAACCAGTAAAGAAGGAACAGAGAAGGTTTTGCTTCTCTGTTCTTTCAAAGAAAGCTTGCAAATACTGAATTTGCTTCTTTCTGAATTGAAAAGCTTGTCCAGAATATTAGCAAACTCCTCTCATCATTTTGACTGCAAATGTCCCACAGCTTCATGAAAACGATTTTTATTTAATTCTCCAGATTTATTTTAAAACAAAGAAATTACTTCCATTTCTTTCCCAGCTTTCTCATGGTCCTCCTTCTTGCGTGACTCGGGGCTTTTCACATCAGCCTGGTTGCACAAGAAGTTCCACCACAGTGGTTTTCTCGCCTCCATTTGATTTTGTACAGTGTTGAAATGGATCTTGAACCAGGACCACCAGCAACCAGTCTTTGGCGCTTTACCTCCTGTGATAACTCAGAAAGCAAACTAGCATTTACACTTAAACTACACTTAAATTTTAGCACTTAAGAGCATGAAAGAAGCATCATCTGATGCTTTGCCACATTGTACATCCTGTTAGGTGACTTCACAAGACAGTTGAGGCACACCAGGCAAAGAGTCTGAAGGTTCATTTTTTCATATGTGGTGGAGGTGTAAAAAAGCAACAAGCTTTTGGGAAATGATACATAATGAATTGAAAAAGATGTTTAAAATAGTCATTCCCCCAAAGCCAGAAGCATTTCTTTTGGCAAGAATAGAGGCAGAGGTTAAAAAAAAACAACCCAAACCCACCTTGGTTAAATTGTTTATTTATGCCACCACTGCAGAAAGAATTTTGTATGCACCGAAATGTAAAAAAGTTCCAACAAAAGAGGAGTGGACTTTAAAACTATTGGACTATATGGAGATGGCAAAATTGATGGCAAAAATAAGAGACCCAAAAGACAGAAAGTTTGTGGAAGAGTGGAGATCCTTTTCAAACTATCTGAGAAAATATTATACAGTGGTACCTCAGGTTAAGTACTTAATTCGTTCCAGAGGTCTGTTCTTAACCTGAAACTGTTCTTAACCTGAAGCACCACTTTAGCTAATGGGGCCTCCTGCTGCCGCTGCGTCGCCGCTGCACGATTTCTGTTCTCATCCTGAAGCAAAGTTCTTAACCCAAGGTACTATTTCTGGGTGAGCGGAGTCTGTAACCTGAAGTGTATGTAACTTGAAGCGTATGTAACCCAAGGTACCACTGTAGTCAAATGAAATCACAGGCAGGACTGGAAATAAAAGCAAAGGAATGAAATGTAGGGTATATGTTATAGAAATAAGTATTACCTTTAAGGCGTAGATAAAGGATTTGCACAGAAATATAGAATCACACAATCATAGAGCTGTAGAGTTGGACACACACACACACAAACACACGAATGACATACCAGGCCCGTAAGGTCAACTCAGCTCATGAGTCTTAGCAACTCATTCCTATTCAGTGGTACCTCTGGTTACGAACTTAATTCATTCTGGAGGTCCATTCTTAACCTGAAACTGTTCTTAACCTGAGGTACCACTTTAGTTAATGGGGCCTCCTGCTGCCACCATGCCGCCGGCGCATGATTTCTGTTCTCATCCTGAGGTAAAGTTCTTAACCCAAGGCACTACTTCCGGGTTAACAGAGTCTGTAACCTGAAGTGTTTGTAACCCGAGGTGTTTGTAACCCGATGTACCACTGTAAATGGCAACGTAGACTGCCTTGCATTGTATTTGACCTATCATCTTCCACCTTTCTGGTCCCTCTGATTCTGGATCCTGAACCTCAGCCTTCTGCAACTGGCCATTCACCCTAGTTGCTTGTGACAGAAGCCAATGGTATAGCTTAGTATGAGGACACTTCCTGTGTTCCTGCAAAATGGCCTGTAGTTCGCACACTATGTCTACCCATATATGCTAACGTTGCTTTGATTAGCTTGCAGATCGAAGGAATTACAGGACTTAACAGTTTCAGAGAAGAGGATTACTGTAATATGTTTATCTCTGGTTTGCAATTGCTGAAAGCTGATTATGTCCATATCCAATAGGTGGCAGCATTAGATACAGATCGAGGCCTACGGAGCAGAAAGCCCGCTGTAAACATAAAACGTCTGGCAATCTCAGAGTGTTCGGAATTTACCAGGCACTCAGAAGAAAGCTAAAGCGAAAAAGCTTTTTTCCCTCCAAAAGGCACTTTGGGTCTTAGAAAAACAACATCAACTTAGAAGCGCTTGGAGGGGGTGTGGAGAGAGAGCGAGAGAGCTGAGGAGGGAATGCTTGGGGCATAAAAAGACCTGAGCAGACTGGCAAAAGGAAATGGGGGAAATAATTATTTGTTCACCTGCCGAAAAATGAAGCCAGTGAATTGAATGAGCAAGAGAGTTAAAATGTCAACAGTGAGCTCTTGCTTCATGCAGAGTTAGCTTGTGGAGCACTAGTTTACCATGTGAAGCTTGGGGGTTTTTGTTTTCAATTAAGACTTTGGCATCAGCAAGCGAATATCAGGGATTATCAGGTAGGCATCCATTCCAGGGCCTTGGGGCTGTCTATCAGTAAGGTGTAAGGTAATTCTGGCATCCCCTGGCCAGAGAGAGTTCCTATGTTGGTCCTACTTTGTGCCTATTGGGAATGCCTTAATAAATGTTTATTAGTTTGAATTGCTTTCAGTTTTCAGTACCATGGACCAGAGCAGTAGTGGATGGCATGGTGGAGAGCCATAACTCACCCGGCTTCCAATCTTCCATATTGATTGGAGGATAGAGAGGGCAGAGGCAACAGGCAGGTTGGTGCAGTGTAAGGGCAGTGGTGGAGCCAGTCCAGCATTCCTGGCACTACATTTGATCCCACTGGCCGTCTTGATGCTTCAACATTCCTCCTCTTACCTCCCAATATGCAGCAGTGATTCAACCAACTGGAGGTCAAGTGAGTGGCAGCATCTCACCAGGCCATCCACTACTGAATCTGGTCATTCTTCTGGGCCATCTCTCCATGGTCGGACTTGAATTTTTTGAGGGGGGGGGAACGGACCAAGATGGTGGCTTTGGGGGATTCTGTTCCACTCATAGCCAACTATGAGATGCCTCAGAAGTCTATCTTGTTCTCCATGATTATGGATATCTCCATGAAACAACTGGGAGATTAGGTAACACACAGGAGCCCTCACTTGTATTCCCCAAGAGGGGCTGGCATTTTGATGGAAGTATCAGAAACAGTGAAGTTTAGTAACTTTTCAGTTCTGTGAATTTTTCTTTCTTTCTTGGCAATAAGCATGATGTCTCTTAAATCTGGACCTGAATTTAAATACCACACAAGATACCTAGGAGAACTTTTGTTTTTTTTCCTTAAAAATCCCTTTACTGATTTCTAGGAACTTCCACTTTTTTAGCATGCTTAGAAATCAGAAAATATCATTCATGTTTAATAGACAGAGAATTTGAGGATCTTTACAATTTTACAATATGCAGAGAATGACATGTGTTGAAAAATCAGAGAGAGGAGCTGAGGGAAGTCTTGGGGGGAGGGGGAGGGTTCTTCTTGGGGTGGGGGGAAGGGGGAAACAATGAAGATGATATGTTTTGATAATTTGTTTGTTGAAATTCTTAATAAAATTATTATTATTTTTTAAAAAAGAAAATATTCATGTTTTTTAAGCAAAGGAAATACTTTGACTAAAATAATTATTATCTTTATATCCAACTTTTCCTTTGTGGAGTTCAGGGTAGTCAATATGCTTCTCTATGGCCACATTCACACTATGTATTTAAAATATTATAATGCCATTATGATGTAATGGTTTTCCCCAAAGAATTCTGGGAGCTGTAGTTTGTTAAGGGTGCTGAGAACTGCCAGGAGATCCCTATTGCCCTCACAGAGGAAAGATTCCCAGAGTTCCCTTTGAAGAGGGATTGATTTCTAAACCACTCTGGAAATTGTAGGTCTGTGAGGCAAATAGGGTCCTCTCAGCACTCTTAGCAAACTACAGCTCCCAGAATTCTTTGGGTGAAGCCATGACTGTTTAAAATGGCATCATAGTGCTTTAAATGTATGGTATGAATGTGACTGAGGTCAGCCTGTGAGCTTCATAACTGAGCGGAGCTTCAAATTTGTTTCTCTTGACTCAATCTCACACTGTTACCATTTCACCACACTGACTCTCAAGATGAAAAATAAAAATCGCATTGTTAAAACCAAGTACCAATACAGTGTAATAAGAAGCAATTGTGTAAGCTCTCTTTTACAGAAGAAATGATCTAGCTTTGGTTGGTGATAAATTCTCATAAGCCTTGTAACAGCCACAATCTCTTCCTGAATTTTTTTTTTTCATTCCGTGCCAGAGATTGGTGTCAATGCTTTCAAACATGACTGAGGTTAATACATTTATTAACCCATCTCCAGCAGTGATTTCCTGCCTTTCCCAGCCCACTTACTTTCCTGAGTCCCAGGTCCTTTCTTTTTTTAGAAAAGGGGGACTTCTAAATCTCTAAAATCCAGCATTACAATTGCAGAGTAAAAATACAAAATAAAATGGAAAGTCTCCCATTCCTGACCCTTACATATTTCTTTGCCATCAGCTATGTCTGGCCAATATGCCCCTGTGAATTGCGCCAGACTAGAATATGAAAAAAATAACAACCAGATGAGACACTTTATTACGGTCAGGTCCAGCTTGGCAGAGAATCAGTAGGAGTGCAAATAACTAAGTCAGTATCTACTCCAATTCGTACCGCTTCAAACAGTCCATGGCTAAGGCCAGGTCAGCAAGACAGGTCAGTTTCAGTGTAACCAGGGATGAGGAGGCACATCCATACCCAACCTGGACCATCTCTGAGCAAAGAAGCCTGAGGAGGAAGGGACTCTAGAGGGGACTGTAGGGTTATAAGATAAGCCACTTGAACTCCTTTAATTAGGAGCTCGTCTGATAATATTTATTCACCGTTAGTAATTCCCCAGAGGCAAGTAGACAAAGGCACATTACTACTGAAAAGGGAACCTGCTCTACTAGATACCATGGCTGTCAATTAAAACAAATAAAGGACTGGAAGATGCATGACCACAGACCAGGTTTCTATCATTCAGGTTCATTCAGGTTTTCACCTATTTCTTCCTTCAGTGGCTTTGCATCCCTAGCATCACACCTTTACCTATGGGCCCTAATTATTATTATTATTATTATTATTATTATTATTATTTTATTTATACCCCGCCCTCTCCGGCCAAAACCGGGCTCAGAGCGGCTAACATCAATTATATAACACATCAAGATAAAATTAAGCAATCAATTGAAATACATCCTAGAATCAAATCAGAATCAGAGTAAAATCTAATCAGATGGCAACCCAAGGTTGGGGACCTTAAATGCTCACCAGTACCAATGGACCACATCCCAGGCTCAGCCGATAGCCACATACCACTGTTTTCCTTAATTTTCAAGAGTTGGCAACCCTGTGACCTCACTAGGTCCTACCTTATAAAACTATCAAGATCTTCCTCTTTGAGTCTCAAGGTTTAGGATGCTGGAGACTAGAGATGGGGCAGGAATTTGACTCCACCTGCCTCCAGTTCATCTTCAGCCTATCTCCCCCTCTAGCAAAATGACCAGTTTTTATTATTTGCATCTTCTTTGCACCCTGCTTGGGGTTATGTGATGACTGCACAAGGGAAGGGAGAGAGATAAATTCATTTCAGATCACATTTAAAGGAGAACCTGTCTAATGATCACTTTCCAAAACAGTTTGAGAACCAAAGCACAGCCATCCTTTGAAATTCTCTGAATTTTGTGTCACCTTTTTCCAGGGACAATTTGAGCACATGCATTAAAGACATAGTGGGTTGTCTCAGGACTTATATTGGGATTGTTTAGGATTGTGCTGTTAGTAATACACAAAGTAGACCCTTCAAAATCAATGGACTTAAGCCAAGTCAATTGATTTCAATGGGTCTACTGTGATTATGGCTTGCTTTGGATACAACCCATATCCCTGTGATGCAGGGAATGGCTGCTATTCATTTTTCTCCCCGCTAACCCACCTGTAGTCTCAGGATGCTTATTGTTCAACCTTGTTTTTAAACTTGCTTGGTCGCCACAGGCAACTAGGAATTCCTCAGAGGTGAGTTCACATAACTCCACGCAGGAAGTGGGCAGCATGGCAGACCAGGGACCGGTTACTCCATTCTCCCTGTGGCTCCCACTTGGTTTCCATGCTAGCCACAGGACAAGGAAAGCCTCTTGCTAGAAAATAATCATGGTGCTGTTTTAGACTGGCATGCAAATGGACTGAACAGTTCATATTTAACACTGGGCAATCATATACTAATTAAAGACAGCAGGCATATTACGTGGCTGATCAAAATATTCCTCACAATCTCAGCTTACCACTAGCTTTGCAGTCTTCTTAAATCTCGCAAGAATAATAATTATTTATTAAATTTATATACATCTGAAGATCACAGGGTGGCTTACAGTACGAACATTATACTGGATAGTACAGTATATGTAGGGATGCGGGTGGCGCGGTGGTCTAAACCACAGAGCCTAGGGCTTGCAGATCAGAAGGTTGGCGGTTCGAATCCCCGCAATGGGGTGAGCTCCCGTTGCTCGGTCCCTGCTCCTGCCAACCTAGCAGTTTGAAAGCACGTCAAAGTGCAAGTAGATAAATAGGTATCGCTCCGGCGGGAAGGTAAACGGCGTTTCTGTGCGCTGCTCTGGTTCGCCAGAAGCGGCTTAGTCATGTTGGCCACATGACCCGGAAGCTGTATGCCGGGTCCCTCAGCCAATAAAGTGAGATGAGCGCCGCAACCCCAGAGTCATTCATGACTGGACCTAATGGTCAGGGGTCCCTTTACAGTATATGTAACAACCACATGATTGAAAAAGCAGCCTTGTAAATAAGTTCACAAAGAAAACTCGTGTGAAGACATTTTTACTAGCCTGGTAAGAGGTTTGCAGCTGCACACAGAGGAGGAAGAAGCCTCATAGAAGGCTATTGGGGGGGGGGAGCCTCCCATCAGGTCTTGCTTCAGAGATTTGAGGCTTTCTGTGTCTTCCCATTGACTGACATGGGAAAATAATCAGCTTTCACTTTTTGACAGAACTGGAAGAAATGAGCCAGCATAGTAGCCGTTGCTGAGTGGACCGAGCCTGTCAAATTTCAGACAGATGAGGTTTCTGTGTGAGGTGATGTCTTCAACATTTGAGGGGTTTTTTTTTAAGACGCCTATAACTTTTTTTATTTCTTGGCAGAATTAGATTAAATTTGCAGGCATAGCTGCCCCATCTCAATGGATGAAGCTGGTCAAATTTCAGACAAAGAGGTGCAAAGTTTTTCTCCCCCAATGGGAGCCTAATATTTTGTTTGCAAAGCATATCCTCCAACATTTCTCCAATGAAACTAGGAACATCCTATTTATTATTATTATTATTATTATTTTATTTATACCCCAGCTATCTGACTGGGTTGCTGCAGCCACTCTGGGAACTTCCAACATATATAAAAACACAATAAAACATTTCCCCCCCCCAAAAAACCTTCCCTACACAGGGCTGCCTTCAGATGTCTTCTAAAGGTTGTATGGTTACTTATCTCCTTGGCTCAGGGGGTCGCATAACTCCATACCCTTCAACATTTCTCCAATGAAAATAGGGACTCCTAAGGAAAAGCAGAACATTCTGGGATCAAATCAGAAACTGGGACGGCTTCTGTAAATCTGGGATTGTCCCTGGAAAATAGGGACAATTGGAAGGTCTGGCAAAGTGATTTTATCTCCCTCCCCCAATACACACAGGGTTTTTTTGGAGAGTGGCAATTTGTAGGAAAATGTTACATACTGTAGCGGTGCCCTAAGTAAATAGCCTGCAACATTTCAGATGCATGAGGGCATTGGATTTTGATCAGGGAATGAAGTCTTCACCAAGGCCTAGTAGATGGTCTGTTTCTGGAAATAATCTGACAGGCTCAGTTTTATCTACAGTAGACCCAAGTATTTTAGACACAGCCCTGGATATGTGGTCTTGAATAACCTAGCATGAATTTCCTTATTTCTCTGTAGGCCAAAATGCCCTGAAGTTGCACAGGGAAATGGGTGATTTTTGGTTGATGATACTGAGCCATTGGTGAGTTTTAGAGTCATGAGCTAATGCATTTCTCATCTCCATGAGAGACTGAAATTTATAGGGCCTTGGAGGGACTGGTCAGGTAAGGAAGAGAAAAGAGAGGGGAGAGAGTGGACTTAATCATGCAAAAGAGTAGGGCTGAAGGCATATGTAAGATTTTAAATAAGACCAAGTCTAAGGAGATTCTGTCAATTTTGGTTTATGTTTTCCAGGTTTATGTTCCTTTCTCCACATTTTCCCATAGGTTTAAAATAAAAAAGGCCTTGTGAAAATTCATCAACAATTTTGTGTGAATTTATCCTAATTCATGCCATTTGGCCTAATATACTCATTTTTGCAAGCCAGTTCTCCCTAACGTAGAGGCTTTCTGTATGTTTTGTTCACTAATAGTGTGAAAGAGTCATGTTTCTGAGCTTAATTAGGTGGGTGGGCAGGCCAGATATTGCCCACCACTCTACTAAAGACTCCTAACCTGGGTAGAAGCACTGCCTCTCCTAAATCTTAGCATAAGATGTTAGCAGGCTGGGGCTCCTCAAAGCTGAAGTATCTGGGTGGGTATTGAGTGCTGTCTGAAAGAAGCCTCTGTATTGGCTGCTTTCATCAAAGGAGGAGGGATGTGCTGGTTTAGGAGAGTCTTTTCTCCATAGGGACTCTTGAATCCTGGGACGTGTGGCAAGCAGCCATAGAACTGTATACTTGTCACTTTGATGATCACACAGGAAAGGCCCTCAGGACAATGATGGGATTGATGATACCAATTTGAAGTCCCAAATGTGCCATTTCACAGCAAAGCTTGCTCTGATGGCATATTCCTGCCTTCAGTTTCCACCTTGCTCTCAAAAGATTGACTGTTCGTTTATATCCCCTAAGGAAGCAGCTGGCAGGATGGATGGACTATCCAACTTTCGAGAGCCACACACCTTGTTAAAAAGGAAAAAGGAAAAAAAATGAGTACTACTCAATAATTCCCTCAAATTTATGTCCCTCAGAAGTGTCATTACAGTAATCTCCCCAAACATTAGTTCAGCAAACAGCTTTTCATTTATAGCTGCATCACTGCAGTAATCCACATTGTGTGGTTCTTTTTTATTTCTCTGGTGATGTTCAAACAGTAATTTGTGAGTAGAGAAAGTAATTTACTATCCTTGCCCATTTCTTTGGTCCTTAGGTAAGGCTGATGGTGCAAGAGAGTTTTTATTTATTTTAAAATATTTTCTAGACCGCCCCTCATATGGGAGAACAATCCCAGATTTAGGGTGCAAATGAAATAGAATTAAAACCACAATAACAAAAAGCAAATAAAAAAACTAGGAGCAGATAAAGGGAGGCAAAGCAATACGAGCAAGAGCAATACCACAACCTAGTCCAAACAGCAGCATTCTGTTAAGGCCTGCTCCAATAAATCGGTCTTTTTGCCAGCACCAGAACTTCATTAGGGTTAGCGCCAGCCATATCTCATAGTGTAGGATGGGTGCATCTGGTTAATTAGAGAAAGACTATTTATCCTTGTCTATTTATTCATGAAGTATGGCATGCAGCATCTTAATAATTCTACAATTAAATCATTCTAATTACAACAAAGTTAAAATGAAAGCCCTGCACTCAGGACCTGCAGCTGGAAATAATCTGGGCATGGAAACTGCTTGGCTTACGTTCTGAAGCCAGCACAATGTCAGAAGTCACCCACCACACCCCAGTCACTGCAGTAGTTCTGGGGGAAACGTCATTTTCCAGAGACCCACAAGTACCCTATCCTAAGACATTATCAGCATACTGGAGAGAGAAGGGGGAGATGTTGTTGGGATACTGCCAGGGAGATAAAGTCCATCATGGCCCCCAAGCCGTCTGCCCGACGATCCATCGACCTCCCGTAGGCACGCAGCGACATGAGTTTCTAGAAAATCTCTTGCCACATTCTAGAGCTCATGCACACTCTATCAGCAATTAGCACAGCCAAAAGTTGCACTCAGGAGAGCATTATTTACAAGTTTATTCAGTGTTGATCAGAACACAGAAAAACACGACTGCCTGCTTTAGTGTCTGCAACACCGAGAGAAAACGAAAGCAACAGAAAACATAAACATCCTGTGAACAGGAAATACGCAGACTCTGACTCACAAAGCCTGCTCCCTTTTAAGGTGGAACGGAAATATCCTAACATCCTCCCCCTTTCCGTGTAACCTGTAGTACCTGTGGTTCAACCCAATTGCAACCTTTGTACGTAAACCTTAAGTTGTTCTCTGTTAACAACCTTAGACAACAGATCAGCAGGAATTTCATTTCCTGCCATGTAGGACACCTGAATGAGTCCTTTCTGAATACACTCTCTTGCACGATGTAGCTTAATCTGCAAGTACTTGGTCCTTTGCTTACAACTCTCCGAGTTCAGCAAAGCCAAACACGATCTATTGTCTTGATACACTTGTACAGGACATTTCACAGAAACTCTGATGTCCTTAAACAGTTGCATCAACCATTCACAATCCATGAGTGAAAATGACAGAGCATTGAGTTCTGCTTCACAGGAACTTAGGCTCACTGTCGTCTGCTTTTTGCACAACCAGTCAAACAGGCAGTGGTTGTACATGTAGCATACTCCAGAAGTGCTTGTACCATCCGTGGTATCACTTCCAAAACTTGCATCTGCAAAGATTTCAAGACCTCCAGTCTTCTGACTGGTGAACCTCAGCCTGTAGTGCATAGTCCCTTTCAAATAGTGGGCTATGCGCTTCAGAGCTTTCCAATCCTGAACAGTAGGATTGTTGGCATGTCTGCTAAGCAGGTTACAGCTTACAGCAATGTCAGGTCTTGAGCATCTAGCAATGAAATTCAACTTGCCTAGAATGCATCTGTACAGCGTTGTGTCAGAAAACGCTTCAGCAGTACTGTCTACCTGGTAACCTGTCACCATCGGTGTGTCTGCTGGGTTTGCATCAACCAAATTCAACCTGGTTAATACATCAACAATTTTCTGTGTTTGGTGTACCAGAAAATTACCTGCTTGGTCCCTCTCCACCTGCAGAGAAAGATAGTTGGATATCTCACCAAGATCTTTCATGTCAAAGTGCTCCTTCAGTTGAGCTAGGGTGCTTTGGTACAAAGCCTGATTCTTCCAAAACATCAGAAGATCATCAACAAAACATAAACAATACAGTTTGTTTTGCCCCTCCTCCTTGACAAACACACATGGATCAGCTTTGCCCTGGTGAAAACCTAGAGAAAGCAATGTCTCAGTGAGTTTTGTGTTCCAACACCTGGCACTCTGCTTGAGACCATATAAGGATTTCCGCAGTTTACAGACCATTCCCTTCTGTATCTGCATCCCGTCAGGTGGAAGCATAAACAGCTCCTCCCCCAAAACCCCGTACAAAAAAGCTGTATTAATGTCATGATGGGAAACATGCAGTTTCTCCTCTGCAGCTATCTTGAGCATCAGCCGAATGCTCTCATATTTGACTGTGGGTGAGTAGGTCTCGTGGTAATCCTGTCCTGGTACCTGTGAAAAACCTCTGGCAACCAATCTGGCTTTGTGTCTGACAACCTTGCCATTCTGGTCTGTCTTGGCCTTGAAGACCCATTTGCTGCCAACCAGTCTCATTCCTGGGACTACCGGTACCAGTTCCCAAGTTTGGTTCCTATTCAAGGAATCAACTTCAGCCTTCATGGCATTTAGCCAAGGCTCAGCATCTTTAGAGGTTAACTCCTGAACCTCTTTGAAACTTGAAGGTTCCCATACCTTCTCTGAGCTACCAAGAACAGCAGTTGCTGTCTTAGCAAACTCATCAGCAAATCTCTTTGGAGGTCTGCCCTTCGTGGCTCTTTCAGATCTGCGTACTAGACGCAAGTCTTCTGGACTCATCTCCTCCTTCTTAGGAGAAAAGTGACCAATGGTGAACAGTGGTTCTTCCAGTTCATTGTCAGACGTATCAGATGGTCTGACTGAGGCCTTTGCGCTCTTGTAGTCTGCTGTGTCATCACTGTCACTGACATCAGCAGCAGCGCCGCCCACTGAACTGGAATCCGAACTCTGATCATCATCGTCATCATCATCCTCAGCAGCTTCCTCAGCTTTAGCTGCTTCTTTGACATCACCTTCATCCTCCTCTGGGTAACTCTGGAAAATTCCCACATTTTCCCCCCACTTAGGATTGTACTCAACACTCTTTGTGAACTTAATGGACTTAGAGTTGGTCATCCACACCCTGTATGCACCTTTTTCGTACCCCATGAACAAACCATGTGCCCCACGCTTCCCAAGCTCGTTGCTCTGTGGGGTGTGTACCCACATGTCAGAACCAAAGATTCTCATGTGCTTGATGTTGGGTTTCTTACCAAACATCTTCTCATAGGGGGTACAACCAATAGGTGATGACAATCTGCGATTAAAAGTGTAAACAAACGAGTTCAAAGACTCCCCCCAAAACTTCTCAGGGAGATTGGCATCATGCAACAATGTTTTCAGTCCTTGCAGCAACGTTTGCTTTGCTTGCTCACAAATCTCCCACGGAGATCCAGGACTTGAGAGGCTATGCTGGATTCCCTTCTCAGTCAGGAAAGCTTCAAACTGCTGAGAAGTGAACTCCCCGCCTCGATCAGTAAACAGACAGCCAATACGTTTACCGTGAACATTCTCCAACCAAGCACAGAATGCCTTGAACTTCGGAAACGCTTGCGATTTCTGCTCGAGCATAAACACATGAATGTACCTGGAAAAAGAATCAATTAGAACCATGAAGTACCTTGCTCCACCCAAAGAGGGCGCAAGTGGACCAACCAGGTCTGCGTGCACTAGCTGGTAGGGTTTGGAAGCCTGCCTGCTAGACTCCTTGCCTTTTGGAGCAACCTTCACCTTGTTCTCTGCACAAGATACACATTTCATGTGAAACTTACAGGGTTTGATGTTCAAACCCTCAACCATCTCTGGCATCTTGGCCAGCGCCTGCCAAGACATGTGACAAAATCTTCTGTGTGCATCATGAATGCATCCTGCATGAAGAACTTTGTTAGTTTGTGCAACACAACAAGAATCAGCATTAGATACAACAGCACCAATGTCATCATAAGTTATACAGAACAAGCCATCCATAAACTTTGCATGCAAAATGTCCTCTTTGCCTTTTCTGATGACACAGACGCTCCTCTTGAAGGAAATCTCAAAACCACGCCCAGTCAGCTGTGGGACACTGAGCAAATTGTCTGCAGCGCCTGGAACATACAGTACATCTTTGATGGTAGTGTGCAGACTTGCCAGTTTCACAGTCCCTTCTCCTGCAATTCGCAATGTCTTTCCATCAGCCAGGTGGATCTCACCTTCTTGAGGTTTGAAGGAGATAAAGAGGTGGCGGTCCTTTGAGACATGGCGGGTACAGCCTGAATCAACAACAAACCTGGCTGTGACCTTTGGAGCAGTCTTTGCAGCAAGCAAAACCTTGTTTTCCACCGGCGTGGGCTTTTGCAGCTTGCCCCCCTGCTCCTGGCCATCAGACTTGCCTTTAGCCTTTGGTGAAGCTGTGCCAGTAAACAAAACCTTGTTTTCCACTGGCGTGGGCTTTTGCAGCTTGCCCCCCTGCTCCTGGCCATCAGACTTGCCTTTAGCCTTTGGTGAAGCTTTGCCAGCAAACAAAACCTTGTTTTCCTCTGGCGTGGGCTCTTCACCCTCCCTCTGCTTCTGGCCATCTGCAGGTGTCTGCCTCTGTTTACCTTTGCCTTTCCGGCCTCTGCAAAGGCGATGACCTTGGCTCCCACGAGAAACAGAGCTCTCAGCTGCCGACTCCTTGGCTCCCCCTGGAGGCTGGAATGCTGCCTGGGATGACGTGACAGTCAGCTCCCCCTGCAGTTTGCAACCGGTGCCCTCAGCATCCCTGCATTCACACGCATTCTGGGAAACAGCCAGGACCTCCGATGCAGTCAAACTCTGGGCTGGGATGACTGGCAAATGGGCTTTCTTCAAAGCATGCCACATCTTACGTGCAGTCAGATTGCCAGCAAGCGTTTTTATTTCCTCCAGAGAGACGGACAAGACGATTACGTCTATCGCCTTCGAATTTTCGGCCTTCCATCGATCTGTCAGAGGAACTGGAGGGGCCTCACACACAGTATGCCACACTCCAAACTGATGCAGCAAGCTCTCACACCACACAGCCCAGGTCCCATAATTGTGCCGATTTAACTTTGGGCACTCAGCAGCCTCAGAAGCTTGGAAAAACTCCATTCCAGGTTTCTACTTGAGCCGTGAGTCTTATTCACTTCAGAGACGTCTTATCTCGGCAGCTCATAAATCTTGAGGCCTGCTGGGCTCGACGCCCAGACCAATTAGGCCTGCCGGACATCAAAGCTCTTGCCGCGGCAAACAGAAAAGCCTCACTTTCGCTTTTCTTCCACATACCTTTCAGCAGTCTGTCGCAGTCTTACTCTCCTGTAAGTGCTGTGAATCTGGGTCCATAACCTGTTGTTGGGATACTGCCAGGGAGATAAAGTCCATCATGGCCCCCAAGCCGTCTGCCCGACGATCCATCGACCTCCCGTAGGCACGCAGCGACATGAGTTTCTAGAAAATCTCTTGCCACATTCTAGAGCTCATGCACACTCTATCAGCAATTAGCACAGCCAAAAGTTGCACTCAGGAGAGCATTATTTACAAGTTTATTCAGTGTTGATCAGAACACAGAAAAACACGACTGCCTGCTTTAGTGTCTGCGACACCGAGAGAAAACGAAAGCAACAGAAAACATAAACATCCTGTGAACAGGAAATACGCAGACTCTGACTCACAAAGCCTGCTCCCTTTTAAGGTGGAACGGAAATATCCTAACAAGATGATATCTTTATGCTTCCCTCTTCCTGCTGCTAGGGCACTGGTGTTATTGCCCCAGTAAAAATATCTTGTTTAAAGGGAGAGGGAAAGAAAGTTGGGGTGTGGGGGGGGATCGAGGGCCAGGTTGATAAACTAAGAATTATTCTCTGGTTCAGATTTTCTTCTCTGGCTCACATTTTAAATTTGAGTTGAAGAAGAATTTGGAAGTCCCTAATCTCCCTTTCAGAACTTACTGTTCTAACAACAGATGGAGTGGCACCATCTTCATCAGTTCCAACCCCAACTTTCACTTGTTGAGCCAGCTCTAGTTTCTTCAAGCAGGTGCAGCCAACTGGTTTTCACATTGCCTCTGAAAATGCAGTTTGCAAAGCCCAACCAAATCCAAGATCCATGTTTGGCCTGTGTGAGTCATTTGCATTTAATGGCTATGAACTCTGCAGAGAATAGCCCGCTTAGGTCTAGGGGAAGGTCCACGATTGAAAAATGCAAGGTTGTTTCCGAAAGGGAAAAGGAAATTATTTCTTTAGAAATTCTGTGCAACTTGACAAGGAGGTTTATCTTTAAGCTGTCATGCCTGACACGACTGCTATTGACTGCAGCAGCTCTGTCACCCGGTGAGATGGGGAAAACAAAATCTATGAGCCACTGATCATCCTGCCAAGGGTCTTTAAGAAACAACAACATTGTTAGTCATCTTCCAGCCAGAACAAATAATATGCCTAGTTTTTGCCTGCCATCGGCTGATGCAGACTTTATTGTGTATCCAAAAGCGGGTGGGAAGCAATCAACTCTGACCCATGCCAAGCAGAGACTGCCAACATTTTGTGGCCCATGGAAGTGGATGCCATCACAGCTGTTGTGCACACAAATATTATTTATGGGATGACACAGAGAGGAAGAGGGGCCCACCATTTTCTGAATCAGTGGGGCATTTTTCGATCATTTCGCCTTCAGTCTGTGTTAGAATCACAGCCTACAGGGTTGGCCTCCTTTTGCATGGACCCCTTTTAGCTGCTGTTTCCCAAAAAAAGCTACAGATGTTGGAAGGCGTAGAGGGAAACAACTGGATTTCATTGAGGGCCTGGAACCTCAGAAGCTGCCTTATACTGAGTTAGACCATTGCTCTGTCTCTCTTGGTATTGTCTACACTGGTTCTCTAGTGTTGGTTTGTTTATTTTATATCTCACCTTTCTCCCCGTGCAGGGCCCAAAGTAACTCATCCTCAGAGGTGGATTTAGGGCAGTGTGAGTGGTACAGTCACATTGGGTGCACATCCAAGAAGGGCACCTTCTCAAAGCCTAGTAAGCACTTGTCTGGCTTCAGGAAGGAGCCATGAGGACTTTCACAGGGACCTGGAGTTCCTCCTTCTCTTTCCCAAAGCTGGGCAATTGTTTACTGGGCTTTGGGAAGGAGGTAGGAGGGCTCTAGGACCCTCCCAGAGCCTCATGCCTCCTTCCAAAGCCCTGCTTAAGCTGGCACCACCAGGGCTGTGGCCTCACACAGGGTGGTATATTACCAAAGTCCTCTCCTTTTCATCCTCACAGAGCTACAATGTCCAGTGTGGTCTTACAATCAATCTCTCTTCCCAGGAAACTGGGAAATGTAGCTCAGGGGGTGGGGATAGGGGTTTCCCAACAACTCTCAGCTCCCTTAACAAAGTACTGTGCCCAAGATCCTTTGCCATGCCACTGTTTAAGGTGGCATGAAACTGCTTTAAATGTATAGAGTGTACAGGGCCCAAGTCTTTGCAGCATCAAATGCCTTTGCCCGTTCTGGCAGCCTAGAGAATGTCCAGGGATCAAGCAAACTTTATTTCAAAGTACCATGCTTTCCAAAAAGGCCAAAAACAGCAATACAAAACTCTCCATCTACATACTATTTCTTAGTAGGCAGCATGATCAGCTTCCTAAGTTTTTTCTATTTATCATGTTCTTTCCATGTTGGCTCAGTATGCCCGTTTTGCTTTACAAATGTTCTGTCTGTGTGGTATACACCACCAATGTTCAACCAATGCCTGAACTTCTCTTTAACCTAAGCCTAATTCTTCCAATTGACTCATTAAAACGTGCCTCCATTCATTCTCATGCCAGAATTTCTGTGATCCTAAACCAAATTATCCATGTTCCCCTGACCCACAACACACAACAGCTGTTACAATCTTCCAATACCACAGAATCATTGAATTGTAGAGTTGGAAGGGACCCCGAGAGTCATCTAGTCCAACCGCCTGCAGTGCAGGGATCGCAGCTAAAGCATCCATGGCAGATGGCCATCCAACCTCTGCTTAAAAACCTCCAAGGAAGGAGAGTCCACCACCTCCCAAGGGAGATCGCTTTCTCCAAACGGATGGCCTACAGATGTTGCTGAACTCCAACTTCCATCAGCACCAGCCAATATGGCCATCAGTCATGGATGATGGGAACTGGAGTCCTGTTAAATTCTGAAGGGCACCCTGTTGAGGAAGACTGCTTTTAATACACCCGTTTTCTAATCTCAATCTCTGGCCACAGAGGGAACTAAAGTCAAGTCGTTCTTACATCCAAACCCAGTATGTTTGCCATTGTCGTTCCCTTCTGTGGCATGACAGCTATCAAGGAATTGCCACTACGTCTTGCAAGTGCATTTTTGCTGCTTCTGTATTCTGATTGGAATTGGTTCTGGGAGCCAGCTAATTTAGCACCGGCAGATTTCTACAGCGATAGGAGGCTAATCAGCATCCGCAACTCCAATCACATTGGAAACCATATCTCATACTCCCTTGATGGCCCCGCTAACATTGGCTCTCTCTCTGCCTCTTTTTTTTTCTAATATATGATGCTTAGATAATGCTGAGAAGGCTGGGCACTCAAGTGGACTAATACATGGCTGAAAGCCAGCAGCCTCCAAAGCATCTTCTCTCAGTTATCTGCTCAGTAATTAGATGACCTTGAACAAATTATGGACTTCTTTCCTAGTTCAGTTTCAGTATCTCTTTTAAAACACAATTTGGGCAAAGATGCCTCATGAAAACTAAACCGAAGGGCAGAAATGTACATGAGACTAGAGAACATCTATCTCTCTATATTTCAAGGGTAAGGAAACTCTTTCAGACTAAGGGCCAGATTCCCTTCTGGGCAGTGGAAGTTGGTAGTCCCTAGACCTGGTGGGGCAGCCTGTGGCCAAGTAGGTCATGGAGATAGGGCCAGTAATGTCACTGTCATGGACTGGTTGGATGCAGAGGAATGGTGGTAGGAACCAGCTGGGGAACCAGCCCAGGGATGGTGGTGGGACAACGATGAGAGGTCAGAGCGAGAAGAGGGAGAAGACTGGGGAGAGAAGGTGTTGGAAGCTGAAGAGGTAACAGGGCTTAGTGAGCTGGGAGAGTCTGTGGCAGAAAGCAGTGCAGAATCAGGAGCAGAAGATGGAGTAGGCAAGTGGGAAGAGGGAGGAGGGAAGATAGGCAGACTGTAACCATTGTTCAGTTCTTCTGCAATGCAGGAATCTCAGCTACAGCATCCATTACAGATGGCCATCCAACCTCTACTTAAAAACCTCCAAGGAAGGAGAGTCCAAATATGGATTAAAATGCATGCTTTAAATTTTTTAATGGCCCATTAATGCAGAATCTGAATGGAATTGGATTATAGGTAAAGCCAAGCAGAACTGACACTTCTGACACTTTCCTCCATCCCTACTTATGACCTCCATGTGCAGGTCACTTGAAACAGCCCTCATTATGCTAGAACAAATCTGTCCTGTCTTAAAAATAAGATACTTATTACTGTAGGTTAAACAGAATGAGGAATAAGTGTCTGAATTTGTGTCCATGTTTATGTCTATCTCTGTGTGAGAGCATGGCAGGGAGGAATCAAGCTTGCACATGTTCCAATATTTTCTGGAAAGGTGGATCCTTTTTGCATGGAGAGTTAAGAGTTTCAAAGCCAGGTTACTAGGGGCAACTATGGGATGCATTTTAAAAATAAGGATCAGGAGAATGAATTATTTGCTGGAGCCAGTGTCCTAGGGAGGCAGCTGATCTGGGTGTGTAGACGACTGGATTAAAAGGAAATGACTTAGGGGTAGTTCACCCAAGCGGTGAATCCATTGAACCCTGACACTTAAGGCTGGGAGGTTTCCGATTCACACGTTGCATCTTCAAATTATGAAAAGCCCAGCTGAATCAGAATATTTAGAAGCATGGGGCATCTGACAATGGAGGTACAAATCTAGCATGGTCAGTCGCAAACTGGAGGTCATTCACTACCAGCAAGGTTGGACGTGTTGCCAAATTATATGTGCCTTAAGTAATTGTGAGTATCAGCTTGCCATTCACTCTCTGTAAACAATAGCTTTAGTTTATTTGGTGAGAGGCAGTGTTGTGCAGTGGTTAGAGTGGTGGACTAGGACCAAGAATACCTGGGTTCAAATTCCCACTCAGTCATGAAACTCATGGGGTGACTTTGGGCCAGTCACATTCTCTCAGCCAGCCTATCCTTCCTCACAGGGCTGTTGTGAAGATAAAAATGGATAGGAAGAGAACCATGTATGCCAACTTGAGCTCCTTGCAGGAAAGAAAGGATATTAATGTAAAAAAATAAATAACTGAACTTGCTCATTTGCCCATCCATCCCCATATTGGTGCTGGATATATATCCAGACATTCCTACAAGCTTGCATTCTTGGTTCCATCTAAACTAAGGTTACCAGATTTTTTTCAATGAATCCGGGGACACTTTTCAACTTCAATGGATTTTGTATGGGGACTGATTTGTAAATCCATTGACTGTCGCCAGGAAACGGGGACGTCTGGTAACCTTAATCTAAACCATCCTCAGTCCCAAAATGGGATAATAAAGCTTAGTGACAAAGGGAGTGAGTAACAGCTTCACTATCTGTACTCAGAATTGCTATTATGTCCTGTCCTTTTCAAACCTAAATATTGCATTGTTGCCATCAGACCTAGGGTTGTGTGGTCAACTTACCAGCCAGACACCCCTTGGTTACAGTCAATGAAGGCTTGAGGTCAGTGGTCTTCCCCTAGTCCTTGCTCCCATCGTCTAGTATTAAGAGGCAGACTGTTTCTCTACCTGGAAGTTTCCTGCAGCTTTAGACATGTTCTCAGTGGCAAGAAAAAGAAGTGCAATGTGACTCTTCGAAACTACCACCCATGAGAAACTACTCGGGAGACACAAAAACACTTTCTTCTGCCTGTTGACACCAGAAGTAAGAAACTCAAGCCAACTCCATGCATCAGTACTTCCTCCTTTGTTATTAAGGGCCAGGCAGAATTACAACAAGTGTAATTAACGTGTCGTGCTGCGTGTGTGGCAATTGCCACTCCCAGCTGCCTCTTGCAATCCAAGCCACCTGCTGGACACCAGCTGTTATCCTTCTGCTACCTTTTTCTGCTGCTTGAAAAAGAAAAGGGGGAAAAAGGAAGGAAGGAAGTATGCCCATCTCCATCATCTTTTCTCCCAAAGAAGCTGAGTACACGAACATGGCTCAGCTGTTTACTCCCTTTGAAATTCATTTCTGGTCCTTGTTTTCTTAAGCAGCTTATGCCAGCTAACTCCTCACTCCATTTCCACCCTCCGGATCCTAAATGGATCCTTTCATGGTCTCTTAACAATTCATTTAACATATACAGTGGTACCTCGGGTTAAGTACTTAATTCGTTCTGGAGGTCTGTTCTTAACCTGAAACTGTTCTTAACCTGAAGCACCCCTTTAGCTAATGGGGCCTCCTGCTGCCACTGTGCTGCTGGAGCACAATTTCTGTTCTCATCCTGAAGCAAAGTTCTTAACCTGAGGTAATATTTCTGGGTTAGCGGAGTCTGTAACCTGAAGCGTATGTAACCTGAAATGTATGTAACCCGAGGTACCACTGTATAAATATTTAACAAAGCACACAGCTTACTACTAATAGGTCAGAGTCAAAATAGCCATTCAGCAAGTCCCATGAAGCTTCCCAGGGTCTATGGGACAATGCAGGTGAAACCAATCATCTCCTGATGGTAGCCACAGAGTCTCTCTATCAGGAGCTCATCCTACACTCGAGTAGGACCCTGGCAGAGACACATGCCTGACTGGCCTGTTCTCTCCCTCCTGGTCGTTCATTCAGGAGCTTCAAAAGCTTTCTTCTGCCTGAACATCACAGTGACCAATGCCAACAGACACCGGCACACTTAGAGATCCACAGAGTGTTCGTAGTTTGCGTAACAGAACTCAGCAACTCAGCATTTTGGGTAATCTACATTTATTTATATGTAAACACACATGGAGCAGTGCAAAATGGCTTCCTCTCTCTCTCTAGCATCAGACACCAAAGAGAAAGGACAAAGAACAATAGTCCCACTTCATGGAACACAGTAACACAAACATCCTGTCTCCGTCATTTCCCACTCTGTGGAGTCAAAACATACACTGTCATGTGATAGACAACAATCCCATGACTGCAATCACGGGGCAGGAATTCTAACACTCTCCCCCCCCCCTTACTTTTCTTCCTCCTTTTTGAAGGTTCTCACCCTCTGTTTGCAGCTTGTTACCATTAAGGGAGATTCAGTGGCCACACGCACATGCATGGATACTGTATGTTAGATTCCAGGCAATTGTTCATATGAAACAGCGTTGACATCAGACCAGCGGCCCCCACCCTCAATGGGCCGGCCAGCTAGCATTAGCTGCTTAAGAGCACAAGTATCAGAAATCTCAGTTTGAGTAAATCAGCAGTGAAAGCTTTTCATGGCACCTCACTTAACATGATCACCTGCTAACAGCAAACTACCATTGTCAAAGGGACAAGTACAAAGGCCGGTTAAAAAGCTGGCAACCTGCTTAGGAGCTCCTCTGCTTCTAATGCATGCACACACATATACTGGGTGATACTTGGTCTAAATAATTAAAGTTTGGGCTTATGCACCCTCGAGTTTATTCATTTGTGTATTTAAAAGCACATCGAAGCCACTTAATATTTAAAAAGCTTTAAGCGGTATGCAAATACTCAACCTTAAAAGAATGGGAGGAATTCAACGTAGCACTAAGGAGATCGCTCCATTGGGGCAAGTTGCCTGGTGGAACGATCTCCTCTCTTTTCCGCTGTACCCATACTGCAGTTGCAAGATTAGCATTGCACTTAAGAATTCTGACTCAGACATAGATGTCCAGCAAGAGAGATCTCTGCGGTGGGAAGCAGGTTTGAAAACAGGCAGGCCATGCAGGTAATAGAAATTTGCAGGTGTTGTTGTTGTTTAGTCGTTTAGTCGTGTCCGACTCTTCGTGACCCCATGGACCAGAGCACGCCAGGCATTCCTGTCTTCCACTGCCTCCCACAGTTTGGTCAGGTTCATGTTCGTAGCTTCGAGAACACTGTCCAACCACCTCGCCCTCTGTCGTCCCCTTCTCCTTGTGCCCTCCATCTTTCCCAGCATCAGGGGCTTTTCCAGGGAGTCTTCTCTTCTCATGAGGTGGCCAAAGTATTGGAGCCTCAGCTTCAGGATCTGTCCTTCCAGTGAGCACTCAGGGCTGATTTCCTTCAGAATGGATAGGTTTGATCTTCTTGCAGTCCATGGGGCTCTCAAATTTGCAGGTACCACCCATCAATTTGCATCACCCTTGTGCTGTTTGCCTGGGTTTCCCTGAAATGCCTCACTGCGGGTCTTTCTACACTCACCACATATAGTTGAATTTTTGGGGGGATTTTTGTTTTTATTTTTTGCACAGTGCCACAAAACATTGCTATTCAGCTAGCTTTCAATAATGATTTACCCCCCCCCCACCACCTTTTCTTCTACCACCAAAAAATCATATGTTTGTGAAAGATTCGCAATGGATCCTCAGTATTTTCATTTGTATGCAAGCACCATCCCTGTTTATGTGGAGGGGTGGGTTTTGGGGTTCAGGAACCTCTTTATCATGTTACTTTTTTCACATCAGTGCTAGCTGTTGGTTTCTGAGCTCAGTTCAAGGGAGAGATATGGCAGACAGAGGCGACAGTACTGAGGCATACAATTGCCCATAACTATCAATCATTAGCTGCAGACAAAATTTCATCGCAATAACCAGGTTTGTCATAGTTCAGGCAGACATGCAGTTCCTCTTCTAATCACCTATATTCCCACAGGATTACAATACCAAACCAAACAAAAAAAGCCATGTACATAACTCTGACATTTAGTGGCTGGAAGAATACAAGAGCTCATAATCGTGATGTGACTACACAGAACATTTCTCAGTTTAGGCAGAATCCACCGTTAATGTGGAAAGGAAAATCCTGTTAATCATGGATTGTGCCCAAACTGAGAAATGAAAAGAAATGTGAAATTGGAAACCCTGGAAAAAAGCAGTCCCAGCCAAGGAAGATTGGCAGCAAAAACTTGTTGGAGTATGCAGAAATGGAGAAACTTACTGGAAGAATAAGAAATCAAGAAGAGAGACTCTTTTTTTACACTTGGAATGAGGAAGATTTAAGGACTATTTGAAGAACTAGTGCAAACAGCTTAAAACATTAGCAGGATTGAAATAAAAACGAGCAATAAAATGATTTAATTTGAGTATGAAGGACAAATAATAAATAGATTTAAACTGGTTATGCAGTGATAAAAGATGTGACACAAGCAACTGCAGAAAGGGGAAGGGGTAGATATTAATATTTGAGATCTTAAATTGGATGTGCAAATTTGTATTGTTGTAAGTTTGTAAAATGAGAAAATGAAAAATAAAATTTAGAAAATAAAAGAAAACCCTGCACTCACTCTCCAATAACAGCAACATGTGACCAAATGTGCAGACAGTGAGCTACAAATTCAAACATCAACTTTACTATTATGAATGATAACTATGGAAGTGTCCTATGTCTTGATGTGGATAGGAATGTATATGTCTGCCCATAAATTATTGCACCAGGCTAAGTTATTCAGGAATAAAGCTGAATTAGGGCCAGATTTAATCAAAGCAAAAACACAAGAAACCTTATCCTGCACCACATCAGCTTGTAGCGCTGTATCATTGACCCTCTGAGAAAGTTCATTTTTTATTTGCGTTCAAAGGGGTACAACTACTGAGGATGCTTCTGAAATGAATTTTTTACTGATCAGAACACAACTATCCTACAGATTTCATACATCACTGAATTTTGTGATGCAGTTCTCAACTTTTAAAAAGTACCAAAATACACATTTAAATATGAATTTACATGCAGATTCTAAAATAAATATATTTAGGGTTGTCAGGGGTTCAGGGACAGAGGCACAGGGTAGGCAGGAGATGGAGAGCGATGGGGATGAGTCCCAGGACAGCGAGGAAGAGAATGACAATGACTCAAGAGATTCCATGAGTCTTTCCAGCGAATCAGAGGATTCCCAGAAGGGGGCGCCGGTGGTCAAGGCCAGGGGAGCCCCAGGGGGAACGTGTCAGGAGCAGGGGGCCAGCGGGGGATCCCAAAGTGGCAGCTGGGCGTCAGGACCAGCCTCCCCGCCAGAGTGCAGCGAAGGGGGTGGAGGTTCCAGTGTATCAGGGGAAGCAGCTCCGGCAGCAGAGAAGGGAGGGAGGTCAGAGCAAGCCACCCTCCCGGAAGGGGAGGGGAGTAGTGAAGGGAGTAGTGTAGCTGTCAAAAGGAAGGTTAGAGGTTGGGCGCGCGCGCCAAGTTCAAATGTGGAGGCGCGCGGAAGTACAGGGAGCCCGGAGGAGGGGCCAGGTCCCAAAGCCCGCAGGAGGGGGCAAGAGCAATCTGGGGATTCCGCGTCAGAGGAATCCAGGAGGGGCGAGACCCCAGCGGGCAGGAAGACCCTGCGAAAAAGGAAAGAGAGAAAGAGGTGGAGCAGCGCAAGCCTCTTAAACTGGTGCAGGGGAGGGACTGACTCAGAGGGGACTTCAGCGGTCTAAGCGTAACAGACGTAGGGCTGCGCGCCTCGGATGTGAAGCAAACAATGAACTGCAATAAACAATTTGGATATAAGAAGAGATTGGCGTTGGTCTTTTGTGAGCTGAGACTTGAGGCAGCCCGGACAGTAAGTCCCCTCTCCAAGAAACCGCAAAAATTTTTTTTGCAAAGCTCACGAAGTTTGACAGACATGACTACTGAGGAGCAGATAACGACCCTGCAAAACGCAGTCGCTGAACTCTCCGCTGCAGTACGGGTCTCTCAGAAGACAGTTGCCGAAGCAGAAGCGCGATGCCAGGATCTGCAAGCCAGGTGGGATCATGCGTGCAAAGAGGGGTTCCCGGGGTCCAGATCAGAGGGAATCGGACTCGGACGGAGGGGGGGCAATTTAGTAGCCCACTTCGATGGAAACCTGAAGCATTATCCCAGTTTCAGAGCAGACGTCGTATACGCGCTGCATTTGCTTCGGAAAGACTTCAAAGATGAGGAGGAGGAGAAGGTAGGCTTTATTGTGTCCCACTTACATGGGGAAGCCAGAGCCTGGTTACGCAATTTGTGGCGCGAAGATGGTCCTGCCCGCAGGAACTCTGATGAATTTATCAAAGCCATGGACGCTTGCTTCCAATCTACAGTTGATGTTGATGTGGCGCGCCGGGAGATGCATGGATTGAGGCAGGGCAAGGCTACAGTGCGTCAGTACCATTCTCGCTTTTTTGCTTTGCTGAATGTGCTGGGCTGGGAAAAGGACTCATTGGCAGTGAGAGACTTGTTCTGGAAGGGGCTTCATGGCTCCGTAAAAGATGAGTTGGCCAGGGGGGACAGACCTCAAACCCTAGCAGACGTCGTGCAGAGGGCACTCACGATAGGAGTGCGCCACGAAGAACGCCCTTGGCACAGTGAGGAGGGGCGCCAAGTCCGCGCACCAGCTAGAGCGCCTCCTTTTCTTCCCAGCGACCTGGGGCGTACGCATCCCTCGCCTAGGCTGAGGGAGGGGGAGGAACCAATGGAACTGGGTGGTGCAAAGGCTCAGACAGCTGCCAGAGCCTCAGCGTCCGGAGCAGTCAAGGCGAAGCCTCCTAGAGGGACCAGGAAGTGTTACGTCTGTGACAGTGCACAGCACATGGCCAAAGAGTGTCCCCAGAGGCTCCAGAAGCACACTGCAGCCTTAGCAACAGTAACAGGGGAAGCGCTACAAGGAGAACAGTTTCAGGGAAACGACAATGCCTGGCTGGAAGCAGACATGCTGGGGCTCAGCCAGGCAAGTCAGTGAAGCAGTCCCCAGCGCTTTTGCAGCCTACAGACCCCTTACCACCCAAGCCAGTGGTGCAGCTCACTGCTACTCTCCAGCTTCCTAATGGACTCACCCTGGAAGTCCCCATTACAATTGACTCAGGGAGCAACGCAGACTTCGTGGGGATGCAGTTCATCAAGCAGCATCGCATAGCGCTACTACCATCCACGCTGCCTCTGAACGTCGTCACGGTAGATGGCAGGAAGCTGCTGGGTGGGCAAGTGGTACAACAGACGCCACCCATGCTGCTGAAAATTGGGAATCATCGCGAGGTCATCAGTTTCAATGTCACCCGACTGTCAGACACGCCTATAGTGTTAGGCATGAGTTGGCTGGATAGACACAGCCCATCATTAGCGTGGTACCAGCGGCAGCTCACCTTTGGCTCGTCCTACTGCGCACAACATTGCATCCAAACCGGCCAGGAGGAGGAGGGCCAGGAGGAAGGGCAACAGTTGCATCTCGGCATGGTGCAGGCAGTGCCCCACAAGTACAAGGGGTTTTTGGAGGTCTTCTGCGAAAAAGAAGCTGACCAATTACCACCCCACCGGCCCTACGACTGTGCAATTGACCTCTTACCAGGGGCGACGCTACCGACTGCGAAGCTGTATTCCATGTCTGAAGATGAGATGCAGGAACTCAGGGAGTTCATAGATCACAATTTGAAGCGGGGATTCATCCGAGAATCCAAGGCAGTGGGGGGCAGTCCTGTGTTTTTCGTGAAGAAGAAGGACACGCCCCAAAAAAGGCTCATTGTGGACTATAGGGCCATAAACTCGATGACAAAGCCCAAGGCCTTCCCCATGCCCAAAATTGACGACCTGCTCGCAACGGTAAGGAAGGGGAGGATCTTCACCAAGTTGGATCTACGCGGAGCATACAATCTAATACGCATGAGGGAAGGTGACGAGTGGAAGACGGCCATGTTCACACCGCTGGGCACCTATGAATACAGAGTTATGCCGTTTGGTCTCCAAAATGGCTCCCACTGTTTCCAAGCCTTCATGCACCACGTGCTAGCGGGACTCCTCTACAAGAAGTGCGTCTGCTTCCTCGACGACATTCTGATCTTCTCAGAATCGCGGGAGACTCACGAGAGAGACGTAAAGGAGGTCCTGCAGAGGCTGCGGGAGCACAGACTCTACGCCAAACTGGAGAAGTGCCAGTTCGATGTGACGGAGGTGGATTTCCTGGGCTACCGGCTGTCCGACAAGGGACTAGCCATGGACAGCGCCAAGGTCCGCGTGGTGTTGGACTGGAATAGCCCGCGCAATCGGAAGGAAGTCCAGAGGTTCGTCGGCTTCGCCAACTTTTACCGCAAGTTCATCAGGGGTTTCGCGAAAGAGACGGCAGCTATCACGGACACCCTCAGTTCCAAGAAGAAAAAGTTCACATGGACGGACCAGGCGGAGCAGTCCTTCAGGAGACTTAAGAGCCTCTTCGCGTCCGAAGAACAGCTGCTACACGTGAATCCCGGCAGGCCCATGCGGGTTGAAACTGACGCATCTGACAGAGCAGTGGGGGCCGTCCTCTTGCAGGAAGATCCGCAAGGGAACTGGAGGCCCTGCGCTTTCTATTCCCGGAAGCTCAGCAAGTCAGAACAGAACTACACCATCTGGGACAGGGAGTTGTTGGCCATCCACGCGGCTTTCAAGGCGTGGCGGCACTTCCTCATCGGAGCCAAGCACACCGTGCAAGTCCGCACGGACCACAAGAACCTAGAGTATTGGCGCACGGCGAAGCTCCAGAGCCAGAGGCACATAAGATGGGCGGAGTTCTTTGCGGATTTCGACTTCAGGATAGAGTATATCCCGGGAGACAACAACGTCATAGTGGATGCCCTCTCCAGGAAACCGCAGTATCTCGAGGAAGCGGCACCAGTGGCAGCCAGGCACATTTTCACACCGCAGGCGTGGGGATGCGCTTCCGCCGCCGTGGACCTGGACGCGGTACGCCGCGCGCTACAGACGGATCCGTTCGCACAATCCAAGATGGAGGAGGTGCGCAGAGGGACAGCAAAGGACGACGAATTCCAGATACGCGACGGCCTGCTAACCCACAAGGGTGCTCTCTACGTGCCGGGAGACGATCTCCGCGCGAAGGTTTTACAGCAGTTACACGACGCACCCAGTGCGGGTCACTTCGGCAAAGAAAAGACGGCGGACTTAGTAGCCAGGGACTTTTGGTGGCCCCAGATGCGAGGAGAGGTCGCGGATTACATCGCCAGGTGTGACACTTGTCAGAGGTCCAAGCCGGTGCACAAGAAGCCAGCGGGATTGCTGGAACCGCTGGAGACGCCACTACAGCCGTGGGAAAGGGTGGCGCTGGACTTTGTTACTGATCTGCCCAGTTCGCGAGGCAAGACGGCGGTGCTTGTGGTTGTAGACCTGTTCACCAAGATGGCGCACTTCATTCCTTGCGCGAAGGTGGCAACAGCGGAACAGACCGCCAAGCTGTTCATAGACCACGTGTTCCGGGTGCACGGCTTACCACGGTCCATCCTGTCCGACCGGGGTCGCCAATTCATTTCCAGTTTCTGGCAGAAGCTCCTGGGCATCCTGAATGTCAAGATCAACTTAGCGTCGGCGAGACACCCGCAAACCAACGGCCAAGCGGAGAGGGTCAACGCCATCATGCAGCAGTACCTGCGATGTTACGCCAATCAAAAGCCTGCAACTTGGGTGGACTACTTACCGATGGCCGAGTTTGCCTACAACAACACGAAGCACGCGTCAACGGGGGTGACACCGTTCTTCGCCAACAATGGGCGACATCCCAGAACCTTCCCGGCGTTGGAGACAACGACGCAGGGGGAGTCGCAGGGAGCTGAGCATTTAGCAGCAGAATTGCAGGAGGTCCACGAGGAGCTACGACGGCACTGTGCAGGCAGACAGGCACAGGAGGGCAGGAGAAGACATCCAGGTGGGGGACTGGGTATGGTTAGCAGCCCAGGCGGTGCCGGCCAAGTCGTTAGCTAAGAAGAAGCTAGGACACAAACAGTTAGGGCCATACCAAGTTGCGGGCAGGATCAATCCCGTAGCTTTTCGGTTGACCCTCCCAGAAGGTTCCAGAATGCACCCGGTCTTTCATAGGTCGGTGCTTACACCCTAGAAGGCCCCACACAGATTTCAGGAGCCAGGGACGGCACCAGACCCACGTAGAAGGTCACAAGGGGGGGGAAGTCACCGAGGACCCCGCCACTCAACGAGGTCACGGAAATTCTGGACTCGAGATGGGGGGAGGAGGGAGTAGAATACCTCCTCGCCAGGGAAGGTACCCCGGCCAGCGCCAACAGTTGGGTGCCAGATTATGCTCTGGAGGAACCTCTTCTTAAAGACGAGTTCCATGCACTCTTCCCACACAGGCCCATGCCAGCGGAGTATTTTGACGACTGGCTTTTTACGCCCACACTTTCAGACAGCACTTTCTGGGGGTTCTCCTCCGCAGAGGAGACCACGCCAGAATCGAGCCCTCCAAGGGGATCGTGCTCGGGGGTGGACACGGACCGCTCTTACTGGTGGGACGATCAATCAGAAGAGGAGTGGCGCAGGGGGTGGCTAAGGGGGCCTTGGCAAGCAGCATCGCCTGAAGTAACAGGGGGAGGGGAGGACTTGGATGTGTTGGGGGAGGACCCCGGTTTCGAGCACTCATACACTGAACTGGAAGCAGAGGAGATCGACATCGACGAACTGTATCCAGCATCTACCCCCGCTACAACGGAGCTCCCGGAACCTGCGCCCGAGCAGCGGGAGGGGGGAAGGGGGGCTTCGAGGGGGGGATGGATGTCAGGGGTTCAGGGACAGAGGCACAGGGTAGGCAGGAGATGGAGAGCGATGGGGATGAGTCCCAGGACAGCGAGGAAGAGGATGACAATGACTCAAGAGATTCCATGAGTCTTTCCAGCGAATCAGAGGATTCCCAGAAGGGGGCGCCGGTGGTCAAGGCCAGGGGAGCCCCAGGGGGAACGTGTCAGGAGCAGGGGGCCAGCGGGGGATCCCAAAGTGGCAGCTGGGCGTCAGGACCAGCCTCCCCGCCAGAGTGCAGCGAAGGGGGTGGAGGTTCCAGTGTATCAGGGGAAGCAGCTCCGGCAGCAGAGAAGGGAGGGAGGTCAGAGCAAGCCACCCTCCCGGAAGGGGAGGGGAGTAGTGAAGGGAGTAGTGTAGCTGTCAAAAGGAAGGTTAGAGGTTGGGCGCGCGCGCCAAGTTCAAATGTGGAGGCGCGCGGAAGTACAGGGAGCCCGGAGGAGGGGCCAGGTCCCAAAGCCCGCAGGAGGGGGCAAGAGCAATCTGGGGATTCCGCGTCAGAGGAATCCAGGAGGGGCGAGACCCCAGCGGGCAGGAAGACCCTGCGGAAAAGGAAAGAGAGAAAGAGGTGGAGCAGCGCAAGCCTCTTAAACTGGTGCAGGGGAGGGACTGACTCAGAGGGGACTTCAGCGGTCTAAGCGTAACAGACGTAGGGCTGCGCGCCTCGGATGTGAAGCAAACAATGAACTGCAATAAACACTTTTGTATATAAGAAGAGATTGGCGTTGGTCTTTTGTGAGCTGAGACTTGAGGCAGCCCTGACAAGGGTTCTTTCAGATGACCTGCATAATGAGCATTCAGCCTGATTTGTCTGGGGAAGAGTAGACCATTGTGCCTTCTTCAGGTCCGCTGGCTTTGTTGTTTTTCATTTGATTAATAGCTGTACGCAACTCTCCCAGATTTGGAGATACTGCAAGCGCATCTCTAACTTGTTTTTGTGGAATTTGTGAGAGGACCTCAGCAGCTACGGGGCAGTTGCGGTTAAGGAGATGTTGGTAATGTTCTTTCCAGCACAGTGTAATAGCTTCTTTATCTTTTAGAAGTGTGATACCATCTGCTGAGCGTAGGGGGCATATGCCATGATTTATTGGCCCATAGATGGCCTTTGTGGCTTTAAAGAAACTCTGTGCATCATGAGTGTTGGCTAAGTGCTGGATCTCTTGAGCTTTTTTATCCACCAGGTGTTTTTTAGTTCTCTGGTTCTTCTTTGAACCTCAGCCTTAGCATTGGCATAGGTTTTTTTCTTAGTGGCACAGTTTCTATCTCTTTGCCAGATCTGAAAGGCCTTCCTTTTCTTGTCAATCATGTGTTTGATCTCACTGTCATTCGCATCAAACCAGTCCTGGTGTTTCTTGGTTTGATATCCAATAGTTTGTTCACAAGCTGCAATAATGGATGTTTTTAACTTGGTCCAGTGTTCCTTGATGTTATCAGGGAATTCTGAAAGCAATTCAGAATTGTCCTTAAGAGTCATTTGGAAGCAATCCCGCTTAATGGGATCTTGAAGGGCTTGAGTGTTCATTTTGCGCCTTGGTTTCCTTCCTTGAAGCCTGCGTTGAGGTGTAATCTTGATAGCCATCGTGGAGCGTATTAGTCGTTGATCTGTCCAACAGTTGTCGGCACTTGCCAAAACTCTGGTAAGGAGCACATCACGGCGATCTTTAGCACAGACAATAACATAGTCTAAGAGTTGCCAGTGGTTTGACTGAGGATGCCTCCATGAAGTTTTAAATTTATTTTTCTGTTGAAAGAGTGTGTTGGTAATAGCAAGGTTGTGCACTGCACATATCGTCAAAAGTAAGATTCCGTTCTGGTTGCTCTTGCCAACTCCTTTCCCAATAGTCCCAGGCCACAGATCAAAATCTCGCCCAACTCTTGCATTAAAATCACCCAGGAGGATAATTTTATCTTCCTTAGGCGTCTCTGATAGGACGGTATCCAGCTGAGAGTAAAAAAATTCTTTAATGTCTTCATTGACATCAAGTGTTGGTGCATAAGCACTTATAATAAGTAGTAGCCTGTTGGTTTCTTGTGAGCTTTATTCGAAGGGTTGAGAGTCGCTCATTAATGCCGGTAGGGACTTCTGACAGGAGCTTCACAAGGTCATTTTTTATAGCAAAGCCTACCCCATGTATTCAATGTTGTTGTTCAGATAGACCTTTCCAGAAGAATGTGTAGCTTCCTTTTTCTTCCTTCAGTTCTCCCTCACCTGCTCTTTGAGTCTCTTGAAGCGCTGCAATATTGATGTTAAAACGTTGCAGCTCTCTTGCAATGATGGCAGTTCTGTGTTCATGATGCTCGCTGTCTGTGTTATCTGACAAAGACCGTATATTCCATGTTCCAAAGTTCAATAGTCTTTTATGACCGCTAGGTGGTGACCCCAGTGGGCGCGGTAATCCAGTCAGGGAAAAAGGGAGGCAGACTATGTTTAGGACACCTTTTCTAGCCCTTCCCCCTTTTCAGGGTGAGCAGAATGGACCCTAAAAAGGGCTGCTAAGTCATGGATACAGCTGCCGAGCTGCTCAACTGCCTCATTCCTTGAGTCAGAACGACTGAATCTGTATCCACTGCCCATGTACCGGTTCATAACTAGGGGCTTCCAGTTTTCACGATCCTGCCCCCGTTACCATTTGCTGATCGCCACGGGACTTTTGGGGTTTGGGTTGGGTTTTTGGGAGACGCCTGTGCGTGAATTTGTTTTATGTGTGTGGATCAGTGCACGCTGACCAACGCACAGTCTTCACAGTAGGGCTCTGTTCCGATGGCATGAAGTAGTCATGACAAACTGGTAGATTCCTATCTGCTGCAGCCTTCATCTGCCTTCACAGCCGTTGTAACATACTGCTTGTTATCATCCGCCTGTTCTGCCATTGAGGACTTCTTGGATCATTCTTTGTCTAGCTCCTTCCCTTTGACCTTACCGCCTAGGGTGACCCCACTGGGAGAATGAGATTCCCGACGGCTTTGCTCACAAGGGTCATAGGAACATGCAAGCCCACTCACCATGATAAGGTGATGATCCAGCGAGTGGGGCCATTGCGCCATGCAAGTGTTAGCCCACATTTTTTAGTGTACTTAATTTTCCCATCACTTTCCTATTGGGAAAGAGTTTGATCATTCAGGAAAGCAGGTTTGTTTGCAAGAGCTCCCAATCAGCTTCCATTGTGCTAGGACATGATTGAATCTCACCCCAAAATAGTGGCAGTCTGGAGGTGCCCTTAGGCAACAGACTTATGAATGAAACTGGCGCAAATTTTAAATAGACTGATTCTTCTACTCCTGAAAATCATATTCATTTAAAGAGAAAATTGGTATAGCTCTCGGATGATGACTATCGTGCATCTAACACACACAGGGGTCTGTTGACGTGGGTCTGTTATGTAAATAGGCTTTGCAAAATTAGGAAAGGAGAAAGAACAAAACACCACCTCCTCATTTCATAAAGATGCATCTGCAGCTGTAACTTCTTCACATATAATCACCGTTCATCAGATCAAAGGTAGCTGAGTTGCTAGGAGATAGCGCTCACAAGTAATGCACAGCAGCATCTTAAGCCGGGGGGTGGCTTTGCAGCCCAAGAGTGTGGATTGAAAAACACCTACACTTTCTTGAACCATCTATTCAAATCCCCCTAGCACTGATTTAACTTCGGTGATAGATAAATTGAACCCAATGAGCTTTGCGTGTGTGGGAGGTTTTTTGCGGAGGCCTTCAGAATTGACCGTTGGTCGGTTAAACCAATTTTGGGTGCTGTTCTTTCTCCTTCTCTCAGTGTCCTTGCCTGAAGTTTTTCTTCCCTTTGCCCTCATTAGGATGGAGGAAGCATTCACTTATATAAAACTGCAGTTGTATATAAGGGGTGATGACTGATGGCTTCTCAAGTGTCTCCTATCAACAAGGCCAGACTACACATTGGGCAACTGACATGTTTGTCCCCAGGAGGCATATGCCAATGGATCAGACCACTGCTTCTTGCCACAATTCTTGGCTACTGAATGTCTAGCTACCTGTTTAGTAGAATGAGGAAGCTAAGAAAGGATGAGGAAAGGATGCTGAAGGGGAGAGGTATTTATGTACCCCCAGATGAATAGAGGAAGATAGGGGGAGCAGCCAGTGGGAATAGGTAACTCTATCCTGCCTTGGTCAGACTGCACCTGGAATGCTGTGTCCAATTTTGGGAGCCACAGTTTAAGAAGGATGTTAATAAGCTGGAACATGTACAGAGGAGGGCAACCAAGATGATCAAGGGTCTGGAAACCAAGACATATGAGGAATGGTTGAAGGAGCTGGGCATGTTTAGCCTGGAAAAGAGGAGGCTTGAGAGGAGATATGATAGCTGTCTTCAGATATCTCAAGGGCTGTCACATGGAAGATGGAGCAAGATTGTTTCTACTCATCCAGTGCTTTACCAGCTGCACTGGCTCCAGGTGGAGTACAGGGTCAGGTTTAAGGTTCTGGTTTTGACCTTTAAAGCCCTATGCAGCCTAGGACCCTCGTACCTATGGGACCGCCTCTCCTGGTATGCCCCACGGAGGACCTTAAGGTCCATAAATAACAACACTTTGGAAGTCCCGAGCCCCAAGGAGGTTAGATTGGCCTCAACCAGGGCCAGGGCCTTTTCAGTTCTCGCCCCAGCCTGGTGGAACGCCCAACCAGAGGAAATCAGGGCCCTGCGGGATTTGACATCTTTCCGCAGGGCCTGCAAGATGGAGCTGTTCCACCTGGCCTTTGGGCTGGACTCAGTCTAACCCCCCCCCCCTCTCATTTATTTTTTTGATGGAACTCCTTATATGGGATTTCTATATAAATTTTCCCTCGGCTCTTTTTGCTGGCCCATGTAGGACCAGCATGGATAGTTGGCCCCGGGGAATATTTGACGTTTTCTCCCATTATGGCTTTGATCTATAGGCTACCCTAAACCAAGGCTGCATCTTAAGCTGTATTCTAACTTATATTTTAATCAACTGGGTTTTTTCCCCGTTTTTTAAATGTTTTTACTGCATTTATAGTTTGTGTTAGCTGCCCTGAGCCCAGTCTTGGCCGGGGAGGGAAGGGTATAAATAAAATTTTATTATTATTATTATTATTATTATTATTATTATTATTACTACTACTACTACTACTCTCTGGAGGGTAGGGCTCGTACCAATGATTTCAACTTACAGGAAAAGAGATTCCGACTAAACATCAGGAAAAGCTTTCTGAGAGTAAGAGCTGTTTGACAGTGGAACGGTCTCCCTCAGGAGGTTGTGGACTCTCCTTCCTAGGAGGTTTTTAAGCAGAGGTTGGTTGGACATCTGTCATGGATATCATGGATCTGCCCTGCATTGGAGGGCGTTGGATTAGATGACTATTGGGGTCTCTTTCAACTCTACACTTCTATTATTCTATGATTCCATGTTTATTTAGAAAAAGCAGTGGATGCCAAGTACACAAATGGGGAAGAACGCTTGTGAATTTCCCAGAGGAATCTGGTTGGCCACTGTGAGAACAGGATGCTAGACTAGATGGGTCGTTGACCTTGATCTAGCAGGGTTCTTAGGTGAGCTGGATAAATGATGTTCTTCATCTCTTTGGCCCTGCTCCATCTCATGAGCTGCTACTAGTGTGTTTGGATATATGGGCAGGTGGGATGGTGGAGTGGAACCAGTAAGCTTTTCTGCACATTACGAAGAGAAAAGGAACTTGATTAAAATTTGTCTGAAACACAGCTCACAGCATCCCTTCTTCAAGTGATTTGAAATGATGGCTTTTGCAAAACAAGCTATGCTTTAGGAACAAAGTTATACTAATTAGCTGACTTCAAACATTTCTGGTATGGAATTTTTGGCAGGAGGTTAATATAAAGTGTATATAGCTCTGGAGATTATAATTTCAAGAACCAAGGAAGATCCATCAATGCCTTTCATTTTCTATATGACTTTCAGTTGCAGGTAATAATCACTCTTTGCATCACTCCAACTCATCGGTTCTGATATGCGAGCAAGGAGGAGCAGGCTTTGCATTTCCAAAATGGGATCTTAAAGCTCTTACAATAGTATTTAAATATGTACTGATTGGTTGTTTTGCATGCAGGGCAGAAAGTCTTATCTATTTGTCAGAGAGGTTTTAAAGCACACTCTGGCAATCCAGCTGTGCCCTTTGCCAGAGAAGACCTGGAGAGCAACATTTGTATGTTAGAAATTTATAAGCTGGAATATGGAGTGCACTCTGTGTGGGGTTGCCCCAGAAACTTCAGTTAGTTCAGATGTTGTTTCCACAATTTAACTTGGACAAAGCTGGAAAAAGTAAATAATGCCAGTATTCTTCCTGCCCCTAATCATTTTTCAGGCTGTTACTGTACGGCTGATCTGCTATATATATGGGGAAATAGTTTGCCTCTCTGTTCATAGTATATCTGTTTTCTGTGGGTTTGGACGCCCCTTGAGATACCATCCCCAAACTCAGCTTGAGGACTCCCAAGGTGGAGTTGCTTCATCTTCTGTGTGACAGCCTTTGAGATATTTGAAGGTGGTTTGGACTAGATGATCCTCAGGATCCCTTCCAACTCTGAAATTCTATGGCACTAGTTTATATTATGATTTCATTTGGTGCTGTGTTTGAACATAGAGACCATGGTCAACCTCCCTAATGATGCACAGTGTCACTGTTTAATCACGTGTATATAACAGCCAGGTTGTATCTAATGCAGGCTTTTTACCTGAGCTTTCTGCATATATCACTTATTGGGCCCCGATGTTCCAACCACACTTTTCAATCATTCTTTGTGGATAGATTGACTATGGTGGTGCTTGCCTAATGTGAGATTCCAGCCTCTTCTGTAAGTGCCACAAATTTGAGAGGTTTAATACACACCCGCAGGCTGCTGTGCTCCAGTGCTTGAAGTAAGGCTTCAGGCTTCAGGTATTATTAAATTAACATCATGTATAATTAGATATTGATTTCTTCCTCCATCAAACATGCCCCTCAATTTGTACTAGCATGACCAATCACATCAATTCACCCCTTCCTACTGATTGTATAGCTGAAAGAAGACACGTATGGAATACCACCTTAATAACTTCTCCCCTAAACATGCAGAATTTTTTGTAGTGTATTTTCTCCCTTGTTCCACCAACCCACCTTTTGAAAACCAACCCATGGCTTGTTTAAGCCATTTGATTCCAAATGCTGAGGAAATACAAGCTATTTAGTGTTAGTTTTCTTGGAATCTGCCCTCATTAAGAATGAGAACTAACTAGTAATGGCACTCTATCCCCAGCACTGTACCCACTCTATCCAAACTAGTGGATATCCAAAATGTGTGTGTGTGTGTGTGTGTGTGTGTGTGTGTTTAAAAAAATGAATCGGTTATGAAGCAGCAAGATATATGTCTGTCAGTGTCAGTTTGCTGTCAGCGGCTCCCGGCTGGTTGCCCAGGAAAGTATAAAGACAAGGGAAAGTTTCTTACCGTCCTTTTTTATTTCAAACTTTACAGACAGAGGCTATAGCACCCAGCCTCTTGGATAATGGCATTGTCCTGAGTGAATCTCCACCCCACCCCCGTCTCTCCCACTTCCTCATTCATCATCATCATCACCTCCTCTACAGGTGCTGCTGCTAAGTGCCCTCTGTCTTTGAGCTCTTTTCTCTCCTACTTTCAAGGCTCGCCAGGTTCTGGGAGATGGGTGGTCTCGAATGCTTTCTAATGACAATATGTCAGCCGGGTGTTGTTCCGGCTGTCCCATGATTTCCCAGCTTTTCCCCATATCTGTCTCTGAACTCCTACCTACCTCAAACCCCTGTTGTAAATCTACAGTATACTGTCTTCCTCTTTCTCCTCCCAGGAAGGGTCAGGATGGGGAGGCGGTCTCCACCATTCCTCCTCTGCCCAGTCCCTGATAATCAGGCTATCTATCTATCTATCTATCTATCTATCTTAGTCTTCAACCATGGAACCCAAGACAGAATACATGTGGTTCCTAGGCAGCACATTGGCAAGATTCAGAGCTGCATGGCTTCAGCAAGATACCTCTATGTCCCTTCAGACCATACCTTCTGACCAGTTCCTCTTTCAATGACATCATCAGAGCTTCTCTGAAACTTGCACCCTTCTCGGACTAGATGGTGACCTCCTAGCCACTTTTGTATGTTTTACCAGAGGTGGGGAGGGCCCCATACAGGCTTGGAAAGGTGCAGTTTTCCGTATGTTCTTGGACATCCCATGCATGGATGAAGCCAAAGGCCCATCTAGTCCAGTGCCCTGTTTTCACAATGACCAACCAGATTCCTGTGGGAAGCCCACGAACAAGACCTGAGCACAACAGCAGTCTCCCCTCCCGTGATTCCCAGCAACGGGTATTCAGAGGCACACTCCTTTCAGAAGTGGAGTTGGTGGGACATTACTACTGTGCCTTGCAGCTGAGGTTGTCTAATCCTGTTGTAAAGTCTTCCAAGCTGGTGTCCATCCGCTGCGTATTGTTGGAGCAAATTCCATAGTTAAAGCAGGCAGTGTTTGAAGATGTACTTCCTTTTGTCCATCCTGAAATTTCCAATGTTTGACTTCACTGAGTTCTAGCCTTCGTACAGAGGGAAAGGGATTATTTGTGCTGCAACACTAAGTGATGTTGTTTCCAGCTTGGCCAGCGCCATTTGCCAAATGGAAGAGGCATGTTGTGGATTCATCGCATGTGCCAGCGGCAAATCCCCCCTTAACCCCTCTTCTCTTTCCTGCTTTGTGTTGGCAGTGGACTAAATACCCAGGGACTTGTATCATCTTTATATATATAAACCAATCCAGCAAATAAAGCAGGTAAGCACTCAGGACAAATCCCCTTCTGAGTCAGCTCCTACACATCTCTGCCCACATTATTTAGCCAGCAGAAATTGCCCTTTTACTCTCCACATCTCGCCAACGCACATTGGAATGTGAATTATCCCATGATGGCTTAGAGCCTTGTCGCTTGGCAAAAGGGACCAGACATTCAGGGAAACTTTGGAAGGTAATATATTGTGGGAAGGCTCGCCATACAGGAATTGAAAACAAAAATGCCAATCTCATAATGTCATTAAATAAATCTAGAGCTTTTTTTCCAGCCCAAAGTCACCGGAACTCAAGTTCTGGCACCTCTCAGGGGGTCGCCATTGCCATTATAAGAGAAGAAGAAGAGTTTGGATTTGATATCCCGCTTTATCGCTACCCGAAGGAGTCTCAAAGCGGCTAACATTCTCCTTTCCCTTCCTCCCCCACAGCAAACACTCTGTGGGGTGAGTGGGGCTGAGAGACTTCAGAGAAGTGTGACTAGCCTAAGGTCACCCAGCAGCTGCATGTGGAGGAGCGGAGACGCGAACCCAGTTCCCCAGATTACAAATCTACCACTCTTAACCACTACACCATCCTGGTGGGTGTTCTTGGAAAATAGCACTGAAAATCTATAGTCTATATAACTATGTAACTGGAATACTGTGGACAGTTCTGATCACGTCACCTCAAAAATGGATATTGTAGAGCTGGGCAAAGTTCAGAAAAAGGCAACCAAAATGGAGCGTCAGCTGTTTTTGAACTAAATTTCCCATGAACCTTGACCACTGGTCCTGCTAGCTAGGGATGATGGGAGTTGTAGTCCAAAAACAGCTGGAGACTCAAGTTTGGGAAGCACTGGTTTAATTGAATGAGAAGGGAGAGCGCCACGTACACCACCTTCTACCCCTTGGAAGATGAGGAGGTGGGATCTAAATGCAACAAAAAAATCAATAAATTTTGGCCAAACTTAATGGGGTGTGTGTGGAAAACTTTTTGCCTCACTCAAATCTCTTATTTTCACTCACGAATCCAACCTGGCAAATCTTTAGCACAGCCCTGTTCTAAATAATACCTCTACTGCTACTCTTAATGGGCAGCTGGGCTCACAGTGGGAGCTGCAATCTGGGCAAGTATTAGAGCATTCGCTAGACTAATTCAACATGTCAAAATAACAGAGTAAATCAAACAGACTTTGACACATAGCAAAAGGGCTGTTGATTTGGCCCTCTATTTCATAGTTGGGGTGTGTGTATTCAGGAAATTGGCTCTGCCTCAATTCCAGAGGCCTGTATGCTAAATTTCCCCATGGAATCTGGGTTGAGGAATCCATCAGTTTTATGTGCCGCCTTCCCTAGTTTTTCATCGCAAGAGGCAGTAGATTCCTGACATTGATATCTATGAGAATCGGTTCCCATCCAATGTTGCTTTACTCCTGCATGCCAGAGTCACATCTTTCTTGTAGTCATTCATGTTTCTAGTAAGAACCGATATATATCTTTTTGTCTTGGCTTCCATGCCAAAACAGCCCATTTTGGCTAAAGATCTCAAAGGAGGATGAGAGCTAAGCCAGGCTCCCAGCCAAAAGACAGGTTTTAATTTTTCCCCACCATTGAATCGCATCATTACTAATGACGGGAAATATCAAGGGGTGTGATAATGACTTGGCGTTGGAAGGAATATACAGATGCCACTTGTTTCAGAACTGCATTCTGACCACTTTGTGATGGCCTTTGCTTGTTGTGTGATGTACCATTAATACTTTTAGAGTTCGTTCACCCAGCGGTCTCTGTGCTTGAATAGGAAAGTTGCAAATACTGGGTTGGATGCAAAGGTTCCCTTCCTGTGTTAGAAGGAGTCTTCCTCCAATGGAAGGAGACTTTCCACTGAAAGACAGCTCCTTTATTGGAAGGTTAGAATCCTTTGAACCAATGCATTGTACAAAATGGGAGCTGCTGCAAAATGTTGCAGCCTGGACTACTCTTGCTCATAGGGCGGGGGCAGTTTTCTAACTTCTCTTCTCAGCTGCAATCTGCCCCCCATAAAAAAATATAGAGTTAAACTCTCATTCCCACAGTCTTCTAGACCCATGAGAAATTGCTTAAGGTGTATGACAGTTGTTAGGATGCGTCCAAGGAAATGGGCGCAATTGGCAGGCCCCCAGCTGCCTCCAGCCCACCGGCCAGCAGCCGGGCGAACTCCGGTCCTTGGAACAGCATGAATCTGAGACCCAGAGCTTCAGGAGTTTCAGAAGCTGGGCATTCAACTCAGCAGAGATAAGAACTCTTCGCAACAGAAGGGCAGATTAGAGGCTGTGTAAAGTGTATTTTAAAAAAGTAAAAGGTAATGGGACCCCTGACCATTAGGAC